>NC_050572.1:8680033-9047533 GCF_013265735.2 Oncorhynchus mykiss
ATATTGAATATGATGATCAGCCCTGATACATATCGAATATGATGATCAGCCCTGATACATATCAAATATGATTATCAGCCCTGACACATATTGAATATGATGATCAGCCCTGACACATATCGAATATGATGATCAGCCCTGATACATATTGAATATGATGATCAGCCCTGACACATATTGAATATGATGATCAGCCCTGACACATATTGAATATGATGATCAGCCCTGACACATATCGAATATGATGATCAGCCCTGATACATATTGAATATGATGATCAGCCCTGACACATATTGAATATGATGATCAGCCCTGATACATATTGAATATGATGATCAGCCCTGACACATATTGAATATGATGATCAGCCCTGACACATATTGAATATGATGATCAGCCCTGACACATAGCGAATATGATGATCAGCCCTGACACATATTGAATATGATGATCAGCCCTGATACATATCGAATATGATGATCAGCCCTGACACATAGCGAATATGATGATCGGCCCTCACACACACACACACACACACACACACACACACACACACACACCCTTCAGTGTGTGAGGACAGGGGGGCAGATATTTGGGCTAGAGCTGGCAGAAGCAGTGCCAATTCAAAAAACAAGGAGGTGCATGTTTGGTGTAGGGGGGAGTGTATGGGAACGGGGGGGGGGGGGGGGGGCAGAGATTTGAGCTAGAGCTGGCAGAAGCGATGGCTCTGTGATGGGCCTAATAGGACTGTGTGCTGGTTGGCCCTGATGGACCTCCAGGCCACATCTGCTATTCATGGAATCTATGTTTTCTGGCTCTGATGTGAAGCCTAGCGGGTCATTGTACAAGAAAAGCTCCGGCTCAAAGGAAAGCAGGGGGTGGAAGGGAAAGAACCCGTTCCAACCAGCTAGACCTGCTAGTAATATGGCCACAATCTGCCTAGTCTTATCACTTAAATTATTAGTGAAAGTGATTTGGCCATATAGTGCAATGAGTTCGGTTACTGCTATACCACCAGTGGTCATTACAATCACACAGATTTTAATGAATTTATTTGCAAATTATGGTGGAAAATAAGTATTTGGTCAATAACAAACAAGCAAGATTTCTGGCTCTCACAGACCTGTAATTTCTTCTTTAAGAGGCTCCTCTGTCCTCCATTCGTTACCTGTATTAATGGCACCTGTTTGAACTTGTTATCAGTATAAAAGACACCTGTCCACAACCTCAAACAGTCACACTCCAAACTCCACTATGGCCAAGACCAAAGAGCTGTCAAAGGACACCAGAAACAAAATTGTAGACCTGCACCAGGCTGGGAAGACTGAATCTGCAATAGGTAAGCAGCTTGGTTTGAAGAAATCAGCTGTGGGAGCAAATATTAGGAAATGGAAGACGTACAAAACCACTGATAATATCCCTCCATCTGGGGCTCCATGCAAGATCTCACCCCGTGGGGTCAAAATGATCACAAGAACGGTGAGCAAAAATTCCAGAACCACAACGTGAATGACCTGCAGAGAGCTGGGACAAAAGTAACAAAGCCAACCATCAGTAACACACTACGCCGCCAGGGACTCAAATCCTGCAGTGCCAGACGTGTCCCCCTGCTTAAGCCAGTACATGTCCAGGCCCGTCTGAAGTTTGCTAGAGAGCATTTGAATGATCCAGAAGAAGATTGGGAGAATGTCATATGGTCAGATGAAACCAAAATAGAACGTTTTGGTAAAAACTCAACTCGTCGTGTCTTGACAAAGAATGCTGAGTTGCATCCAAAGAACACCAATCCTACTGTGAAGCATGGGGGTGGAAACATCATGCTTTGGGGCTGTTTTTCTGCAAAGGGACCAGGACGTCTGATAAAGGAAAGAATGAATGGGGCCATGTATCGTGAGATTTTGAGTGAAAACCTCCTTCCATCAGCAAGGGCATTGAAGATGAAACGTGGCTGGGTCTTTCAGCATGACAATGATCCCAAACACACCACCCGGGCAACGAAGGAGTGGCTTCGTAAGAAGCATTTCAAGGTCCTGGAGTGGCCTAGCCAGTCTCCAGATCCCAACCCCATAGAAAACCTTTGGTGGGAGTTGAAAGTCCGTGTTGCCCGGCAACAGCCCCAAAACATCACTGCTCTAGAGGAGATCTGCATGGAGGAATGGGCCAAAATATCAGCAACAGTGTGTGAAAACCTTGTGAAGACTTACAGAAAACGTTTGACATCTGTCATTACCAACCAAGGGTATATAACAAAGTAAGAAGTATTGAGATAAACTTTTGTTATTGACCAAATACTTATTTTCCACCATAATTTGCAAATAAATTCATTAAAAATCCTACAATGTGATTTTCTGGATTTTTTTTCCTCATTTTGTCTGTCATAGTTGAAGTGTGCCTATGATGGAAATTACTTTTTAAGTGGGAGAACTTGCACAATTGGTGGCTGACTAAATACTTTTTTCCCCCACTGTATATATATATATATAATTATAGTTTTCACCTTACAAGGTATCACCTGCATAAGACATCACTTTAAAGCTAGAATCCTTAGTTGCTACATCCATTTTTAAACTTATAAATTCATTACACATTCAGTAGCAAATCAATTCCACAAATGAACTTTTAACAAGGCACACCTGTTGAATTTAAATGCATTCCAGGTGACTACCTGGAATGAAGCTGGTTGAGAGAATGCCAAGACTGTGCAAAAGCTGTCGTCAAGGCAAAGGGTGGCTACTTTGAAGAATCTCAAATAGAGATTTGTTTTACACTTTTTTGTTTGTTTTGGTTACTACATGATTCCATGTGTGTTATTTCATCAAAACATTATTCTACAATGTCGAAAATAGTTGTACATTTTTTTTTTCTAAATCTTGAATGAGTAGGTGTCCACACTTTTGACTGGTACTGCATATACCCGTTGATTCTTTAAGAATATAACATAGAAATGCCTCATGAGCTGAGTCCAACTGTCATATCCCATCAGAACCTAAAATAAGCTTATTTTTGTACTTAAATGTTTGTAAGTAACGTACATTTAAACTAACACTACAGTATCTAGCTTCAAAACATGGTTAAAACTAGAATTTTGACCTTGCATCCATAGCTCTGTCTATGAATGTAAGAGTGGTGACATTTCTCAAGGCCCATCCCTCAGCTTTTTAACTAAAACAGGGGACCACTATGTTATTCCTTCAATTGCAGACTGTAGCTGTAGAGGGCCACTTGAACTAAAATATTTGGTTTCGTCTGTCCTCAGGTCAAACAAGTGACCGTCCATCAACTGTCCTGTTGCTAAACAGAAATGGGCAGTCAACACAGCCTAGACATGCACCTATACAGCTATGGGCCTAACATGGTGCCTTTATTAGGCTACGCTGGGTGGTTAGAGTGTAGGGGCGGCAGCGTAGCCTAGTGGTTAGAGTGTAGGGGCGGCAGCGTAGCCTAGTGGTTAGAGTGTAGGGGCGGCAGCGTAGCCTAGTGGTTAGAATGTAGGGGCGGCAGCGTAGCCTAGTGGTTAGCGCTTTGGACTAGTAACCGAAAAGTTGCAAGATCAAATCCCCGAGCTGACAAAGTACAAATCTGTCATTCTGGGCCTGAACAAGGCAGTTAACCAACTGTTCCTAGGCTGTCATTGTAAATAAGAATGTATTCTTTACTGACTTGCCTAGTTAAATAAAGTACAACATTAAATTAAAAAGATGCTGAAGGACACTGTGGGCATCTTCAGCGAGGAGGGACCTGAGACCTCACTTGGAAAACCCTACCTAGTTCTACAGTTTATGTTGAGCGTCTCACAACGTGGTAAAAAAAAATGAACTGGACAAATTCTGCTGTTTTATCGCTCATGCTCAATGACTTCCGAGGGGGAAAAAACTGTGTTCGTCGTTTGCAGTATCTTCCTTGTTATTGTAATATCGCAAACAGACTTGGTAGTTTCACCATTAAGATCAAAAAAGCACATTTTTCATAACATTTTACGATATAGATAAGTTTGACTTTGCAGCTTGGCCATATAGTGGGAACTGTGGCTGTATGCCTGCATGCAATTGTACTACAGGGACATATGATTGGCTGCGTGGATTGCCAGGTCACAGTGGCGCAGTGTGATTGGCTGCTCAGGTTGCCAGGTCACAGCAGGGCAGCGTGATTGGCTCCACAGGCTTCCAGATAAATGTGGGCAACAAGGCTCTGAGCTGAGAGCAAGCTAAAATATTTACCTCACTCTGAAATCCTGGAGAACAGAGATGGAGTGAAGAAGCCTGCTGAAACACATAGATTTTTCTCTCTCTCTTCCAAACGACAAAACAAAAACCCTCTGCACACAGACACAAAAAATGATAGGCTCAATTTTCAAAGTAAATAATGTCACAAGTGGAGGAGGAAAGAAGAAGAAGATGAAGAAGAAGAGTTGGGAGGGAAAAATCTGAGACAAATAAAGTCTTGGTTCTCCCACCTTCTCCTTCTCGTGTGTGTGTGTGTGTCTGTGTGTGTCTGTGTGTGTGTGTCTGTGTGTGTCTGTGTGTGTGTGTGTCTGTGTGTGTGTGTGTGTGTCTGTGTGCGTGCGCGCGTGTGCGTGCGTGCGCGTGTGTGTGTGTGTGTGTTGAGGGGTTAGGTTTCTCTGTGTGTGTGTGTGCGTGTGTGTGTGTGTGTGTGTGTTGAGGGGTTAGGTTTCTCTTTGTGTGTGTGTGTGTGTGTGTGTGTGTGTGTGTGTGTGGCGGGTAATAACATTTCTTGATCTAAACATCCTTCTCATTTCATTTCATCAGCGGAGTAATCCTTTTATCAGTCCAGCATGGAATGCAGCCAGTCTCTAGACACGTCTGTTTACTCAATTTCACACCAAATAACACACACATCTCTCACTGGTAAACAGAATGCATTTAGTTGCATATGGGTGTGGATGCGGGGAGAAAAACGAGAAAGAGAAAAAGAGGAGACGGATGACGGCATCAGTCAGTTCCTCCAGTGGTTAGACAGGTATTGAAACCATTCTATTCCTGTAGGACAAACTAAATTCCTCCTTCTCCTCATTATCCTCCTACCCGTCTCCTCCTCCATTCTCTCTCCTCCTCCCTCCTCCCCCCTCATCCTCTGTTCCTCCTAAGTAGTGTGAGATATAAGCCGCTTATTAACACACCTGCTGTTAAACACTCTACGCCTCTTTCTCTTAACTCCCTCCGTTCATTCTCGTATCCCTCCACCCCCCCCTCCACATTCTTTCTCTGACACATCACTTCATCCACAACTTCATCATCTACTTTTCTACTTCACCCCACACACACACACACACACACACACACACACACACACACACACACACACACACAATCTGTCTTACCTAAAAGCAAGATAATGGCACTGGTTTTACAGGCTCCTGACCAATTCAGTTTTTATTTTTGTATTTGTTTTGTGTGTGTTTTCTTTTTTGTACATAATGTTTACGCCATTGTTTCCTATGACCGAAAATAGCTTTTGGACATCAGAACAGCAATCACTAACTGCGAATTTAGATGAAGATTTCTACTTCAATGAGTCGGCGGCACAGGACATACTGCTCACCCCCTGGGCCAGGTCCAAATCTCCGACTCGGGAAGAGAAAGAGACGGCGATATAGAGGCCGACGTGGAGGTACCCTTTTGAAACCACGGCGACAAGTAAATAATCTGCCTCTACCCTCTGTTCTATTAGCGAACGTACAGTCACTGGAGAACAAACTGGACGAGCTCCATTCGAGACTATCCTATCCAACGGGACCCGAAGAACTGTAATATTCTATGTTCCATTTAATTTCAATTGCTGTCAACATTCACACCGAGCAAAATGCTAGGAGCGGGACACTAACCTGGAAGCTTATATTGGAATCCTGCTACACCCGCCGACAAACCATCAAACAGGCAAAGCGCCAATACAGGACTAAGATCGAATCCTGTCACTGATTACAAAGGGAGACCCAGCCGCGAGTTGCCCAGTTATGCGAGCCTACCAGACGAGCTAAATGCCTTCTATGCATGCTTCGAGGCAAGCAACACTGAACCATGCGAGAGAACACCAGCTGTTCTGGACGACTGTGTGATAACTCTCTCCATAATCGATGTGAGTAAGACCTTTAAACAGGTTAACATTCACAAGGCCGCAGGGCCAGCCAGACTACAAGGACAAGTACTCAGAGCATGCTGACCAACTGGCAAGTGTCTTCACTGATATTTTCAATCTCTCCCTGACCCAGTCTTTAATACCTTTCAAGCAGACCACCATCACTCCGGAGCACTCACATCTATAGCAATGGAATGCTTTGAAAGGATGGTCATGGCTCACATCAACATCATCATTCCAGACACCCTGGACCCACCCAAATTCACAAACTGCTCCAACAGATACCGCAATCTCTATTGCACTCCACGGTTCCCTTTCCCACTTGGACAAAAGGAACCCCTATGTGAGAATGCTGTTCATTGACTACAGCTCAGCGTTAAACACCATAGTGCCCTCAAAGCTCATCATTAAGCTGGACCCTGGGACTGAACACCTCCCTCTGCAAGTGGATCCTGGACTTCCTGACGGGCCGACCCCAGGTGGTGAGGGTAGGCAACAACATATCCACAATACTGACACTCAACACGGGGGTCCCTCGGGGGTGTGTGCTTAGTCCCCTCCTGTACTCCCTGTTCACCCATGACTGCATGACCGCGTACAACTCCAACACCATCATTGAATTTGCAGACAACACGATGGTGGTAGATCTGATCACCAACGACGATGAGACAGCATATAGGGAGGAGGTCAGAGACCTGGCAGTGTTGTGCCAGGACAACACCCTTTCCCTCAACATCAGCAAGACAAAGGATCGGATCGTGGACTACAGGAAACGGAGGGCTGAGCACGTCCCCATTCACATCGACAGGACTTTAGTTGAGCAGGTCGAGAGCTTCAAGTTCCTCGGTGTCCACGATCATCCTCGTCTTCAAAGGGGGAGACACCCTGGACCCAAACTGTTACAGACCTATATCCATCCTGCCCTGCCTATCTAAGGTCTTTGAAAGCCAAGTCAACAAACAGATCACTGACCATCTCGAATCCCACCGTACCTTCTCCGCTGTGCAATCTGGTTTCCGAGCCGGTCACGGGTGTACCTCAGCCACGCTCAAGCTACTAAACGATTTCATAACCGCCATCGATAAAAGACAGTACTGTGCAGCCGTCTTCATCGACCTGGCCAAGGCTTTCGACTCTGTCAATCACCATATTCTTATCGGCAGACTCAGTAGCCTCGGTTTTTCTAATGACTGCCTTGCCTGGTTCACAAACAACATTGCAGACAGAGTTCAGTCAAATCGGAGGGCATGTTGTCCGGTCCTCTGGCAGTCTCTATGGGGGTGCCACAGGGTTCAATTCTCGGGCCGACTCTTTTCTCTGTTTATATCAATGATGTTGCTCTTGCTGCGGGCGATTCCCTAATCCACCTCTACGCAGACGACACCATTCTCTATACTGCTCTTAAACGCTAGTAAAACAAAATGCATGCTTTTCAACCGTTCGCTGCCTGCACCCGCACGCCCGACTAGCATCACAACCCTGGATGGTTCCGACCTAGAATATGTGGACATCTATAAGTACCTAGGTGTCTGGCTAGACTGTAAACTCTCCTTCCAGACTCATATCAAACATCTCCAATCCAAAATCAAATCTAGAATCAGCTTTCTATTTCGCAACAAAGCCTCCTTCACTCACGCCACCAAACTTACCCTAGTAAAACTGACTATCCTACCGATCCTCGACTTCGGCGATGTCATCTACAAAATAGCTTCCAATACTCTACTCAGCAAACTGGATGCAGTTTATCACAGTGCCATCCGTTTTGTTACTAAAGCACCTTATACCACCCACCACTGCTCTAGTCGGCTGGCCCTCGCTACATATTCGTCGCCAGACCCACTGGCTCCAGGTCATCTACAAGTCCATGCTAGGTAAAGGTCCGCCTTATCTCAGTTCACTGGTCACGATGGCAACACCTACCCATAGCACGCGCTCCAGCAGGTGTATCTCACTGATCATCCCTAAAGCCAACACCTCATTTGGCCGCCTTTCCTTCCAGTTCTCTGCTGCCTGTGACTGGAACAAATTGCAAAAATCGTTGAAGTTGGAGACTTTTATCTCCCTCACCAACTTTAAACATCTGCTATCTGAGCAGCTAACCGATCGCTGCAGCTGTACATAGTCCATCGGTAAATAGCCCACCCAATTTACCTACCTCATCCCCATACTGTTTTTATTTATTTACTTTTCTGCTCTTTTGCACACCACTATCTCTACCTGCACATGACCATCTGATCATTGATCACTCCAGTGTTAATCTGCTAAATTGTAATTATTCGCCTACCTCCTCATGCCTTTTGCACACAATGTATATAGACTATTTATTTTCTTTTTTCTACTGTGTTATTGACTTGTTTATTGTTTACTCCATGTGTAACTCTGTGTTGTTTGTTCACACTGCTATGCAGATAAAGCATAGCAGTGTGAACAGACAACAACACAGAGTTACACATGGTTGTAAATGAGAACTTGTTCTCAACTAGCCTACCTGGTTAAATAAAGGTGTTCTCAACTAGCCTACCTGGTTAAATAAAGGTGTTCTCAACTAGCCTACCTGGTTAAATAAAGGTGTTCTCAACTAGCCTACCTGGTTAAATAAAGGTGTTCTCAACTAGCCTACCTGGTTAAATAAAGGTGTTCTCAACTAGCCTACCTGGTTAAATAAAGGTGTTCTCAACTAGCCTACCTGGTTAAATAAAGGTGTTCTCAACTAGCCTACCTGGTTAAATAAAGGTGTTCTCAACTAGCCTACCTGGTTAAATAAAGGTGTTCTCAACTAGCCTACCTGGTTAAATAAAGGTGTTCTCAACTAGCCTACCTGGTTAAATAAAGGTGTTCTCAACTAGCCTACCTGGTTAAATAAAGGTGTTCTCAACTAGCCTACCTGGTTAAATAAAGGTGTTCTCAACTAGCCTACCTGGTTAAATAAAGGTGTTCTCAACTAGCCTACCTGGTTAAATAAAGGTGTTCTCAACTAGCCTACCTGGTTAAATAAAGGTGTTCTCAACTAGCCTACCTGGTTAAATAAAGGTGTTCTCAACTAGCCTACCTGGTTAAATAAAGGTGTTCTCAACTAGCCTACCTGGTTAAATAAAGGTGTTCTCAACTAGCCTACCTGGTTAAATAAAGGTGTTCTCAACTAGCCTACCTGGTTAAATAAAGGTGAAATAAAAAACAAACCAAAAATTGGTACGCTGTGTGTAACTGCTGGTACGCTGTGTGTAAACGCTGGTACGCTGTGTGTAACTGCTGGTACGCTGTGTGTAACTGCTGGTACGCTGTGTGTAAACGCTGGTACGCTGTGTGTAACTGCTGGTACGCTGTGTGTAACTGCTGGTACGCTGTGTGTAACTGCTGGTACGCTGTGTGTAAACGCTGGTACGCTGTGTGTAACTGCTGGTACGCTGTGTGTAACTGCTGGTACGCTGTGTGTAACTGTGTAAACGCAGTTATCATTACTAACTGTTATTAGTTCTCTATGTTCTTACTCTCTGCATTCTTGGGAAAGGAAGTATTTCACTGTTAGTCTACACCTGTTGTTCACGAAGCCTGTGATGAATATATTATATTTTATAAAACCATCTATAATCTCCTCCACTTCTCTTCTCCTCCTCTTCTCCTCCTCCACTCCTCTTCTCCTCCTCCACTTATCTTCTCCTCCTCCACTCCACTCCTCTTCTCCTCCACTCCTCCACTCCTCTTCTCCTCCACTCCTCCACTCCTCCTCCACTTCTCTTCTCCCCCGTCACTCCTCCACTCCTCTTCTCCTCCTCCACTTCTCTTGTCCTCCTCCATTCCTCTTCTCCTCCTCCACTCCTCCACTTCTCTTCTCCTCTTCTTCTCCTCCACTCCTCCTCCACTCCTCTTCTCCTCCTCCACTTCTCTTGTCCTCCTCCACTCCTCTTCTCCTCCACTTCTCTTGTCCTCCTCCACTCCTCTTGTCCTCCTCCACTCCTCCATTTCTCTTCTCCTTCTCTCCTCCACTCCTCTTCTCCTCCTACACTCCTCCTCCACTCTTCCACTTCTCTTCTCCTCCTCCACTCCTCCACTTCTCCTCCTCCACTTCTCCTCCTCCACTCCTCTTCTCCTCCTCCTCTCCTCTTCCATCTTTAACCCTGTCCCCATCATAACTCCTCTTCTCCTCCTCCATCTTTAACCCTGTCCCCATCATAACTCCTCCTCTCCTCCTCCATCTTTAACCCTGTCCCCATCATAACTCCTCCTCTCCTCCTCCATCTTTAACCCTGTCCCCATCATAACTCCGTAGTCAACCCTTCAACCCCTCTTCGATACATCTCATAGGGGTTCTGGTCAAAAGCACTGCCCTGTACAAGAAATAGGGTGCCATTTGGAACGCAACCTTGAATTCTGAACCCGGTCCACTTGGTGTTCAGCCTTGCCTAGTTTCACAACTATAGTTCCATCTAATAACAGTCGGAGAGCTCAGCCATGCAGCTCATTGTCCGCCTGGGAGTCGCTGTCTGAGTCCCCCATATAGTGTACAGAATCTACTTTCTGAATTCCAGTCCAGTCTGCAGATCTAGCAGGACATTCTCTCTGCAGTACAGAGAGAGAGAGAGAGAGCGAGAGAGAGAGAGAGAGAGCGAGAGAGAGAGAGAGAGAGAGGCTACTACAGCAAATTGGGTTCAGTCTCATACAGGAGTAATAAAGGCAGAGTTCACAAATTTTGTGGAAATTATTTTCTACAACAACAAAAATATATACAGTACCAGTCAAAAGTTTGGACACCCCTACTCATTCAAAGGTTTTCCTTTATTTTACTATTTTCTACATTGGAGAATAATAGTGAAGACATCAAAACTATGAAATAACACATATGGAATCATGTAGTAACTAAAAAAGTGTTATATTTTATATTTGAGATTCTTCAATGAGCCACCCTTTGTCTTGATGACTGCTTTGCACACTCTTGGAATTCTCTCAACCAGCTTCATGAGGAATGGAATGCTTTTCAATTAACAGGTGTGCCATGCTAAAAGTTAATTTGTCGAATTTCTGTCCTTCTTAATGCGTTTGAGCCAATCAGTTGTGTTGTGACAGGGTAGAGGTGGTATACAGAAGATGGTCTGTGTACCAACTGCGTTGTCAGATTTAAAAAGGATTGACTGCGAAATAATACGATGCGATTATCTGAGGATAGAGCCCCATAAAAAACAACTATTTCAACCAGCACAGGCGTAACAAAATCACAAAATCACAAGCTGCAATAAAATAAATAGTTTACCTTTGACGATCTTCCTCTGTTTGCAATCCCAATGCTCATTGTTACACAATGAATGGTATTTTGTTTGATAAAATCCATTTTTATAGCCTAACACGAAACATATTGTGAACCGCTTGTGTCGTGAATTCCGTCTCATTCCATTTTCGACGACACATTCGATGTAAATACACACAGTAAACGTGACTTTTCCAGTCATGTTTGGTTTCATTGCAATCAACTGGTTTGTTTGTAACACAACCAAACCTGATGGTCATTTTGCGGGACGTATTGACTGAAAGAAACCGATTTGAAGACAACAAGTAATGACATCATTGTGCACCAATGACATGACCGCTGTTTCGTTAATTGACTGTATTTTCAACCAATGACCACTGATCGTCTTGAAATCTAGCTGGGTAGATAGCCAATGAGCTGAGGTAAATGGCAATATGTACTGTTTATGTGTTGGAAGACCAACCCATGTAGTAAACTCCGGCGTAAAGAGGGTCATTCGCCATTGAAGTTTCATACCGGAAGGAGCCACGCATGTTACGCACAGCGTTGTTTTGGTAAAGCACGTCTTCAGCTGTTTATATGTCAATCAGTATGGCGACTAAGTCAGGAAAAGCTCAATCTAAGTCTAGATATACAGATGTACACACAATTTTAGAAGAAATTGATCGGGAAAGTGAGACAGAGATTGTTGGAGGACGATTAATTTAGCGATTCCCAAATGGAGGAATATTTTTTTAACGGAAAAGACATCGTTTTGGACTGGTAAGTTCTTCTCATGCTAATGCCGTTGTTTGAAATTAATAATATAAAATATGATTTGTGATTTTTTAAAATTTTAGTAGCAATATATAAAAATGTAATGTAATGAAATGTGAGATGAGTGTGTCTGCCGCCCCAACCCACCCCCACATGAAATAGCCTATTTGAGGCTGTTGAGGGGAGGGCAGGCCCACAACAATGGCCAAAGTGAAATGGAGACAGTAGATACAGCTGGTCTGTTGTAATATAATAAAGACAGTAGATCTAGCTGGTCTGTCATAATATAATAGAGACAGTAGATCTAGCTGAAATGTCATAATAAAGAATAGACAGTAGATCTAGCTGGTCTGTCATAACATAAATGAGACAGTAGATCTAGCAGGTCTATAATAATATATTCAACCTTGTGTTCCCTGTACTCTATATATATCTGTTTCTTATACCTGTTGATACAGGGCTCATATGTGAAACTATTCTAACTGAACATTTTCTTTCACAGTGACACTGACTCCAAATGGCAGCCCCAAGGGTCAAGGTGTCCATCCCTCACTGAAGCTGGTTCATCCAGCTCCTGCCACAAGTGGTGTTCATCTGCCCAAATGTATTTCTGCAGGCATGGATGTGCCTCAGGGTCAAAAGGGCACAGCATGGAGGCGTCGCTGTGTTCTTTGCAAAATGAAGTCCCGCATCACCTGCACCACATGCTTGGTGACCCTCTGCTTTACAGCAGAAAGAGACTGTTATGGCACCTGGCATCAGCAGCACAATATTGTGTAGAGGACTGAGGGTCTTCCAAATATTGAAAGTGTTATTTTGTAAATGTATATATATTTTTTCCATGTTTTTTATCCATTTTTTTGGCGGGGTGTTAGAATACCATTTTGGTATTTTGTATATAGTTATTCCATTCAAAATGTATAACTTCACCAATTTGGCCACTTGGGTACATTTGGGCTACTTGTGTGGGACACCTGGGTGACTTCATGATAAATGTCATGTAGCACACTCATTTTGGAAGTTATCATTCTGAAACTTTGCACAAGTACTGTTGTCCTCTTGTGTTTTTCACTGAAATTGTCCCCATCATCCTATCTGAATGTTTGTTTTGTCTTGTTCATTTTAAAGATGATGATACAACAATAAAAATGAAAAAACATATGTTTTTTTCATTGTATTATCTAAACCAGATCTATTGTGTTATATTCTCCTACATTCAATTCACATTTACACAAACTTCAGTGTGTTTTCTTTCAAATTAAATCAAGAATATGCATATCCTTGGTTCTGAGCCTGAGCTACAGGCAGTTAGATTTGGGTATGTCTTCCCAGACGGATATTGTAAGACATGAAGGTCAGTCAATCCGGAATTTTTTTTTATGTTTCTTCAAGTGCAGTCGCAAAAACCATCAAGCTTTATGATGAAACTGTCTCTCATGAGGACCGCCACAGGAAAGGAAGACCCAGAGTTAACCCTGCTGCAGAGGATACGTTCATTAGTGTTAACTGGCTCTCATGAGGACGGCCACAGGAAAGGAAGACCCAGAGTTAACCCTGCTGCAGAGGATACGTTCATTAGAGTTAACTGTCTCTCATGAGGACGGCCACAGGAAAGGAAGACCCAGAGTTACCTCTGCTGCAGAGGATACGTTCATTAGTGTTAACTGTCTCTCATGAGGACCACCACAGGAAAGGAAGACCCAGAGTTACCTCTGCTGCAGAGGATAAGTTCATTAGAGTTAACTGTCTCTCATGAGGACCACCACAGGAAAGGAAGACCCAGAGTTACCTCTGCTGCAGAGGATACGTTCATTAGTGTTAACTGTCTCTCATGAGGACCGCCACAGGAAAGGAAGACCCAGAGTTACCTCTGCTGCAGAGGATAAGTTAATTAGTGTTACCTCTGCTGCACAGGATGAGTTCATTAGAGTTACCAGCCTCACAAATTGCAGTTGAAATAAATGCTTCACGGAGTTCAAGTAACAGACACATCTCAACATCAACTGTTCAGAGGAGACTGTGTGAATCAGGCCTCCATGGTCCAATTGCTACAAATAAACCACTAATAAAGGACACCAATAAGAAGAAGAGACTTGCTTGGGCCAAGAAACACAAGCAATGGAAATTAGACCGGTGGAAATCTGTCCTTTGGTCTAATGAGATTTTTGAGAATTTGAGATTTCTGCAGCGATACGCCATCCCATCTGGTTTGCACTACGTGGGACAAGCTGTGTAAGGGCTATTTGACCAAGAAGGAGAGTGATGGAGTGAGTGCTGCATCAGATGACCTGGCCTCCACAATCACCTGACCTAAACCCAGTTGAGATGGTTTGGGATGAGTTGGACCACAGAGTGAAGGAAAAGCAGCCAACAAGTGCTCCGCATATGTGGGAACTCCTCCAAGACTGTTGGAAAAGCATTCCTCATGAAGCTGGTTGAGAGAATGCCAAGAGTGTGCAAAGCTGTCAAGGCAAAGTGTGGCTACTTTAAAGAATCTCAAATATATTTGGATTTGTTTAACACTATTATTCTACAATGTAGAAAATTGTAAAAATTAAGAAAAATCTTTGAATGAGTTGGTGTCTCCAAACTTTTGACCCTATTACAGGGGCTGAGTCACTGGCTTACTGGTGCTCTTTCATGCCATCCCTAGGAGGGGTGCGTCACTTGAGTGGGTTGAGTCAATGACGTGATCTTCCTGTCCAGGTTGGAGCCCCCCTCTTGGGTTGTGCCGTGGTGGAGATCTTCGTGGGCTATACTCGGCCTTGTCTCAGGAAAGTAAGTTGGTGGTTGAAGATATCCATCTAGTTGTGTGGGGGCTGTGCTTTGGCAAAGTGGGTGGGGTTATATCCTGCCTGTTTGGCCCTGTCCGGGGCTATCATTGTACGGGGTCACAGTGTCTCCCGACTCCTCCTGTCTCAGCCTCCAGTATTTATGATGCAATAGTTTATGTGTCGGGGGGCTAGGGTCAGTCTGTTATATCTGGAGTTATTTCTCTCTCTCTCTCGCTCTCTTTCTCTCTCTCGATATCCAGTTCCCCCACCTCCCTCTCTCTTTCATTCTCTCTCTTTCTATCACCCCCCTCCATCTTCACACCCCCCCTCCTCGATCCACCCCCCCCCCCCCCCTCTCTCTTTTTCTGTTTCTCTCTGCTCATTTTCTGTTCATTGTAATAATGTTAATGTCATCTGCAATGCGTCCATAAAACACACTCTAATCTCGCAGGCTGTCTGTGAGGGGAGTGGAACCTGCTCTGTGCTCTGCTATTTTAGGCTCCTCTACTGCTCGCGTTTCTGGTTTATTTCATTGTTTCAGCACTGTACCGGCTCGTTTTCATTTAACACAGCTGGAGTTTTTAACACCACAGTTGCTATGAATTGGATGTTTGGAATAAAAAATTGTTATAAGTCAATACAAAATGTTGTTGATGATCTTTTGTTTTGTCTGAAACATTAATAAACAAAATATATATATATATATATTTAGTTTATTGGGTTAGAAGCCACTTTGTATTATTATTTTTCACATGGATCAATCTATTTTACCTATTCAAGGTTTGAGATTGGTAAAACACAGGATGAGGAAATACATCTATATTGGGTAGAGCACACAGTGAATACCAGCACCTCTGAAAATTCCAATTGGGGATTTACTATACACAGTGGGGTCCAAAATTATTGACACCCTCAATAAAAAAAATGAGCCAAAATGACTGTAAAACAATTATAATTCAAATACTGAGCTACACTACATGACCAAAAGTATGTGGACACCCGCTCGTCGAAAATCTCATTCCACAATCCTGGGCAATACTCCTGGAGTTGGTCCCTCCTTTGCTGCTATAACAGCCTCCATTCTTCTGGGAAGGCTTTCCACTAGATGTTGGAACATTGCTGCTATAACAGCCTCCACTCTTCTGGGAAGGCTTTCCACTAGATGTTGGAACATTGCTGCTATAACAGCCTCCACTCTTCTGGGAAGGCTTTCCACTAGATGTTGGAACATTGCTGCTATAACAGCCTCCACTCTTCTGGGAAGGCTTTCTACTAGATGTTGGAAGATCGCTGCTATAACAGCCTCCACTCTTCTGGGAAGGCTTTCCACTAGATGTCGGAACATTGCTGCTATAACAGCCTCCACTCTTCTGGGAAGGCTTTCCACTAGATGTCGGAACATTGCTGCTATAACAGCCTCCACTCTTCTGGGAAGGCTTTCCACTAGATGTTGGAACATTGCTGCTATAACAGCCTCCACTCTTCTGGGAAGGCTTTCCACTAGAAGTTGGAACATTGCTGCTATAACAGCCTCCACTCTTCTGGGAAGGTTTTCCACTAGATGTTGAAACATTGCTGTGGGGACTTGCCTCCATTCACCCACAAGAGCATTAGTGAGGTCAGACTCTGATGTTGGGCGATTAGGCCTGGCTCGCAGTCGGCGTTCCAATTCATCCCAAAGGTGTTCGATGGGGTTGAGGTCAGGGCTCCGTGCAGGCAGTCAAGTTCTTCCACATCATTCTCAACAAACCATTTCTGTATGGACCTCACTTTGTGCACGGGGGCATTGTCATGCTGAAACAGGAGAGGGCCTTCCCCAAACTGTTGGCACAAAGTTGGAAGCACAGAATCATCTAGAATGTCATCGTATGCTGTAGCGTTAAGATTTCCCTTCACTGGAACTGAGGAGCCTGAACCATGAAAAACAGCCCCAGACCATTAGTCCTCCTCCACCAAACTTTACAGTTGGCACTATGCATTGGGGCAGGTAGTGTTCTCCTGGCATCCGCCAAACCCAGATTCGTCCATCACACTGCCAGATGATGAAGAGTGATTCATCACTCCAGAGAACGCGCTTCCACTGCTCCAAAGGCCAATGGCGACGAGCATTACACCACTCCAGCCGACGCTTGGCATTGCGCATGGTGATCTTAGCCCTGTGTGCAGCTGCTCGGCCATTGAAACCTATTTCATGAAGCTCCCGACGTACAGTTATTGTGCTGACGTTGCTTCCAGAGGCAGTTTGGAACTCAACACTGAGTGTTGCAACCGAGGACAGATGATTTTTACGCACTACGCGCTTCAGCACTCAGCTTTCCCGGTCTGTGAGCTTGTGTGGCCTACCATTTCGTGGCTGAGCCGTTGTTGCTCCTAGACATTTTCACTTCACAATAACAGCACTTACAGTTGACCGGGGGCAGCTCTAGCAGGGCGGACATTTGACGAACTGACTTGTTGGTGGCATCCTATGACGGTGGCACGTTGAAGGTCACTGAGCTCTTCAGCTTTTCATAAAAGCCCATTCTACTGCCAATGTCTATGGAGATGGCATGGCTGTGTGGTTGATGTTATACACCTGTCAGCGACGGCTGTGGATGATATATAGTTATTATTATTATTATATAGTGTATATTAAATGTTCATGTTTGTTGTTGTTGTTGCAATTCTATTATTTTAAACTAATACAATTGCTCATTTAAAGAGATGTTGTTTAATTTAAAAGTAATGTAATTTCACAATTCTTTTGAGCAAACAATATAGCTCAGTTTTTTTTGATATAAGGTTAGAGGTAGACAATATACAGGAGGTTAATTTCTATCAGAGTTTGGGGACTTACAATATACATATTGCCACCCCCTGTATATTATATTGTGTACAGTAACCTACCACTGCAGTAGGACCTGTAGCATCATAAATGGCTTATAAATATGCATTGATATATACCCTGCGTTCATCCAGTAAGCCGTGGTGCTGCACAAAGACAGAGATCACTCCTGACCCCATTAAATACCACAGATTTAAATACCACAGATTTAAATACCACAGATTCAGGCTATTCCCTTCATACTGCACCACTTTTGGCCAGGGCCCGTAGAGCTCTGGTCAGGGCCCGTAGAGCTCTGGTCAGGGCCCGTAGAGCTCTTGCCAGGGCCCGTAGAGCTCTGGCCAGGGCCCGTAGAGCTCTGGTCAGGGCCCGTAGAGCTCTGGTCAGGGCCCGTAGAGCTCTGGTCAGGGCCCGTAGAGCTCTGGTCAGGGCCCGTAGAGCTCTGGCCAGGGCCCGTAGAGCTCTGGTCAGGGCCCGTAGAGCTCTGGCCAGGGCCCGTAGAGCTCTGGCCAGGGCCCATAGAGCTCTGGCCAGGGCCCGTAGAGCTCTGGTCAGGGCCCGTAGAGCTCTGGTCAGGGCCCGTAGAGCTCTGGTCAAAAGTAATGCCCTATAAAGGGAATGGGATGCCAGTTGGGAGGTACACCCATTCCAACCAAAACTCTGGCCTAGACCGGGCCTAGGTTTGGACATTGGAATGCAACATGGATCGCACGTCTCACCACCCCTCAGGCGAGACACTTAACCCAGGTTGACCCGTCTGGGCCCTCGGCAAGATGAGAGAGGCATCTGACACATGATAAATCACATCTTTTAAAACCCAAAAGCATACACGTTTGAGAGGAGACTGAGGGTCCGTACCAAATGGAACCCTAGTCGCTATAACAACCGTAGTGTACTACATAGCGACTAGGGTTCCATTCGGGACACATTCCTTCAACACCACCCAGATGCATCATAAAGCCCCTCCAACGCACAGGTGATCCGTCACAAACACAACCCCACCACATTAACAGTCACGTCGCACAATGACGACGCATCTGTCACACGGCAAGCATCCGTTCACAGCCAATATATAAGTCTATGGTTCAATTTCATTCAATTCCCAAAAACTTTATTTCTCCCGGAGGGGCAATTTAAGCCTATGCATCAAACCCAATGTATAATATATCATATTCCCACAACGATTCCGTCGGGAAAATCAAACCAGAGGACCTGTTTGAAAAGCTCCCTCCTCTAGACAGTACTGGTACACAGGTCTGACGTGCTTTGATAGGTGAAAAGCTCCCTCCTCTAGACAGTACTGGTACACAGGTCTGACGTGCTTTGATAGGTGAAAAGCTCCCTCCTCTAGACAGTACTGGTACACAGGTCTGACGTGCTTTGATAGGTGAAAAGCTCCCTCCTCTAGACAGTACTGGTACACAGGTCTGACGTGCTTTGATAGGTGAAAAGCTCCCTCCTCTAGACAGTACTGGTACACAGGTCTGACGTGCTTTGATAGGTGAAAAGCTCCCTCCTCTAGACAGTACTGGTACACAGGTCTGACGTGCTTTGATAGGTGAAAAGCTCCCTCCTCTAGACAGTACTGGTACACAGGTCTGACGTGCTTTGATAGGTGAAAAGCTCCCTCCTCTAGACAGTACTGGTACACAGGTCTGACGTGCTTTGATAGGTGAAAAGCTCCCTCCTCTAGACAGTACTGGTAGACAGGTCTGACGTGCTTTGATAGGTGAAAAGCTCCCTCCTCTAGACAGTACTGGTACAAAGGTCTGACGTGCTTTGATAGGTGAAAAGCTCCCTCCTCTAGACAGTACTGGTACACAGGTCTGACGTGCTTTGATAGGTGAAAAGCTCCCTCCTCTAGACAGTACTGGTACACAGGTCTAACGTGCTTTGATAGGTGAAAAGCTCCCTCCTCTAGACAGTACTGGTACACAGGTCTGACGTGCTTTGATAGGTGAAAAGCTCCCTCCTCTAGACAGTACTGGTACACAGGTCTGACGTGCTTTGATAGGTGAAAAGCTCCCTCCTCTAGACAGTACTGGTACACAGGTCTGACGTGCTTTGATAGGTGAAAAGCTCCCTCCTCTAGACAGTACTGGTACACAGGTCTGACGTGCTTTGATAGGTGAAAAGCTCCCTCCTCTAGACAGTACTGGTACACAGGTCTGACGTGCTTTGATAGGTGAAAAGCTCCCTCCTCTAGACAGTACTGGTACACAGGTCTGACGTGCTTTGATAGGTGAAAAGCTCCCTCCTCTAGACAGTACTGGTACACAGGTCTGACGTGCTTTGATAGGTGAAAAGCTCCCTCCTCTAGACAGTACTGGTACACAGGTCTGACGTGCTTTGATAGGTGAAAAGCTCCCTCCTCTAGACAGTACTGGTACACAGGTCTGACGTGCTTTGATAGGTGAAAAGCTCCCTCCTCTAGACAGTACTGGTACACAGGTCTGACGTGCTTTGATAGGTGAAAAGCTCCCTCCTCTAGACAGTACTGGTACACAGGTCTGACGTGCTTTGATAGGTGAAAAGCTCCCTCCTCTAGACAGTACTGGTACAAAGGTCTGACGTGCTTTGATAGGTGAAAAGCTCCCTCCTCTAGACAGTACTGGTACAAAGGTCTGACGTGCTTTGATAGGTGAAAAGCTCCCTCCTCTAGACAGTACTGGTACACAGGTCTGACGTGCTTTGATAGGTGAAAAGCTCCCTCCTCTAGACAGTACTGGTACACAGGTCTGACGTGCTTTGATAGGTGAAAAGCTCCCTCCTCTAGACAGTACTGGTACACAGGTCTGACGTGCTTTGATAGGTGAAAAGCTCCCTCCTCTAGACAGTACTGGTACACAGGTCTGACGTGCTTTGATAGGTGAAAAGCTCCCTCCTCTAGACAGTACTGGTACACAGGTCTGACGTGCTTTGATAGGTGAAAAGCTCCCTCCTCTAGACAGTACTGGTACACAGGTCTGACGTGCTTTGATAGGTGAAAAGCTCCCTCCTCTAGACAGTACTGGTACACAGGTCTGACGTGCTTTGATAGGTGAAAAGCTCCCTCCTCTAGACAGTACTGGTACACAGGTCTGACGTGCTTTGATAGGTGAAAAGCTCCCTCCTCTAGACAGTACTGGTACACAGGTCTGACGTGCTTTGATAGGTGAAAAGCTCCCTCCTCTAGACAGTACTGGTACACAGGTCTGACGTGCTTTGATAGGTGAAAAGCTCCCTCCTCTAGACAGTACTGGTACAAAGGTCTGACGTGCTTTGATAGGTGAAAAGCTCCCTCCTCTAGACAGTACTGGTACAAAGGTCTGACGTGCTTTGATAGGTGAAAAGCTCCCTCCTCTAGACAGTACTGGTACACAGGTCTGACGTGCTTTGATAGGTGAAAAGCTCCCTCCTCTAGACAGTACTGGTACACAGGTCTGACGTGCTTTGATAGGTGAAAAGCTCCCTCCTCTAGACAGTACTGGTACACAGGTCTGACGTGCTTTGATAGGTGAAAAGCTCCCTCCTCTAGACAGTACTGGTACACAGGTCTGACGTGCTTTGATAGGTGAAAAGCTCCCTCCTCTAGACAGTACTGGTACACAGGTCTGACGTGCTTTGATAGGTGAAAAGCTCCCTCCTCTAGACAGTACTGGTACACAGGTCTGACGTGCTTTGATAGGTGAAAAGCTCCCTCCTCTAGACAGTACTGGTACAAAGGTCTGACGTGCTTTGATAGGTGAAAAGCTCCCTCCTCTAGACAGTACTGGTAGACAGGTCTGACGTGCTTTGATAGGTGAAAAGCTCCCTCCTCTAGACAGTACTGGTACACAGGTCTGACGTGCTTTGATAGGTGAAAAGCTCCCTCCTCTAGACAGTACTGGTACACAGGTCTGACGTGCTTTGATAGGTGAAAAGCTCCCTCCTCTAGACAGTACTGGTACACAGGTCTGACGTGCTTTGATAGGTGAAAAGCTCCCTCCTCTAGACAGTACTGGTACACAGGTCTGACGTGCTTTGATAGGTGAAAAGCTCCCTCCTCTAGACAGTACTGGTACACAGGTCTGACGTGCTTTGATAGGTGAAAAGCTCCCTCCTCTAGACAGTACTGGTACACAGGTCTGACGTGCTTTGATAGGTGAAAAGCTCCCTCCTCTAGACAGTACTGGTACACAGGTCTGACGTGCTTTGATAGGTGAAAAGCTCCCTCCTCTAGACAGTACTGGTACACAGGTCTGACGTGCTTTGATAGGTGAAAAGCTCCCTCCTCTAGACAGTACTGGTACACAGGTCTGACGTGCTTTGATAGGTGAAAAGCTCCCTCCTCTAGACAGTACTGGTACACAGGTCTGACGTGCTTTGATAGGTGAAAAGCTCCCTCCTCTAGACAGTACTGGTACACAGGTCTGACGTGCTTTGATAGGTGAAAAGCTCCCTCCTCTAGACAGTACTGGTACACAGGTCTGACGTGCTTTGATAGGTGAAAAGCTCCCTCCTCTAGACAGTACTGGTACACAGGTCTGACGTGCTTTGATAGGTGAAAAGCTCCCTCCTCTAGACAGTACTGGTACACAGGTCTGACGTGCTTTGATAGGTGAAAAGCTCCCTCCTCTAGACAGTACTGGTACACAGGTCTGACGTGCTTTGATAGGTGAAAAGCTCCCTCCTCTAGACAGTACTGGTACACAGGTCTGACGTGCTTTGATAGGTGAAAAGCTCCCTCCTCTAGACAGTACTGGTACACAGGTCTGACGTGCTTTGATAGGTGAAAAGCTCCCTCCTCTAGACAGTACTGGTACAAAGGTCTGACGTGCTTTGATAGGTGAAAAGCTCCCTCCTCTAGACAGTACTGGTACACAGGTCTGACGTGCTTTGATAGGTGAAAAGCTCCCTCCTCTAGACAGTACTGGTACACAGGTCTGACGTGCTTTGATAGGTGAAAAGCTCCCTCCTCTAGACAGTACTGGTACACAGGTCTGACGTGCTTTGATAGGTGAAAAGCTCCCTCCTCTAGACAGTACTGGTACACAGGTCTGACGTGCTTTGATAGGTGAAAAGCTCCCTCCTCTAGACAGTACTGGTACACAGGTCTGACGTGCTTTGATAGGTGAAAAGCTCCCTCCTCTAGACAGTACTGGTACACAGGTCTGACGTGCTTTGATAGGTGAAAAGCTCCCTCCTCTAGACAGTACTGGTACACAGGTCTGACGTGCTTTGATAGGTGAAAAGCTCCCTCCTCTAGACAGTACTGGTACACAGGTCTGACGTGCTTTGATAGGTGAAAAGCTCCCTCCTCTAGACAGTACTGGTACACAGGTCTGACGTGCTTTGATAGGTGAAAAGCTCCCTCCTCTAGACAGTACTGGTACACAGGTCTGACGTGCTTTGATAGGTGAAAAGCTCCCTCCTCTAGACAGTACTGGTACACAGGTCTGACGTGCTTTGATAGGTGAAAAGCTCCCTCCTCTAGACAGTACTGGTACACAGGTCTGACGTGCTTTGATAGGTGAAAAGCTCCCTCCTCTAGACAGTACTGGTACACAGGTCTGACGTGCTTTGATAGGTGAAAAGCTCCCTCCTCTAGACAGTACTGGTACACAGGTCTGACGTGCTTTGATAGGTGAAAAGCTCCCTCCTCTAGACAGTACTGGTACACAGGTCTGACGTGCTTTGATAGGTGAAAAGCTCCCTCCTCTAGACAGTACTGGTACACAGGTCTGACGTGCTTTGATAGGTGAAAAGCTCCCTCCTCTAGACAGTACTGGTACACAGGTCTGACGTGCTTTGATAGGTGAAAAGCTCCCTCCTCTAGACAGTACTGGTACACAGGTCTGACGTGCTTTGATAGGTGAAAAGCTCCCTCCTCTAGACAGTACTGGTACACAGGTCTGACGTGCTTTGATAGGTGAAAAGCTCCCTCCTCTAGACAGTACTGGTACACAGGTCTGACGTGCTTTGATAGGTGAAAAGCTCCCTCCTCTAGACAGTACTGGTACACAGGTCTGACGTGCTTTGATAGGTGAAAAGCTCCCTCCTATAGACAGTACTGGTACACAGGTCTGACGTGCTTTGATAGGTGAAAAGCTCCCTCCTCTAGACAGTACTGGTACACAGGTCTGACGTGCTTTGATAGGTGAAAAGCTCCCTCCTCTAGACAGTACTGGTACACAGGTCTGACGTGCTTTGATAGGTGAAAAGCTCCCTCCTCTAGACAGTACTGGTACACAGGTCTGACGTGCTTTGATAGGTGAAAAGCTCCCTCCTCTAGACAGTACTGGTACACAGGTCTGACGTGCTTTGATAGGTGAAAAGCTCCCTCCTCTAGACAGTACTGGTACACAGGTCTGACGTGCTTTGATAGGTGAAAAGCTCCCTCCTCTAGACAGTACTGGTACACAGGTCTGACGTGCTTTGATAGGTGAAAAGCTCCCTCCTCTAGACAGTACTGGTACACAGGTCTGACGTGCTTTGATAGGTGAAAAGCTCCCTCCTCTAGACAGTACTGGTACACAGGTCTGACGTGCTTTGATAGGTGAAAAGCTCCCTCCTCTAGACAGTACTGGTACACAGGTCTGACGTGCTTTGATAGGTGAAAAGCTCCCTCCTCTAGACAGTACTGGTACACAGGTCTGACGTGCTTTGATAGGTGAAAAGCTCCCTCCTCTAGACAGTACTGGTACACAGGTCTGACGTGCTTTGATAGGTGAAAAGCTCCCTCCTCTAGACAGTACTGGTACACAGGTCTGACGTGCTTTGATAGGTGAAAAGCTCCCTCCTCTAGACAGTACTGGTACACAGGTCTGACGTGCTTTGATAGGTGAAAAGCTCCCTCCTCTAGACAGTACTGGTACACAGGTCTAACGTGCTTTGATAGGTGAAAAGCTCCCTCCTCTAGACAGTACTGGTACACAGGTCTGACGTGCTTTGATAGGTGAAAAGCTCCCTCCTCTAGACAGTACTGGTACACAGGTCTGACGTGCTTTGATAGGTGAAAAGCTCCCTCCTCTAGACAGTACTGGTACACAGGTCTAACGTGCTTTGATAGGTGAAAAGCTCCCTCCTCTAGACAGTACTGGTACACAGGTCTGACGTGCTTTGATAGGTGAAAAGCTCCCTCCTCTAGACAGTACTGGTACACAGGTCTGACGTGCTTTGATAGGTGAAAAGCTCCCTCCTCTAGACAGTACTGGTACACAGGTCTGACGTGCTTTGATAGGTGAAAAGCTCCCTCCTCTAGACAGTACTGGTACACAGGTCTGACGTGCTTTGATAGGTGAAAAGCTCCCTCCTCTAGACAGTACTGGTACACAGGTCTGACGTGCTTTGATAGGTGAAAAGCTCCCTCCTCTAGACAGTACTGGTACACAGGTCTGACGTGCTTTGATAGGTGAAAAGCTCCCTCCTCTAGACAGTACTGGTACACAGGTCTGACGTGCTTTGATAGGTGAAAAGCTCCCTCCTCTAGACAGTACTGGTACACAGGTCTGACGTGCTTTGATAGGTGAAAAGCTCCCTCCTCTAGACAGTACTGGTACACAGGTCTGACGTGCTTTGATAGGTGAAAAGCTCCCTCCTCTAGACAGTACTGGTACACAGGTCTGACGTGCTTTGATAGGTGAAAAGCTCCCTCCTCTAGACAGTACTGGTACACAGGTCTGACGTGCTTTGATAGGTGAAAAGCTCCCTCCTCTAGACAGTACTGGTACACAGGTCTGACGTGCTTTGATAGGTGAAAAGCTCCCTCCTCTAGACAGTACTGGTACACAGGTCTGACGTGCTTTGATAGGTGAAAAGCTCCCTCCTCTAGACAGTACTGGTACACAGGTCTAACGTGCTTTGATAGGTGAAAAGCTCCCTCCTCTAGACAGTACTGGTACACAGGTCTGACGTGCTTTGATAGGTGAAAAGCTCCCTCCTCTAGACAGTACTGGTACACAGGTCTGACGTGCTTTGATAGGTGAAAAGCTCCCTCCTCTAGACAGTACTGGTACACAGGTCTAACGTGCTTTGATAGGTGAAAAGCTCCCTCCTCTAGACAGTACTGGTACACAGGTCTGACGTGCTTTGATAGGTGAAAAGCTCCCTCCTCTAGACAGTACTGGTACACAGGTCTGACGTGCTTTGATAGGTGAAAAGCTCCCTCCTCTAGACAGTACTGGTACACAGGTCTGACGTGCTTTGATAGGTGAAAAGCTCCCTCCTCTAGACAGTACTGGTACACAGGTCTGACGTGCTTTGATAGGTGAAAATAATAGTGTAGCCGTTACATACATCTATCAATATCAGGGCCCAGTATGCTCCCACTATAAAGGCAATAGGAGGGCCCAGTATACTCCCACTATAAAGGCAATAGGAGGGCCCAGTATGCTCCCACTATGAAGGCAATATCAGGGCCCAGTATACTCCCACTATAAAGGCAATAGGAGGGCCCAGTATACTCCCACTATAAAGGCAATATCAGGGCCCAGTATACTCCCACTATAAAGGCAATAGGAGGTCCCAGTATACTCCCACTATAAAGGCAATAGGAGGGCCCAGTATACTCCCACTATAAAGGCAATATCAGGGCCCAGTATACTCCCACTATAAAGGCAATATCAGGGCCCAGTATACTCCCACTATAAAGGCAATATCAGGGCCCAGTATACTCCCACTATAAAGGCAATATCAGGGCCCACTATAAAGGCAATAGGAGGGCCCAGTATACTCCCACTATAAAGGCAATAGGAGGGCCCAGTATGCTCCCACTATGAAGGCAATATCAGGGCCCAGTATACTCCCACTATAAAGGCAATAGGAGGGCCCAGTATACTCCCACTATAAAGGCAATATCAGGGCCCAGTATACTCCCACTATAAAGGCAATAGGAGGTCCCAGTATACTCCCACTATAAAGGCAATAGGAGGGCCCAGTATACTCCCACTATAAAGGCAATATCAGGGCCCAGTATACTCCCACTATAAAGGCAATATCAGGGCCCAGTATACTCCCACTATAAAGGCAATATCAGGGCCCAGTATACTCCCACTATAAAGGCAATAGGAGGGCCCAGTATACTCCCACTATAAAGGCAATATCAGGGCCCAGTATACTCCCACTATAAAGGCAATATCAGGGCCCAGTATACTCCCACTATAAAGGCAATAGGAGGGCCCAGTATACTCCCACTATAAAGGCCATATCAGGGCCCAGTATACTCCCACTATAAAGGCCATATCAGGGCCCAGTATACTCCCACTATAAAGGCAATATCAGGGCCCAGTATACTCCCACTATAAAGGCAATATCAGGGCCCAGTATACTCCCACTATAAAGGCAATAGGAGGGCCCAGTATACTCCCACTATAAAGGCAATAGGAGGGCCCAGTATGCTCCCACTATAAAGGCAATAGGATGGCCCAGTATACTCCCACTATAAAGGCAATATCAGGGCCCAGTATACTCCCACTATAAAGGCAATATCAGGGCCCAGTATACTCCCACTATAAAGGCAATATCAGGGCCCAGTATACTCCCACTATAAAGGCAATATCAGGGCCCAGTATACTCCCACTATAAAGGCAATATCAGGGCCCAGTATGCTCCCACTATAAAGGCAATAGGAGGTCCCAGTATACTCCCACTATAAAGGCAATAGGAGGGCCCAGTATACTCCCACTATAAAGGCAATTGCAGGTCCCAGTATGCTCCCACTATAAAGGCAATATCAGGGCCCAGTATACTCCCACTATAAAGGCAATAGCAGGGCCCAGTATAGTCCCACTATAAAGGCCATATCAGGGCCCAGTATACTCCCACTATAAAGGCAATATCAGGGCCCAGTATACTCCCACTATAAAGGCAATATCAGGGCCCAGTATACTCCCACTATAAAGGCAATATCAGGGCCCAGTATGCTCCCACTATAAAGGCAATAGGAGGGCCCAGTATACTCCCACTATAAAGGCAATATCAGGGCCCAGTATACTCCCACGATAACGGCAATAGGGTGCCATTTGGGATGCAGAAATACAATGCAGAAGGTCTGGGAGGTGCTGAAGTATCTCTACACGCCAGCTGTGACTGTGAGGTTATTACCTTTAATGTGGTGGGTGTGACCGGGGTGTCCTGTCTGATTGGTGGGACATTAATACAGTCTCTTCCCCTGTGCTGTTGACTTCCAGGAAGAAGTGTGTCTGTGACCCTTAACCTCACCTCTCTTCATCAACTCCTCTCACAGAACATGTTTAATTATTCATGAGTAAAGCTAAGTTTTGATCCGGGATATTATGCCACGTTTACAAAGCTCACTTGCTAGCTTTACCCTACTTACCATACTCGCTGTCATTATCTCGCTCTCATTTTCTTGTTCTCGCTCTCTCTCTCTAATTTATTTACAAATGGCATAAGGTCTTCTGAAGTACTTATCAGTAAAAGCAGTGTGTAGGATGCTCAGAATGTCACAGAAATGTCTAACGGTGTTGTGATCTTAAGGGAGATTTTTCCCTTTCAGTGTTTCTGTATCCGTCGAGACCTGCTGCCCACACAAATCGCCTGACAAAACACTCCACCCATCCAAACACACTGGAACGCTGATCCACCCCCACACACAGCCAATCTACCCCCACTGAAACGCTCCCCTACCCCCACACACAGCCAATCTACCCCCACTGAAACGCTCCCCTACCCCCACACACAGCCAATCTACCCCCACTGAAACGCTCCCCTACCCCCACACACAGCCAATCTACCCCCACTCAAACGCTGATCCACCCCAACACACAGCCAATCTACCCCACTGAAACGCTCCCCTACCCCCACACACAGCCAATCTACCCCCACTGAAACACTCCCCTACCCCCACACACAGCCAATCTACCCCCACTGAAACGCTCCCCTACCCCCACACACAGCCAATCTACCCCACTGAAACGCTCCCCTACCCCCACACACAGCCAATCTACCCCACTGAAACGCTCCCCTACCCCCACACACAGCCAATCTACCCCACTGAAACGCTCCCCTACCCCCACACACAGCCAATCTACCCCACTGAAACGCTGATCCACCCCCACACACAGCCAATCTACCCCCACTGAAACGCTCCCCTACCCCCACACACAGCCAATCTACCCCCACTGAAACGCTGGTCCACCCCCACACACAGTCAATCTACCCCACTGAAACGCTCCCCTACCCCCACACACAGCCAATCTACCCCCACTGAAACGCTGATCCACCCCCACACACAGCCAATCTACCCCACTGAAACGCTCCC
This sequence comes from Oncorhynchus mykiss, assembly GCF_013265735.2. NCBI lineage: Eukaryota > Metazoa > Chordata > Actinopteri > Salmoniformes > Salmonidae > Oncorhynchus > Oncorhynchus mykiss. The sequence goes on from NC_050572.1 coordinate 8,708,962, forward strand.
CTACCCCCACACACAGCCAATCTACCCCCACTGAAACGCTCCCCTACCCCCACACACAGTCAATCTACCCCACTGAAACGCTCCCCTACCCCCACACACAGTCAATCTACCCCACTGAAACGCTCCCCTACCCCCACACACAGCCAATCTACCCCCACTGAAACGCTGATCCACCCCCACACACAGCCAATCTACCCCACTGAAACGCTGGTCCACCCCCACACACAGTCAATCTACCCCCACTGAAACGCTCCCCTACCCCCACACACAGCCAATCTACCCCCACTGAAACGCTGGTCCACCCCCACACACAGCCAATCTACCCCCACTGAAACGCTCCCCTACCCCCACACACAGCCAATCTACCCCACTGAAACGCTCCCCTACCCCCACACACAGCCAATCTACCCCACTGAAACGCTCCCCTACCCCCACACACAGCCAATCTACCCCCACTGAAACGCTCCCCTACCCCCACACACAGCCAATCTACCCCCACTGAAACGCTCCCCTACCCCCACACACAGCCAATCTACCCCCACTGAAACGCTGATCCACCCCAACACACAGCCAATCTACCCCACTGAAACGCTCCCCTACCCCCACACACAGCCAATCTACCCCCACTGAAACGCTGATCCACCCCCACACACAGCCAATCTACCCCCACTGAAACGCTGATCCACCCCAACACACAGCCAATCTACCCCCACTGAAACGCTGGTCCACCCCCACACACAGCCAATCTACCCCCACTGAAACGCTCCCCTACCCCCACACACAGTCAATCTACCCCCACTGAAACGCTGGTCCACCCCCACACACAGTCAATCTACCCCCACTGAAACGCTGATCCACCCCCACACACAGCCAATCTACCCCCACTGAAACGCTGATCCACCCCAACACACAGCCAATCTACCCCCACTGAAACGCTCCCCTACCCCCACACACAGTCAATCTACCCCACTGAAACGCTCCCCTACCCCCACACACAGCCAATCTACCCCCACTGAAACGCTCCCCTACCCCCACACACAGTCAATCTACCCCCACTGAAACGCTGATCCACCCCCACACACAGCCAATCTACCCCACTGAAACGCTGATCCACCCCAACACACAGCCAATCTACCCCCACTGAAACGCTCCCCTACCCCCACACACAGCCAATCTACCCCCACTGAAACGCTGGTCCACCCCCACACACAGCCAATCTACCCCACTGAAACGCTCCCCTACCCCCACACACAGCCAATCTACCCCACTGAAACGCTCCCCTACCCCCACACACAGCCAATCTACCCCACTGAAACGCTCCCCTACCCCCACACACAGCCAATCTACCCCACTGAAACGCTCCCCTACCCCCACACACAGCCAATCTACCCCCACTGAAACGCTCCCCTACCCCCACACACAGCCAATCTACCCCCACTGAAACGCTCCCCTACCCCCACACACAGCCAATCTACCCCCACTGAAACGCTGGTCCACCCCCACACACAGCCAATCTACCCCACTGAAACGCTCCCCTACCCCCACACACAGCCAATCTACCCCACTGAAACGCTCCCCTACCCCCACACACAGCCAATCTACCCCACTGAAACGCTCCCCTACCCCCACACACAGCCAATCTACCCCCACTGAAACGCTCCCCTACCCCCACACACAGCCAATCTACCCCCACTGAAACGCTCCCCTACCCCCACACACAGCCAATCTACCCCACTGAAACGCTCCCCTACCCCCACACACAGCCAATCTACCCCCACTGAAACGCTCCCCTACCCCCACACACAGCCAATCTACCCCCACTGAAACGCTGATCCACCCCAACACACAGCCAATCTACCCCACTGAAACGCTCCCCTACCCCCACACACAGCCAATCTACCCCACTGAAACGCTCCCCTACCCCCACACACAGCCAATCTACCCCCACTGAAACGCTGGTCCACCCCCACACACAGCCAATCTACCCCCACTGAAACGCTCCCCTACCCCCACACACAGCCAATCTACCCCACTGAAACGCTGATCCACCCCAAAACACAGCCAATCTACCCCCACACACAGCCAATCTACCCCCACACACAGCCAATCTACCCCCACACACAGCCAATCCACCCCCCACACACAGCCAATCTACCCCCACACACAGCCAATCCACCCCCCACACACAGCCAATCTACCCCCACACACAGCCAATCTACCCCCACTGGAACGCTCCTCTACCCCCACTGGAACGCTCTCCTACCCCCACACACAGCCAATCTACCCCCACACACAGCCAATCTACCCCCACACACAGCCAATCTACCCCCACATCTACTCACACTGAATACGGGGTACACACGTACAGTATACAGTACATAATTACACAAATTCTGCCCATAAACACAAGCACTACACCACACACACACACACACACACACACACACACACACACAGGCGTGTGAAAGTCCACTCACACACCCAATACACATGCACACCAACAACTACAATGTACATATTCTACTCCTACAAGGTACATATTCTACTCCTACAGCTACATGGTACATACTCTACTCCTACAAGGTACATATTCTACTCCTACAGCTACATGGTACATATTCTACTCCTACAAGGTACATATTCTACTCCTACAGCTACATGGTACATACTCTACTCCTACAAGGTACATATTCTACTCCTACAAGGTACATATTCTACTCCTACAAGGTACATATTCTACTCCTACAAGGTACATATTATACTCCTACAAGGTACATACTCTACTCCTACAAGGTACATATTCTACTCCTACAAGGTACATACTCTACTCCTACAAGGTACATACTCTACTCCTACAAGGTACATATTCTACTCCTACAGCTACATGGTACATACTCTACTCCTACAAGGTACATATTCTACTCCTACAAGGTACATATTCTACTCCTACAAGGTACATATTCTACTCCTACAAGGTACACATTCTACTCCTACAAGGTACATATTCTACTCCTACAAGATACATATTCTACTCCTACAAGGTACATATTCTACTCCTACAAGGTACATATTCTACTCCTACAAGGTACATACTCTACTCCTACAAGGTACATATTCTACTCCTACAAGGTACATACTCTACTCCTACAAGGTACATGGGACATACTCTACTCATAAACACATGTACAGATGTAGGATCTTAATTTGAGCCAGTTTGCTACAGCAGACAAATAATCCTGCAGCAAAGTTAAGAAAAAAAAATCTCTACATAAATATGATTAAAAAATATATATAATAATAATCCCTTAGCAACAGGACATGTGAATTACTGCATGGATTATAATTAATGAACATTTTTGTAGGGGTTGATTCATTTTTTTGTGGAAATATTACTAACTTCAGAAGCCTTTTTAAACCTCTAATACACAACAAGCTTGTATTTCCTGCATTGCAGTAAAGTTCTGCTGCAACAAGGTGATCAAATTTAGTATAAACATACACTCACTCACATACACTGCCAGCGCTCTGACCTTTCCCCTGTTGAGCTGCTGCAGGTAGGAGGGGGAAGTCCCACAGCGACCAGGAAGCTGTTGTGTTCAGCTCTTATTCTCTTAATTTAACCTCTCTAATGCCTGCTGCTACCTGTTGCTATCAGACCAGGGTCTGGGCCTCTCTAATGCCTGCTGCTACCTGTTGCTATCAGACCAGGGTCTGGGCCTCTCTAATGCCTGCTGCTACCTTCTTATATCAGACCAGGGTCTGGGCCTCTCTAATGCCTGCTGCTACCTTCTTATATCAGACCAGGGTCTGGGCCTCTCTAATGCCTGCTGCTACCTTCTTATATCAGACCAGGGTCTGGGCCTCTCTAATGCCTGCTGCTACCTTCTTATATCAGACCAGGGTCTGGGCCTCTCTAATGCCTGCTGCTACCTTCTTATATCAGACCAGGGTCTGGGCCTCTCTAATGCCTGCTGCTACCTTCTTATATCAGACCAGGGTCTGGGCCTCTCTAATGCCTGCTGCTACCTTCTTATATCAGACCAGGGTCTGGGCCTCTCTAATGCCTGCTGCTACCTTCTTATATCAGACCAGGGTCTGGGCCTCTCTAATGCCTGCTGCTACCTTCTTATATCAGACCAGGGTCTGGGCCTCTCTAATGCCTGCTGCTACCTTCTTATATCAGACCAGGGTCTGGGCCTCTCTAATGCCTGCTGCTACCTTCTTATATCAGACCAGGGTCTGGGCCTCTCTAATGCCTGCTGCTACCTTCTTATATCAGACCAGGGTCTGGGCCTCTCCCGGCCTCCCACTAAAATCACCACTAAATCCCAGATGAATGTTCCCTGTACTTGAATAACCAAAACAACAGAAGAACCACAAAAGCCCAACGGCATGGGCTGGTAGAGAGGAAGCCCATAGTTAAATGGCTTTAACATGTTTCCTCTGGGAACCTGGGTTGTACTCAGCAAGTCTTTTTTGTCCATAATAAATAAATCAACAAAAACTCAAACTCAACACAAAACAAGCACCACGACTTGATGCGATGCCATGGACTACGGACCAGCAGCCAACGAGCCCAACGGAACAATATGTAGTGCTTAGTCTTTGCTTTTTGAAATATGTTACCATCTCTAATTATATAATATTCACAGCCAGCATTACTATTAAATCCATGTTGAAATGAAATGTATGTTGAAATGAGGTCCCTGAGATTCTAGGACTGTATTTATTATGCATCGTTAGGTCGTAGGTGGAGAAACATGAAAGTACTGTTGTTTTTTAAAGAGCCATATATTTAGAAAAAAATATACATTGAACAGAAACGTAAAGGCAACATGTGTTGGTCTAATGCTTCATGAGCTGAAATAAAAGATCCCAGAAATGTTTCATTTGCACAAAAAGCTTAGAAAACAAATGATAAAATGGTACAAATTTGTTTGCGTTTCTCCTTTGCCAATTTTATCCATCCACCTGACAGGTGTGGCATATCAAGCAGCTGACTAAAAAGCATGATCATTACACAGGTGAACCTTGTGCCGGGGACAATAAAAGGCCACTCTTAAAATGTACAGTTCTGTCACACAGCCCAATGCTACAGATGTCTCTAGTTTTAAGGGAGTGTGCAACTGGCATTCTGACTGCAGAACTGTCGCCAGAGAAATTGAATGTTCATTTCTATACCGTAAGCTGGCTACGACGCTGTCGTAGAGAATTTTGTCTCTCTCTCCTGCCAATATCCAGCAACTTCACACAGCCATTGAAGATGAGTGGGACAAACATTCCACAGACCACAATCAGCAGCCTGATCAACTCTAGTCCCAGGAGATGTGTTGTGCTGATGTGTCGCGCTGCATGAGGCAAATGGTGATCACACCAGATACCGACTGGTTTTCTGATCCACTTCCCTTCCTTTTTTTTAAGGTATCTGTGACCAACAGTCATGCCTAATGAATTAGATTTAAAATCGACAGATTTTCTTATATTTATTATTATTATTATTATTACTTATTTTCTTATATATTTCTTATATGAACTGTAACAAATCTGTGAAATTGTTTCGCGTTGCGTTTATATTTTTTTTGTTCAGTGCACGTCAAATAACAAATATGTGGCTCGTACAGGTCTGCATAAGAGACACACAATAGGAAACAACGGTGCCTGACACTCACGTCAATAACCTTGCCCATAATTGATGCTATTAGTTGTTTACAGTGAAGTTGTCTAATTGACGTTGTTTATTAACACGTTGACCTCTTATAAACCTACTGGCTTGTAATTGAACGTGATCAGTGGAGTGTTTGTCTCATGTTGGCTGCCTGGGAGGTTCTAGAGCTTCACCTCGGTCCACGGACCCTATTCCCAATACAGTATAGTGCACTACTTGTGACCAGAGTGTCGTTTGGGACACAGGCCATATTTTCCAACGTTAAAATGATGGGAAGAACGACTTGAATAGCATTGAACCTAGAAAAGTAACAGTACACTATCTCACCACAGTCAGGATATACAATGAGCTGTACAAAACATTAGGAACATCCCCTTTTTGCCCTCAGAACAGACTCAATTCATCGGGGCATTGACCACAATGTGTCGAAAGCCTTCCATTAAAATGCTAGTCCATGTTGACTCCAATGATTCCCACAGTTGTGTCAAGTTTGCTGGATGTCAGTTGAGTGGGGGACCATTCTTGATGCACACGGGGAAACTGTTGAGCATGAAAAAACCCAGCACCTTTGTAGTTCTTGACACACTCAAACCGGTGCACCTGGCACCAGTTTGTCTAGAATGGCACACACAATCCATTGGCTCAAGTCTTAAAAATCCTTGCCCACATCTACACTGATTGAAGTGGATTTAACAGGTGATTCACCTGGTCAGTGTACTGTGGAATGAGCAGGTGTTCATAATGCTTTGTACACTCAGTGTTTTATTTGTATTTTATTTTACAAGTCAGTTAAGAACAAATTCTTATTTTCAATGACGGCCTAGTGAGTTAACTGCCTGTTCAGGGGCAGAACGACAGATTTGTACCTTGTCAGCTCGGGGATTCGAACTTGCAACCTTTCGGTTACTAGTCCAGCACTCAGGCTACCCTGCCACCCCAGTGTAGTGGTGTTGGGAAGACAGATGGAAATAACAGCAACATAGAGCCAAGCAGAACCAACAGTTGAAACTATTTCTCTATTTCCCTTGATGCAAATTCTGTTTCTGCTATATATTACGCCTCTATTTGGCTTGCTGCAAACTCTGTTTCTGCTATATATTACGCCTCTATTTCCCATGCTGCAAACTCTGTTTCTGCTATATATTACGCCTCTATTTCCCATGCTGCAAACTCTGTTTCTGCTATATATTACGCCTCTATTTCCCATGCTGCAAACTCTGTTTCTGCTATATATTACGCCTCTATTTCCCATGCTGCAAACTCTGTTTCTGCTATATATTACGCCTCTATTTCCCATGCTGCAAACTCTGTTTCTGCTATATATTACGCCTCTATTTCCCATGCTGCAAACTCTGTTTCTGCTATATATTACGCCTCTATTTCCCATGCTGCAAACTCTGTTTCTGCAATATATTACGCCTCTATTTCCCATGCTGCAAACTCTGTTTCTGCTATATATTACGCCTCTATTTCCCATGCTGCAAACTCTGTTTCTGCTATATATTACGCCTCTATTTCCCATGCTGCAAACTCTGTTTCTGCTATATATTACGCCTCTATTTCCCATGCTGCAAATTCTGTTTCTGCTATATATTACGCCTCTATTTCCCATGCTGCAAACTCTGTTTCTGCTATATATTACGCCTCTATTTCCCATGCTGCAAACTCTGTTTCTGCAATATATTACGCCTCTATTTCCCATGCTGCAAACTCTGTTTCTGCTATATATTACGCCTCTATTTCCCATGCTGCAAACTCTGTTTCTGCTATATATTACGCCTCTATTTCCCATGCTGCAAACTCTGTTTCTGCTATATATTACGCCTCTATTTCCCATGCTGCAAACTCTGTTTCTGCTATATATTACGCCTCTATTTCCCATGCTGCAAACTCTGTTTCTGCTATATATTACGCCTCTATTTCCCATGCTGCAAATTCTGTTTCTGCTATATATTACGCCTCTATTTTCCATGCTGCAAACTCTGTTTCTGCTATATATTACGCCTCTATTTCCCATGCTGCAAACTCTGTTTCTGCTATATATTACGCCTCTATTTCCCATGCTGCAAACTCTGTTTCTGCTATATATTACGCCTCTATTTCCCATGCTGCAAATTCTGTTTCTGCTATATATTACGCCTCTATTTCCCATGCTGCAAACTCTGTTTCTGCTATATATTACGCCTCTATTTCCCATGCTGCAAACTCTGTTTCTGCAATATATTACGCCTCTATTTCCCATGCTGCAAACTCTGTTTCTGCTATATATTACGCCTCTATTTCCCATGCTGCAAACTCTGTTTCTGCTATATATTACGCCTCTATTTCCCATGCTGCAAACTCTGTTTCTGCTATATATTACGCCTCTATTTCCCATGCTGCAAACTCTGTTTCTGCTATATATTACGCCTCTATTTCCCATGCTGCAAACTCTGTTTCTGCTATATATTACGCCTCTATTTCCCATGCTGCAAATTCTGTTTCTGCTATATATTACGCCTCTATTTTCCATGCTGCAAACTCTGTTTCTGCTATATATTACGCCTCTATTTCCCATGCTGCAAACTCTGTTTCTGCTATATATTACGCCTCTATTTCCCATGCTGCAAACTCTGTTTCTGCTATATATTACGCCTCTATTTCCCATGCTGCAAACTCTGTTTCTGCTATATATTACGCCTCTATTTCCCTTGCTGCAAACTCTGTTTCTGCTATATATTACGCCTCTATTTCCCATGCTGCAAACTCTGTTTCTGCTATATATTACGCCTCTATTTCCCTTGCTGCAAACTCTGTTTCTGCTATATATTACGCCTCTATTTCCCATGCTGCAAACTCTGTTTCTGCAATATATTACGCCTCTATTTCCCATGCTGCAAATTCTGTTTCTGCTATATATTACGCCTCTATTCGGTTTGCTGCAAACTCTGTTTCTGCTATATATTACGCCTCTATTTGGTTTGCTGCAAACTCTGTTTCTGCTATATATTACGCCTCTATTTCCCATGCTGCAAACTCTGTTTCTGCTATATATTACGCCTCTATTTCCCATGCTGCAAACTCTGTTTCTGCTATATATTACGCCTCTATTTCCCATGCTGCAAACTCTGTTTCTGCAATATATTAAGCCTCTATTTCCCATGCTGCAAACTCTGTTTCTGCTATATATTACGCCTCTATTTCCCATGCTGCAAACTCTGTTTCTGCTATATATTACGCCTCTATTTCCCATGCTGCAAACTCTGTTTCTGCTATATATTACGCCTCTATTTGGCTTGCTGCAAACTCTGTTTCTGCTATTAGGGCTGTTCAAGTGGTAGAAAAGACAGGTCACAATGCCCCCAGAGCCAGCCAGCCAGGCAGAAAGCAGAGCAGTGCTCAGGTGGGCTTGGATAAAATGTAATGGAAAGGCAAAGAACATTCTCTCTCTCTTTGGGTCAAAACAGCCACACTCTGACATTTTACTAAATAGATGGAGGACATTAATCTCTCTCCATCTCCCTCAATCCCCAATCGCTGTCTCCTCTCTCATCGTTCCCCCTCTCACTGTCTCTCTCTCTTTCTTGCTCTTGCTGTTTCTCTCTCTGTTTCTGTTTCTCTCTCTCTCTCTGTTTCTCTCTCTCTCTGTTTCTCTCTCTCTCTTGCTGTTTCTCTCTCTGTTTCTCTCTCTCTCACACTGTTTCTCTCTCTCTCACACTCTCTCTCTCTCTCTCTCTCTCTCTCTCTCACTGTTTCTCTCTCTGTTTCTCTCTCTCACTTTTTCTAACTCTCTCTCTCTGTTTCTCTCTCTCTCTCACTGTTTCTCTCTCTCTCTCTGTTTCAATTCAATTCAATTAGCTTTATTGGCATGATGTAACAATGTACATATAGCCAAAGGTTATTTTGGATATTTACAATATAAAAATGAGAATCAAAATTGTCAACGGGACAACAGTAACAACAATAACCATGTGTCAAAATAACCATACATTCAACAATAACAATAAGCATACAGTAGAGTACATGTGCAGGTTGGTCTGTCAAGACACTGTCCCTCAATGTAGTGTGCTGCCAACCCACAGCTCTCTGCGTCCTCCCCCAACAGGACGGGTAGCCTACTCTCATCAGAGAGGTCTTTGAAACCTTGAATAAGGGTTTCAAATTTGGAAATGACACTCTCTAATTGTTTTATATTTTTGACATTTCGTCAGGAAATGCAGCTCCGTCTCAGGTTCTGCTGTTGTGCAGTGGTTGCACAGCCTTTCCTCTACAGGGAGACAGGTTCTGCTGTGGTGCAGTGGTTGCACAGCCTTTCCTCTACAGGGAGCCAGGTTCTGCTGTGGTGCAGTGGTTGCACAGCCTTTCCTCTACAGGGAGCCAGGTTTTTCTAAGGTTTTGATCAGTAACCATGGTAAAATAGTTAGCCACAGTATACTGTCAATTTAGGGCCAGATAGCACTGAATTTTGCTTTGTGTTTGTGCTTGTGTTTCCCAATGTTTCTCTCGCTCTGTGTTTTTCTCTCTGTTCCTCTTTCTCTCTGTGTGTTTCTCTCTCTCAGTTTCTCTCTCTCTCTCTGTTTCTCTCTCTCTCTGTGTTTCTCTCTCTCTCTGTCTCTCTCTGAGTTTCTCTCTCAGAGTTTCTCTCTCTTTCTCTGTGTTTCTCTCTCTCTCTGTGTTTCTCTCACTCAGTTTCTCTCTCTCTGTTTCTCTCAGTTTCTCGCTGTGTTTCTCTCTCTCTCACAGTTTCTCTCTCTCTCTGTCTCTGTGTTTCTCTCTCTCACACAGTTTCTCTCTCTCTCTGTCTCTCTCTGTGTTTCTCTCTGTGTTTCTCTCAGTTTCTCTCTCTCTCTGTTTTTCTCTCTCTCTGTGTTTCTCTCTCTCTGTGTCTCTCTCTCTCTCTGGCTCTCTGTGTTTCTCTCTCTGTTTCTCTCTCTCTGTGTTTCTCTCTCCCAGTTTATCCCTCTCTCTCTCTCTCTCTCTCTCTCTGCTTCTCTCTCTCAGTTTCTCTCTCAGTTTCTCTCACTCTCACTGCTTCTCTCTCTCACAGTTTCTCTCACTCTCACAGTTTCTCACTCTCACAGTTTCTCTCTCTCTCCCTCCCTCTCTCTCTCACACAGTTTCTCTCTCTCCCTCTCTCACAGTTTCTCTCTCTCCCTCTCTCACAGTTTCTCTCTCTCCCTCTCTCTCACACAGTTTCTCTCTCTCACAGTTTCTCTCACTCTCCGTTTCTCTCTCTCACAGTTTCTCTCTCTCACAGTTTCTCTCTCTCACAGTTTCTCTCTCTCTCCCTCTCTCTCTCCCAGTTTCTCTCTCACAGTTTCTCTCTCTCCCGCCCTCTCTCTCTCCCTCCCTCTCTCTCTCAGTTTCTCTCTCTCCCTCTCTCTCACACATTTTCTCTCTCTCAGTTTCTCTCACGCTCACTATATCTCTCTCTCTCTCTGTTTCTCTCTCACACAGTTTCGCTCTCACTCTCTCAGTTTCTCTCTCACACAGTTTCTCTCTCACACAGTTTCTCTCTCTCATAGTTTCTCTCACTCTCACTGCTTCTCTCTCTCACAGTTTCTCTCTCACAGTTTCTCACTCTCACTGCTTCTCTCACTCTCACTGCTTCTCTCTCCCTCCCTCCCTCTCTCACAGTTTCTCACTCTCACTGCTTCTCTCACTCTCACTGCTTCTCTCTCCCTCCCTCTCTCTCTCACACAGTTGCTCTCCCTCCCTCTCTCTCACACAGTTTCTCTCTCTCACACAGAGCGAAACTGTGTGAGAGTGAGAGAGAAACTCTGTGAGAGTGAGTCTCTCTCTCTCATATTGTGACACTGCCATTCATCAATTTAGCTAACACTGTCTAGGGGGAGGACACTCAGAGTACATCCCAAATGGCACCCTACTGCATATATAGAGCTCCACACAGGGGATAGGGTGTCATTTGGGCCTCAGCCTGAGAGTGTATCCCAGGCCTTGACACCACTCTGTGGTGCACAATCTGGGAGATAACGAACTCCATCGTCACCTTAGTAATGGTTTTCCTGTAAAACTCCATCCTCGAACAACGAACGGCAATATCACTGTATACATCGTGTTTCCATATATGTCTTTGGGGATAAAGAAGAAAGGAGTAACAGAAAGTAACAGAGAGTGGCTCCCGAGTGGCGCAGCGGCCTAAGGCACTGCATCTCAAGTGCTAGAGGTGTCCCTACAGACACCCTGGTTCAAATCCAGGCTGTATCACAACCGGCCATGATTGGGAGTCCCATAATTGGCCCAGCGCCCTCCGGGTTTGACCTGGCTAAGCCGTCATTGGATATAGGAATTTGTTCTTAACTGACTTGCCTAGTTAGATATAAGTGTTCCTGAGGTCATATTGCCACCCAGTTTTTCACTCTGTATACATTATGCTCCATTATCTCTCCTTCCTCCCAAAATGTACACTTGTTCACTTCCCTTCACTGATTTAGAAGGAAATGACTGGTATAAGGAATATGATGGAAACTCTCCCTAGCCCATGCCTCCACCAATCAAATGCTTTTAGATTTTGTGGGAAGTAGCACAAACTTCATTCAGGAGAAGGGATTTGGGATGCAGCCAGTGTTGTACCAAGACCATCAGGATACTATTTATCCAACACTGCCCCCTGAGTGATGGCACCGCGGGTCACACTATCTCACTGTGACTTCTGTCAAGGTCGAGGCTGTGGGAACATGGACATTACATTACATAGACATTAAATGTCTCCTCTATTACGACAAAACGAAAGTGCAACCTCTAAATCATCCCAGAGCCAGTCATTGTCTGTCCCTCCTACTCATGGCCTATGGTGGAGCATGCATAGGGGGGACATAGGGGGGGCATAGGGGGGACATTTTTGTTTTATGTTGCAGTGGCTGAGGCTAAAAGGCTGTTAGGAGTTTAAAGACCTCTGAGTTCAACAGAGAGAACGTTAAATCTACAGGTAACTGCAAAAATAATGGAAACACTTGAGTGAATTGAGGAATGCAAAAGTATATTGAAAGCAGGTGCTTCCACACAGGTGTGGTTCCTGAGTTAATTAAGCAGTCATTAACATCCCATAAGGGTCATCCCACTTAGGGTCATGCATAAAGATGCTGAGCAGGCCGTTATTTTGGCCCAATATTTCGGCTACCATGGCAACGCACCCATATGATGACAATGTTCCCATCCACTGGGTGCAAGTGATCACTGGATGGTTTGATGAGCATGAAAACGATGTAAACCACATGGCCGTCTCCGTCTCAGTGTTTCCTTTATTTTGTCAGTGACCTCTATCTCCATACTGGTTTCAACTTCTGGTTTATGCTGCCTCCCTGTGTTCCTACATGCTCAGTACAGTACACTTATTTGGTCTTGAGAAATCCAACGTCTCCACCAAGCGACGAAGAGGTAATATTGCATTTCGGCAGAAAAGCTCCTTTTCAATATCTGGAAAAAGAAAATGTTCTAATCAAAAATTCTTCATAACCTGTTTGCTTTAAGATAGTGACATGGAACTTAATAAATTAAGTTAAGTTCATACATTTAGGATATCAATAGGACAAATGTGTATACTGATGTATTTAGGATTTTTTTAAATCTCTAAGCTACGTTTTAAGGGAGAAGTAGGGATGGGTCTGAAGCCCAAAAAGAACGAAAGAATTCACATGAGCACCACGATGCATACTACACCCATGCTATTCCAAGGTTTTCCAACACACAGCTTTTACCTGCTAAAGTAACTACAGTTGAAGTCGGTTGGAAGTTTACATACACCTTAGCCAAATACATTTAAACTCAGTTTTCACAATTCCTGACATTTAATCCTAGTAAAAATTCCCTGTCTTAGGTCAGTTAGGATCACCACGTTATTTTAAGAATGTGAAAATTCAGAATAATAGTAGAGAGTATGATTTATTTCAGCTTTTATTCAATTCATCACATTCCCAGTGGGTCAGAAGTTTACATACACTCCATGGGGCGGCAGGGTAGCCTAGTGGTTAGAGCGTTGGACTAGTAACCGGAAGGTTGTGAGTTCAAACCCCCGAGCTGACAAGGTACAAATCTGTCGTTCTGCCCCTGAACAGGCAGTTAACCCACTGTTCCCAGGCTGTCATTGAAAATAAGAATTTGTTCTTAACTGACTTGCCTGGTTAAATAAAGGTAAAATAATAAAAAAAAAAAAAAAAAAAAATAGTATTTGGTAGCATTGCCTTCAAATTGTTTAACTTGGGTCAAACATTTTAGGTAGCCTTCCACAAGCTTCCCACAATAAGTTGGGTGGATTTTGGCCCATTCCTCCTGACAGAGCTGGTGTAACTGAGTCAGGTATGTAGGCCTCCTTGCTCGCACACGCTTTTTCAGTTCTGCCCACAAATGTTCCATGGGATTGAGGTCAGGGCTTTGTGATGGCCACTCCAATACTTTGACTTTGTTGTCCTTAAGCCATTTTGCCACAACTTTGGAAGTATGCTTGGGGTCATTGTCCAGTTGGAAGACCCATTTGCGACCAAGCTTTAAAGTGTCGTTTAAAGTTTGCCACAAGCCACCTGGGAGACACACCAAACATGTGGAAGAAGGTGCTCTGGTCAGATGAAACCAAAATTGAACTTTCTGGCAACAATGCAAAACGTTATGTTTGGCGTAAAAGCAACACAGCTGAACACACCATCCCCACTGTCAAACATGGTGGTGGCAGCATCATGGTTTGGGCCTGCTTTTCTTCAGCAGGGACAGGGAAGATGGTTAAAATTGATGGGAAGATGGATGGAGCCAAATACAGGACCATTCTGGAAGAAAACCTGATGGAGTCTGCAAAAGACCTGAGACTGGGACGGAGATTTGTCTTCCAACAAGACAATGATCCAAAACATAAAGCAAAATCTACAATGGAATGGTTCAAAAATAAACATATCCAGGTGTTAGAATGGCCAAGTCAAAGTCCAGACCTGAATCCAATCGAGAATCTGTGGAAAGAACTGAAAATTGCTGTTCACAAATGCTCTCCATCCAACCTCACTGAGCTCGAGCTGTTTTGCAAGGAGGAATGGGAAAAAAATGTCCGTCTCTCGATGTGAAAAACTGATAGAGACATACCCCAAGCGACTTACAGCTGTAATCGCAGCAAAAGGTGGCGCTACAAAGTATTAACTTAAGGGGGCTGAATAATTTTGCACGCCCAATTTTTCAGTTTTTGATTTGTTAAAAAAGTTTGAAATATCCAATAAATGTCGTTCTACTTCATGATTGTGTCCCACTTGTTGTTGATTCTTCACAAAAAAATACAGTTTTATATCTTTATGTTTGAAGCCTGAAATGTGGCAAAAGGTCGCAAAGTTCAAGGGGGCCGAATACTTTCGCAAGGCTCTGTAGATACTTTTGTACCTGTTTCCTCCAGCATCTTCACAAGGTCCTGCTGTTGTTCTGAGATTGAGTTGCACTTTTCGCACCAAAGTACGCCCATCTCTAGGAGACAGAACATGTCTTATACTTGCGTACTATTGTTTGTACAGATGAACGTGGGACCTTCGGGCGTTTGGAAATTGCTCCCAAGGATGAACCAGACTTGTGGAGGTCTACAATTTATTTTCTGAGGTCTTGGCTGATTTCTTTTGATTTTCCAATGATGTCAAGCAAAGAGGCACTGAGTTTGAAGGTAGGCCTTGAAATACATCCACAGGTACACTTCCAATTGACTCAAATGATGTCAATTAGCCTATCAGAAGCTTCTAAAGCCATGACATTATTTTCTGGAATTTTCCAAGCTGTTTAAAGGCATAGTCAACTTAGTGTATGTACACTTCTGACCCACTTGAATTGTGATACAGCGAATTATAAGTGAAATAATCTGTCTGTAAACAATTGTTGGAAAAATTACTTTTCATGTTCAAAGTAGATGTCCTAACCGACTTGCCAAAACTGTAGTTTGTTAACAAGAAATTGAAACAAGTTTTAATGACTCCAACCTAAGTGTATTTAAACTTCTGACTTCAACTGTATGTTAGTTGTACAATATTCCAACATATCTACTGTAGTAGGTCAAAGCTGTGTCCTGGAGAACCTGGGTGAATGGGTGAAGGGGCTTATGTGAATTTCCTTTCTTTTTTCGGGCTTCATACCAATACTTACTTCTTTCTCACTTAAAATGTTGTTTTACGTTTTAACATTTCCATGATTTTTACACCGAAAAAGTGATTGTTTTGTTAAAGGGGAACTGCACCCACTGATTTGTCCTCGTTTTTGGCTCCTGAAGAAATACTGGCGGCCATGACAGAAGCCTTGGGGGTGTGGTTTGATGTGGGTGTTTCTTGGATGTGGCCTGACTCCTCGCCATCACCAAGACACACCCCTCTGTCAGAACCTTGCCCACAGCTGTTTCCCCTCCACTCAATCACAACGAACAAACCTCCTCCTGCAGGTTGAGTTCAGTAACTACAGACAGATGTGTGGTGAGATGCTGGAGGAAACCTTGAATACATCAGCAGCCTACAGACTAATATGAGAAGAATGCAATTTCTGAAATGATATAGATATCTTAAACTAAGTGTTTTGATAACTTTCAAATGTAGTAACAGGTACATGTAAAATAAACAACCCTTTACAGAATACCACAGAAGAAGTGTTCTGGTTATTTAAAACTTTCCACCTTCCATTGTCAGTCCCAGCTGTTACTGTGCTTATCAGCATATTGTCTGGTGGTAATGGGGTTACCGTGGCAACATGTCAGAGTAGTCATACCTTCCTGTGTGCTGGTAATGGGGTTACCATGGTAACATGTCAGAGTGGGCATACCTTCCTGGGTGGTGGTAATGTGGTTACCATGGTAACATGGCGCCGGGAAGAAATGGCAGCAGTTTTACGGGCGCCCAACCAATTGTGCTATTATGTGGGTTTTTTCACGTTATTTGTAACTTATTTTGTACATAATATTTCTGCAACTGTATTTTACGGCAAAAAAGAGCTTCTGGATATCAGGACAGCGATCACTCACCTCGGATTAGACAAAGAGCTTCTAGATATCAGGACAGCGATCACTCACCTCGGATTAGACAAAGAGCTTCTGGATATCAGGACAGCGATCACTCACCTCGGATTAGACAAAGAGCTTCTAGATATCAGGACAGCGATCACTCACCTCGGATTAGACACAGAGCTTCTGGATATCAGGACAGCGATCACTCACCTCGGATTAGACAAAGAGCTTCTAGATATCAGGACAGCGATCACTCACCTCGGATTAGACAAAGAGCTTCTGGATATCAGGACAGCGATCACTCACCTCGGATTAGACAAAGAGCTTCTAGATATCAGGACAGCGATCACTCACCTCGGATTAGACAAAGAGCTTCTAGATATTAGGACAGCGATCACTCACCTCGGATTAGACAAAGAGCTTCTGGATATCAGGACAGCGATCACTCACCTCGGATTAGACACATAGCTTCTGGATATCAGGACAGCGATCACTCACGTCGGATTAGACACAGAGCTTCTGGATATCAGGACAGCGATCACTCACCTCGGATTAGACACACTCATCTCGGATAAGACAAAGAGATTCTGGATGTCAGGACAGCGATCACTCACCTCGGATTAGACAAAGAGCTTCTGGATGTCAGGACAGCGATCACTCGGTTTAGACAAAGATTTTTTTTCTTCAACATGCAAGACTCACAAGACTTTCTCCAAACACCCCACAGGACCGACATCCTAGTTATTTGCAAGAGGAAGCGATGCAGGTACAGAGGACAAAGAGCCAGATGCCTAGTCAGGACCCGGAGAAGGCGACTGGGAAAGCTGCCATTACCGCCAATACTACTCGCCAACGTGCAATCATTGGACAATAATCTGGACAAGGTACAATCATGAATATCCTACCAACGGGACATCAAAAACTGTAACATCCTATGTTTCACGGACTCAAGGCTGAATGACAACATGGATATTCAGCTAGTGGAATATACGCTGTACTGGCAAGATAGAACAGCACAATCTGGTAAGATGAGGGGGGGTCTGTGCATATTTGAAAACAACAGCTTGTGCACGAAATCTAAGGAAGTCTCTAGATTTTGCTCGTCTGAAGTAGAGTATATTGTGATAAATTGCAGGCCACACTACTTGCCTAGAGAGTTCTCAGCTATACTTTTCGTGGCTGTTTATTTACCACCACAGACAGATGCGGGCACTAAGAACACACTCAGCCAGCTGTATAAGGAAATAAGCAAACAGGAAACCACTCACCCAGAGGCGGCGCTCCTAGTGGCCGGAGACTTTAATGCAGGGAAACTCAAATCAGTTCTACCAAATCTCTATCAACATGTTAAATGTGCAACCAGAGGAAAAACAATTCTAGATCGCCTGTACTCCACACACAGAGACGCGTACAAAGCTCTCCCTCACCCTCCATTTGGTAAATCCGACCACAACTCTATCCTCCTGACTCCTGCTTACAAGCAAAAATTAAAGCAGGAAGCAGTTATAACTAGATCAATAAAAAAGTGGTCAGATGAAGCAGATGCTAAACTACAGGACTGTTTTACTATCACAGACTGGAACATGTTCCGGGATTCTTCCGGTTACATTGAGGAGTACACCACATCAGTCACTGGCTTTATCAATAAGTGCATCGAGGACGTCGTCCCCACAGTGACTGTAAGTACATACCCCAACCAGAAGCCATGGAGTACAGGCAAAATTCGCATTGAGCTAAAGGGTAGAGCTGCCACTTTCAAGGTTCTGGACTCTAACCCGGAAGTTTATAAGAAATCATGCTATGCACTGCAACGAACAATCAAACAGGCAAAGCGTCAATACAGGGCTAAGATTGAATAATACTACACTGGCTCCGACGCTCATCTTATGTGGCAGGGCTTGCAAACTATTACAGACTGCAAAGGGAAGCACAGCCGGTTGGTAATGGCTCACATCAACACCATTATCCCAGAAACCCTAGACCGACTCCAATTTGCATACCGCCCTGATCCACAGATGATGCAATCTCTATTGCACTCCACACTGCCCTTTCCCACCTGGACAAAAGGAACACTTATGTGAGAATGCTATTCATTGACTACAGCTCAGCGTTCAACACCATTGTACCCTCACAGCTCATCACTAAGCTAAAGATCCTGGGACTAAACACCTCCCTCTGCAACTAGATCCTGGACTTCCTGACGGGCCGCCCCCACGTGGTGAGGGTAGGTAGCAACACATCTGCCACGCTGATCCTCAAAACTGGAGCTCCCCAGGGATGCGTGCTCAGTCCCCTCCTGTACTCCCTGTTCACCCACGACTACATGGCCAGGCACGACTCCAATACCATCATTAAGTTTGCAGATGACACAACAGTGGTAGGCCTGATCACCGACAACAATGAGACAGCCTATAGGGAGGAAGTCAGAGACCTGGCGGGGTGGTGCCAGAATAACAACCTATCCCTCAACGTAACCAAGACTAAGGGGACTATTGTGGACTACAGGAAAAGGAGGACCAAGCACACCCCCATTCTCATCGACGGGGCTGTAGTGGATCAGGTTGAGAGCTTCAAGTTCCTTGGTGTCCACATCAACAACAAACTAGAATGGTCCAAACACACCAAGACAGTTGTGAAGAGGGCACCTCAAAGCCTATTCCCCCTCAGGAAACTAAAAAGATTTGGCATGGGTCCTGAGATCCTCAAAAGGTTCTACAGCTGCACCATCGAGAGCATGGTTGCATCACTGCCTGGTATGGCAATTGCTTGGCCTCTGACCGCAAGGCACTACAGAGGGTAGTGCGTACGGCCCAGTACATCACTGGGCCTAAGCTGCCTGCCATCGAGGACCTCTACAACAGGCGGTGTCAGAGGAAGGACCTAAAAATTGTCAAAGACCCCAGCCACCCCATTCATTGACTGTTCTCTCTACTACCGCATGGCAAGCGGTACCGGAGTGCCAAGTCTAGGACAAAAAGTCTTCTCTACAGTTTTTACCCCCAAGCCATAAGACTCCTGAACAGGTAACCAAATGGCTACCCGGACTATTTGCATTGTGTGCCCCCCCAACCCCTCTTTTTATGCTACTGTTACTCTCTGTTTATCATGTATGCATAGTCACTTTAACTATACATTCATGTACATACTATCTCAATTGGCCCGACCAACCAGTGCTCCTTCACATTGGCTAACCGGGCTATCTGCATTGTGTCCCACCACCCACCAACTCCTCCTTTACGCTACTGCTACTCTCTGTTCATCATATATGCATAGTCACTTTAACCATATCTACATGCACTGTCAACTGTGTGTCGTTCCAAATAATGTCCATTCCATTGAATTTACCACAGTTGAACTCCGATCAAGTTGTAGAAACATCTCATGGATGATCAATGGAAACAGGATGTACCCGAGCTCAATTTCGAGTCTCATATCAAAGGGTCTGAACACTTATGTAAATAAGGGGGTTCTGTTTTTTATGTTTAATACAATTGCTTAACTTTCTAAAAACCTGTTTTCACTTTGTCGTTATGGGGTATTGTATGTAGATTGATTAGGCTTTTTATTTATGTAATACATTTTAGAATAAGGTTGTAGCATAACACAATGTGGAAAAACTTGGAATACTTTCTGAATGTGCATGTTACATTATAATAATAGAGGTTTAAACTATTAGTGTAGGTGTAGTGTAAAGTATTAGTGTAGTTGTAGTGTAAAGTATTAGTGTAGTAGTAGTGTAGTTGTAGTGTAAAGTAGTAGTATAAAGTATTAGTGTGAAGCAGAAAGGGAATATCCAGCAGAGGTTGGTATTAAACATATAGAGTAATATTGTTAGGGTAGACTACAATGAAAACATTGTCTTCTAGTAAGGAGAGAATAATCATGGTTTGGTTTCTTAAATTTTCTAAACCTTACGAAAACATTGATAAGGGTGTACATTTGATGAGTGTTGACAGAATGTGAATGGTAACAAACTCAGCAACAAAAAAAAACATCCCTTTTTCAGGACCCTGTCTTTCAAAGGTAATTTGTAAAAATCCAAATAACTTCACAGATCTTCATTGTAAAAGGGTTTAAACACCGTTTCCCATGTTTGTTCAATAAACCACAAACAACTAATGAACATGCACCTGTGGAACGGTCATTAAGACACTAGCAGCTTACAGACGGAAGGCAATTAAGGTCACAGTTATGAAAACTTAGGACACTAAAGAGGCTTTTCTACTGACTCTGAAAAACACCAAAAGAAAGATGCCCAGGGTCCCTGCACATCTGCGTGAACATGCCTTGGGCATGCTGCAAGGAGGTATGAGGACTGCAGGGAAATAAATTGCAATGTCCGTAAGACAGAGCTACAGGGAGACAGGACAGACAGCTGATCGTCCTCGCAGGGGCAGACCACGTGTAACAACACAGGATCGGTACATCCGAACATCACACCTGCGGGACAGGTACAGGATGGCAACAACTCCCTGAGTTACACCAGGAACGCACAAAACCCTCCATCAGTGCTCAGACTGTCCGCAATACGCAGAGAGAGGCTGGACTAAGGGCTTGTAGGTCTGTTGTAAGGCAGGTCCTCACCAGTCATCACCGGAAACAACGTCACCTATGGGCACAAACCCACCGTTAGGACTGGAAAAAGTGCTCTTCACTGACGAGTCGCGGTTTTGTCTCACCAGGGGTGATGGTCGGTAAGATTCCAGTTCACAGCAGGCGGGAGTGACACTGTGCTAGCTAGCTAGCTAGCAAGTAGGACTCCAGTTCACAGCAGGCGAGAGTGACACTGTGCTAGCTATCTAGCTACCTAGCTAGCAGGTAGGAGTCCAGTACACAGCTGGCAGGAGTGACACCGCTGCTAGCTATCTAGCTACCTAACTAGTAAGTAGGAGTCCAGATCACAGCAGGCAGGAGCGACACTGTGCTAGCTATCTAGCTACCTAGCTAGTAAGTAGGAGTCCAGATCACAGCAGGCGGGAGCGACACTGTGCTAGCTATCTAGCTACCTAGCTAGTAAGTAGGAGCCCAGTTCACAGCAGGCGAGAGCGACATTGTGCTAGCTATCTCGCTACCTAGCTAGTAAGTAGGAGTCCAGTTCACAGCAGGCGGGAGCGACCCTGTGCTAGCTATCTAGCTACCTAGCTATTAAGTAGGAGCCCAGTTCACAGCAGGCGGGAGCGAAAGACTCCCGATAATACAATCACAAATTATTGGAGGATTTATGTTACGCAAAAGTAGGGAGAGAGGAGAGCCCTTCTCAAATGAACAGTAATCTGCGCTGCTCGGTCATGTTGTCAACAAGGCAGCATGGTGCATCGTCCATGTTTGAACTTTCTAATTAGTTGGGAAGGTAGATAAAGCTTTTTTATCAAAAACAATCACTTTTGCATGTTTAGTTTATTCATTCGACCATTTAAAAAAAAAACAGACACACATAACACTTTTAAAAAGCTAGAAATACACATCATCGAGGACAAAGCACAATAAATTCCGGGACTTATTTCCATCGAGACAAAATGGCTAGGCAAGATCCAACAAGGTTGAACACAGGATGACAGCGAGATAATAAAACATAAAATCAAAGAAGAACATCTATCTAATCGTAGGGGACATTCAAATGGGCACAGAAGACATCAAACAGTTTTTTTAACTTCCTTTTTAAAGCTGCCCAGAGAGGACGTCATTTTTAGGCTCCAGTATACAAGAAAGTACCTTTCCCAGCATTACTCCCGAACATGTATAAGCACACAATAGCAACAGCTGATCTGGTGCTGTGATTGTGTGCATCCCTAACATGGGGGAAGTAAATCAGTTAGATATCTGGGCGTAGAACCATAAATACTCTTGTAAATCAAACCCAGTCTAATCTGGGACACCCTAGTGTAACGATCTGGGTGTAGTGTGTGTGAATTCAGGCGCAGGAAACAGAGAGTTCAAGGTAGTGCTCTTTAATGCACATACGGCGAACATAGGCCACCCCACGAAACACTGGGCGCTCACAAAAACAAATGCCCCAAACACAGGGACTAAAACAGTCCAGCAACACCCACGAACAGGAACAAACACGTTTGTCTCAAACATGCACAAATGTCACACAAACAATCAACAGGCTAAATAAATAATGAGACTACCTAGATAAATAAAGGATAAATAAATAATGAGACTACCTGGATAAATAAAGTCTATATAAATAATGAGACTACCTAGATAAATAAAGTCTATATAAATATTGAGACTACCTGGATAAATAAAGTCTATATAAATAATGAGACTACCTGGATAAATAAAGTCTATATAAATATTGAGACTACCTGGATAAATAAAGTCTATATAAATAATGAGACTACCTGGATAAATAAAGTCTATATAAATAATGAGACTACCTGGATAAATAAAGTCTATATAAATAATGAGACTACCTGGATAAATAAAGTCTATATAAATAATGAGACTACCTAGATAAATAAAGTCTATATAAATAATGAGACTACCTAGATAAATAAAGGATAAATAAATATTGAGACTACCTGGATAAATAAAGTCTATATAAATAATGAGACTACCTGGATAAATAAAGTCTATATAAATATTGAGACTACCTGGATAAATAAAGTCTATATAAATAATGAGACTACCTGGATAAATAAAGTCTATATAAATAATGAGACTACCTGGATAAATAAAGGATAAATAAATATTGAGACTACCTAGATAAATAAAATATAGAGTCTATATTTTTCTTAATCACATGCAATCAAGAGTATGACGTTATTGTGACGTTAAACCCAGATTTATTTCCAGTGCAACACTGCCATCATGTGCAGGATTGACAAAGCGATCAATTTATCAGATAATAGAAATCGGCAGCTTCTACAAAAAAATGTTAGACTCACGAGCCTCTGAACCACGCAGGCTTACATGAATGGTTCGCTGCTCGGATATCAACCATTCGTGTAAGCTCGCGGGATCAGGCGGCTCGAGAGGCTACAGAAAAAAACGTCACACTTAATTTGCATAGTCCCATATAGCAGATCTACACATGGTCAAACTATCAACAAACGTATCTGCTTGCTCCTGTTACTTCCCTTCGCTTGTTTCCCTTTAGACGTACCTATACACAGCGCTAAATGGAAAAACTACATGGAAAAACTACATGGATAGCAATTAACTAAAAAATCAATACAATCTTACAGGAGACGTGTTGGGAAATGGTCTTACCTGTGTAATGTCTGTCATCTTCAACATGGACACGCGGTGGAAGAACAAAACAGAGAATTGTGTTAGTTTCAATACACACAATACATACTGGATATAGAACTACTTTTTATCTTACTGTAAACAGAGCCATAAACTTACAGAGCCATACACTAACAGAGCCATACACTAATAGAGCCATACACTAACAGAGCCATACACTAATAGAGCCATACACTAACAGAGCCATAGACTAACAGAGCCATAGACTAACAGAGCCATAGACTAACAGAGCCATAGACTAACAGAGCCATAGACTAACAGAGCCATACACTAACAGAGACATACACTAACAGAGACATACACTAACAGAGACATACACTTACAGAGACATACACTAACAGAGCCATACACTAACAGAGCCATAGACTAACAGAGCCATACACTAACAGAGCCATACACTAACAGAGACATACACTTACAGAGACATACACTAACAGAGCCATACACTTACAGAGACATACACTTACAGAGCCATAGACTAACAGAGCCATACACTAACAGAGCCATAGACTAACAGAGCCATACACTAATAGAGCCATACACTAACAGAGCCATACACTATCAGAGCCATAGACTAACAGAGCCATACACTAACAGAGACATACACTAACAGAGACATACACTAACAGAGACATACACTAACAGAGACATACACTAACAGAGACATACACTAACAGAGACATACACTTACAGAGACATACACTAACAGAGCCATAGCCTAGCAGAACAAATCCAAAATTGGTTCTGGTAAAAATGTACATCAGGTAGTCCTAAGATCCACTTTTTGATCAAAGCACTATATCGCTTCAGTATCTTTACTCACAGTGGCATACGGGTTTGGGAGAGTCCCACTTGCCCAGCTTGTTGCAGTGTGTTGAGTTCCTGCCAACCAGGATGAATCCTGGCAGACAGCTGTACTGCAGTACCGTCCCCTCCACTGGGGGCCCTAGGGGCCACTGGGATACGCGCCCGTTCTCCAGAGACGTCCACACCCGCGGGCACTGTAGTACTAGGGGATGGAAGGATAGATTAGGGTTAGAGAGGCTATGGGTGAGAGGGAGGGCTGAGGGAGGGAGGGAAGGGGGTGTCAGGGTTAGAGGGGGTATGGGTGAGATGGAAGGAAGGAGGGAGGTAGGTAGGTTTGAGGGGGTTGGGAGGCAGGAGAAAATGTATTCCTCAGGTTTTAGGTTCTAATATATGCTTCCATAATGTTACTGTATCATTCACCCTGTACTATAACATGCAAGTGGACAAGCAACTGAGCCTGTGAAGATTTTTCATAAAAACACAGAAAAGATAACTAAAGAGTGGAACACAGTGAGTCGACATGGGGTTACAGTGAGTCGTCAGGGGTTATAGAGAGTCGTCAGGGGTTACAGTGAGTCGACAGGGGTTATAGAGAGTCGACAGGGGTTACAGTTAGTCGACAGGGGTTATAGAGAGTCGACAGGGGTTACAGTTAGTCGACAGGGGTTATAGAGAGTCGACAGGGGTTATAGAGAGTCGACAGGGGTTATAGAGAGTCGACAGGGGTTATAGAGAGTCGACAGGGGTTACAGAGAGTCGACAGGGGTTAAAGAGAGTCGACAGGGGTTACAGAGAGTCGACAGGGGTTATAGAGAGTCGACAGGGGTTATAGTGAGTCGACAGGGGTTATAGAGAGTCGACAGGGGTTATAGAGAGTCGACAGGGGTTATAGAGACGTACCATCGTTGCCATGAAAAAGCTGCATGCTTTCAGTGGATAGCAGTCGAGTATGTGAATGGATGTTAGAGGGCCTTACCTCGTTCTAAAAGGAGTAGACACCCTGTTTTGAAGGGGCTGAAAGTAGACAGTACGCACGATGGAGAAAGACGGGTCGAAGCAGAAAGAGATGGAGAGTTTATGAGTAACCTTGACTAAGACTGGACTTTCGTTAGCTGCCCAATGCGAATGCCTAGACTTTAGCTCTGTGGGCTAACACAGTCTTGTGGTGCACAGGACACCCAGTCCGTCACACGTGGAAGCAAATATATGGATATATGGTCAGTTATGGATTAGTGTATTAGAGTAGAAGAGATACTCACAACATTTGCTGCGCTGGGTGAGGTCAGTCCAGGTACCGTTGGGGAGACACTTCCTAACATTGGGACCTACGATCACTCTGTTCCCTCTGCAGATGTACTCAATTTCATAGTCCAGAGGTAGCACATGCACACTGCGGATCTGGATACACACACACACACACACACACACACACACACACACACACACACACACACACACACACACACGTAACGTGAGATAGGGAGCTGTACCTGTTGAATAATTGTCATCTACATTTGTTACTATCTAGTACAGTACATAAACCTGCGTCCCCCTACCTGCTCTTGGGTCAGTCCTCTGTACCTTATCCCTCCATCTCTGGGAGGACGGATTATAGCACAGCCTCCTGGGAACGAGAGGAGAGACACACCGTCAGATAAACAAGAAATGACCAGGACATGATGAGAGCCAACCAGTCAGCCAGCCATCCAGCCAAACAGTCAACTAGCCAGCCAACCAGTCAACCAACCAACCAGTCAGCCAGCCAGGCAAACAGTCAGCCAGCCAACCAGCCAACTAGCCAGCCAGTCAACCAGCCAAACACTCAACTAGCCAACCAGTCAACCAGCCAGCCAACCAGCCAAACACTCAACTAGCCAACCAGTTAACAAGCCAGCCAGCCAACCAACAAGCCAGTCAGCCAGCCAGTCAGCCAACTCTGTCCTCTGGCTTAGTCTCAAATGGCTCTCCATTCCCTTTATAGTGCACTACTTTTGACTAGGGTCCATAGAGCTCTGATCAAATGTAGTGCACTATGGAAATAGGGTGCCATTTTGGGATGCAACCTTTCTGTCAGATCTCTCTGTATGTTAGTCTGTTAGCCTTTTCTGCCTGTAAACACTGTCAGTACCTGCCCGTGGCCACTAGATGCAGCTCTATACCTACTGACTACTTATCAGACCTCAATGATCTTTTCATGATTCCTCGCATCCTATGTCCTCGCCTCTTTTTCAACTGTATTGGAGGAGGAGATTCAAAGTCCCTCCCCTTGTGACCTTCTCCAATGGGTTTTGAGAAGGAGGAGCGTTACCTGGAGCATTAGTCAGGAAGTCCAGCCTCAGCTGCTTCTCTATGTACTCCATGTCAACCTGTGCCTTCTGAAACATGGCCTCCAGTTTATCAACCACTTCTCCATGTTGAGTAGTTTACATTCTGTCTTCTTAGGAGGGCCTACAGTAGCACAGCAGCACCTAGATATTCTGCCAGACCTGGACCCTGACAGGAAATCTCAGTAAAACAACAACAATGGGGTTCCAAAAAAGGTCCAGTTGCCGTGGCCACAAACACAAATTCTATCGAGAACCGTTGCCCTAGAGCACACAAAAAAACTATACATACCTCGGCCTAAACATCAGCGCAACAGGTAACTTCCACAGAGCTGTGAACCATCTGAGAGACAAGGCAAGAAGGGCATTCCATGCCATCAAAAGGAACATAAAATTCGACACCAATCAGGATCTGGCTAAAAATACTTGAATCAGTTACAGAACCCATTGCCCTTTATGGTTGTGAGGTCTGGGGTCCGCTCACCAACCAAGAATTCACTAAATGGCACAAACACCAAATTGAGACTCTGCATGCAGAATTCTGCAAAAAATATCCTCCATGTACAACATAAAACACCAAATAATGCATGCAGAGCAGAATTAGGCCGATACCAGCTAGTTATCAAAATCCAGAAAAGAGACTTTAAATTCTACAACCAACTAAAAGGAAGCGATTCCCAAACCTTCCATAAGGAAGCCATCACCGACAGAGAGATGAACCTGGAGAAGAGTCCCCTAAGCAAGCTGGTCCTGGGGCTCTGTTCACAAACACAAACAGACCCCACAGAGACCCAGGACTGCAACACAATTAGACCCAATCAAATCATGAGAAAACAAAAAGATAATTATTTCCAATGTGTCAAGTAATTAACAAAAAAACAGAGCAGACTAGAATGCTATTTGTCCCTAAACAGAGAGTACACAGTGGCAGAATACCTGACCACTGTGACTGACCCAAACTTAAGGAAATCTTTGACTATGTACAGACTCAGTGAGCATAGTCTTGCTATTGAGAAAGGACGCCATAGGCAGACCTGGCTCTGAAGAGAAGACAGGCTATGTGCACACTGCCCACAAAATGAGGTGGAAACTGAGCTGCACTTCCTAACCTCCTGTCCAACGTATGACCATATTAGAGATACATATTTCCCTCAGATTACACAGATACACAAAGAAATTGAAAACAAATCCAAAATGTTTATTTATTTTCCCTTCTGTACTTTAACTGTGTTTTTACAATCCCTTTGGCACTAATTTCAGAGCCTTGTGGTCATTTTTCAAAACTCTAGACACAAAACTCAAAACGGTCATCACATTGTAACACAAGCTATCCAATGTTCAAAACATTGCATTGTGCATTCATATCTTTAAAGAAACCTTGCACTTGCAAGAATCATTGGTTCAAATAACTCATTTACCATGAAATACCATAGGAACATTCATTTAGATCAACCACACACAAGACACCGATAGTTTCACTGTGTAGTTGTTCGTTCATTCATTAAATATTGTAGTAAAAAATATGTGATACAGGTTTCATGATGAATACTACAGACACAGTGGAATCATTCCTTGAATCAAAGCAAAAATAATTAGCTACAAAAAAAGAAAAAAACTACAGTAAAACATCACTGCAGTGTTCCTCACCTGGCTTACTGTAAAACATCACTGTAGTGTTCCTCACCTGGCTTACTGTAAAACATCACTGCAGTGTTCCTCACTTGGCTTACTGTAAAACATCACTGCAGTGTTCCTCACCTGGCTTACTGTAAAACATCACTGCAGTGTTCCTCACCTGGCTTACTGTAAAACATCACTGCAGTGTTCCTCCCCTGGCTTACTGTAAAACATCACTGCAGTGTTCCTCCCCTGGCTTACTGTAAAACATCACTGCAGTGTTCCTCACCTGGCTTACTGTAAAACATCACTGCAGTGTTCCTCCCCTGGCTTACTGTAAAACATCACTGCAGTGTTCCTCCCCTGGCTTACTGTAAAACATCACTGCAGTGTGCCTCACCTGGCTTACTGTAAAACATCACTGCAGTGTTCCTCACCTGGCTTACTGTAAAACATCACTGCAGTGTGCCTCACCTGGCTTACTGTAAAACATCACTGCAGTGTTCCTCACCTGGCTTACTGTAAAACATCACTGCAGTGTTCCTCACCTGGCTTACTGCAAAACATCACTGCAGTGTTCCTCACCTGGCTTACTGTAAAACATCACTGCAGTGTTCCTCACCTGGCTTACTGTAAAACATCAACTGCAGTGTTCCTCACCTGGCTTACTGCAAAACATCACTGCAGTGTTCCTCACCTGGCTTACTGCAAAACATCACTGCAGTGTTCCTCACCTGGCTTACTGTAAAACATCAACTGCAGTGTTCCTCACCTGGTTTACTGTAAAACATCACTGCAGTGTTCCTCACCTGGCTTACTGTAAAGCATCACTGCAGTGTTCCTCACATGGCTTACTGTAAAATATCAACTGCAGTGTTCCTCACCTGGCTTACTGTAAAACATCAACTGCAGTGTTCCTCACCTGGCTTACTGTAAAACATCACTGCAGTGTTCCTCACCTGGCTTACTGTAAAACATCACTGCAGTGTTCCTCACCTGGCTTACTGTAAAACATCACTGCAGTGTTCCTCACCTGGCTTACTGTAAAACATCACTGCAGTGTTCCTCACATGGCTTACTGTAAAACATCACTGCAGTGTTCCTCACCTGGCTTACTGTAAAACATCACTGCAGTGTTCCTCACATGGCTTACTGTAAAACATAAACTGCAGTGTTCCTCACCTGGCTTACTGTAAAACATCACTACAGTGTTCCTCACATGGCTTACTGTAAAACATCACTGCAGTGTTCCTCACCTGGCTTACTGTAAAACATCAACTGCAGTGTTCCTCACCTGGCTTACGGTAAAACATCACTGCAGTGTTCCTCACCTGGCTTACTGTAAAACATCACTGCAGTGTTCCTCACCTGGCTTACTGTAAAACATCACTGCAGTGTTCTTCACCTGGCTTACTGTAAAACATCAACTGCAGTGTTCCTCACTTGGCTTACTGTAAAACATCACTGCAGTGTTCCTCACCTGGCTTACTGTAAAACATCAACTGCAGTGTTCCTCACCTGGCTTACTGTAAAACATCACTGCAGTGTTCCTCACATGGCTTACTGTAAAACATCACTGCAGTGTTCCTTACCTGGCTTACTGTAAAACATCACTGCAGTGTTCCTCACCTGGCTTACTGTAAAACATCACTGCAGTGTTCCTCACCTGGCTTACTGTAAAACATCACTGCAGTGTTCCTCACCTGGCTTACTGTAAAACATCAGTGCAGTGTTCCTCACCTGGCTTACTGTAAAACCTCACTGCAGTGTTCCTCACATGGCTTACTGTAAAAAGCTAAACAAAGGATTGATTACTGTACTTCAATATTTCCCTCAACCCTGTCTCGTGGATTTGGCCACAGGTTCTCATCCACATCACAATGGATGTTTTCATTAGCCAAACATCTTGGGAAGAATCTTCGGGCGAATCCAGGCCTGACACTGGTCTGCCGTGATGTCATTGCATGCGTCATCCATGGCCTGGAGAAGAACGGCTTGTTCGTGAGGGCGCCTATCATATACCAAATCTGACATTACTAGACCATAGAAACAGTGTCTGATAAAGAATGATGATGAAATATTACATCCATAGATAATGTAGTCCAATTGGTTCATGTTCCACGGTAAATTGGTGTCAATGGATCTCGTTATCCTGAAACTTTCATGATCTTAACATGGAATATTGTTTGTCAGTTTCCATAAAACTATACATTAACAGTAATGCAACAGTTACTTGTACAACTAGCAGTTGTATCAATAGATAGTGAGATCATTGTAATGACAGGAATAGACAGTCATCTCAGATGTAATGTGTGAATTTCATTTTTAAATGGTAATACTTTGATGTTAAGTTGTGTCATTTTGAACAGGTGATTTAAGTTCAATGAACAAATTATATTTTTACTGTTCATTTTTATTTTGCTTTTGTTTATTATCTACCTCACTTGCTTTGGCAATGTTAACATATGTTTCCCATGCCAATAAAGCCCTTGAATTGAATTGATTGATTGAGATCAGAGAACCCAATAAAATGCCCTTGTCTAGTGAAGGAGATCGTACACAGATGGGGAAGGTAGACAAGCTCTGATGAACACGCCAACAAACAGCCGTGTCACCTGAGGACTGAATACTCCCTGAAACACACACCACACTATCTCACACACACACCTACACTATCTCTCTCACACACACACACACACACACACACACACACACACACACACACACACACACACACACCTTGCAATACAACACAATTAGGCCATTTACATGAATGCAATATTGCTAGCTGATTAACATTGTAGGCTAGCTTCACACTGTTGCTGTATAGGCCTAGCAGATTTAACAGGATGTAATTGTCATTGGAGTGATGTCACTGCTGCCATCCGCATCATAGCATATTGTTCTCTCACAAATCTGAATGTGGGTATTCCATCTGCTGTGGTCATGTTGTCAGTGTTAGCTGATTAACAGCGTAGCTGGAAAACTAGCTATAGGGTTTTTGTCTACGAGATAACAGCCTGTGTCCTCTCAACAGGCCACATAGCATCATGTTTCTCACATAGAAACTATAATCCAGAATTTTGATTCTGTTTCTATGATTTTGCATACATCTCAGTGATGTGCTGTGGGTATTCCGTCTGTTCTGCTGTGTTGTAACTACCTCTCTATACCCCATCTCCCTGAGGAAGTGTGTCTGTGTGCATGCCTGTATTTGTTTTCCTACACTATTAGTACCCCAACGTCCTAATAATTCAACTTAATACTGTTAAAAAGGTAGGAAAACATTAACTTATTTGAAACAGCAGGACTTTTTTTTCAGGTCCTGAATTTGTTCAAATGCTATTTTAAGCTTAAGGGTTAGGGCTATGTTTAGGGTTTGGGGGTTTAGGGCTATGTTTAGGGTTAGGGCTATTTTTAGGGTTAGGGCTACGTTTAGGGTTAGGGCTATGTTTAGGGTTAGGGTTATGTTTAGGGTTAGGGCTATGTTTAGGGTTAGGGCTATGTTTAGGGTTAGGGCTATGTTTAGGGTTAGGGTTAGAGTTTAGGGTTAGGGCTATGTTTAGGGTTAGGGCTATGTTTAGGGTTAGGGTTTTGGGAGTATAGGGTTAGGGCTATGTTTAGGGTTAGGGCTATGTTTAGGGTTAGGGTTTTGGGGGTTTAGGGTTAGGGTTATGTTTAGGGTTAGGGCTATGTTTAGGGTTAGGGTTATGTTTAGGGTTAGGGTTAGAGTTTAGGGTTAGGGCTATGTTTAGGGTTATGTTTAGGGTTAGGGTTTGGGGGTTTAGGGTTAGAGTTTAGGGTTAGGGTTTTGGGGGTTTAGGGTTAGGGCTATGTTTAGGGTTTTGGGGGTTTAGGGTTAGGGCTATGTTTAGGGTTTTGGGGGTTTAGGGAAAATAGGATTTTTATTAGGCAAAAAATATACACTACAAAAAGTCCAGAAATGTCCCCAAAACACAGCTGTAACCCTAACCCTAACCCTAACCTAACCCTAACCCTAACCCTAACCTAACCTTAACCCTAACCCTAACCCTAACCCAAAACACAGCTGTGTGTTAGGGTTACCTAACCCTAACCCTAACCCTAACCCAAAACACAGCTGTGTGTTAGGGTTACCTAACCCTAACCCTAACCCAAAACACAGCTGTGTGTTACCTAACCCTAACCCTAACCCAAAACACAGCTGTGTGTTAGGGTTACCTAACCCTAACCCTAACCCTAACCCAAAACACAGCTGTGTGTTAGGGTTACCTAACCCTAACCCTAACCCAAAACACAGCTGTGTGTTAGGGTTACCTAACCCTAACCCTAACCCTAACCCAAAACACAGCTGTGTGTTAGGGTTACCTAACCCTAACCCTAACCCTAACCCAAAACACAGCTGTGTGTTAGGGTTACCTAACCCTAACCCTAACCCAAAACACAGCTGTGTGTTAGGGTTACCTAACCCTAACCCTAACCCAAAACACAGCTGTGTGTTAGGGTTACCTAACCCTAACCCTAACCCTAACCCAAAACACAGCTGTGTGTTAGGGTTACCTAACCCTAACCCAAAACACAGCTGTGTGTTAGGGTTACCTAACCCTAACCCTAACCCAAAACACAGCTGTGTGTTAGGGTTACCTAACCCTAACCCTAACCCTAAACACAGCTGTGTGTTAGGGTTACCTAACCCTAACCCTAACCCTAACCACAGCTGTGTGTTAGGGTTACCTAACCCTAACCCTAACCCAAAACACAGCTGTGTGAACAGTGGTGGAAAAAGTTCCAAATTGTCATAGTTGAGTCAAAGTAAATATACCTTACTGTGAGGCTCCCGAGTGACGCAGCGGTCTGAGGAACTGCATCTCAGTGCAAGAGGCATCACTACAGACCCTGGTTCGATTCCAGAATGTATCACAACCACCCGTGATGGTTGGTCATTGGGCGGCGCACAATTGGCCCAGCGTCGTCCGGGTTTGGCCGGGGTAGGCCGTCATTGTAAAATAAGAATGTGTTTTTAACTGACTTGCCTAGTTAAATAAATAAAACAGAACATTTATTTTTATTTCATCTTTATTTAACTAGGCAAGTCAGTTAAGAACTAATTCTTATTTACAATGACGGCCTTGGAACAGTGGGTTAACTGCCTTGTTCAGGGGCAGAACAACAGATTTTTACCTTGTCAGCTCGGGGATTCGATCTAGCAAAAATTACTTTAGTAAAAGTGAAAGTCACCCAGTTAAAATACTACTGGAGTAAAAGTCTACAAGTATTTGGTTTTAAATATAATTAAGTATCAGGAGTAAATGTAATTGCCAATATATACTTAAGTATAAAAAAAAGTTGAAATAATTTTAGATTCTTTATATTAAGCAAACTAGACTGCACAACATTCAGACATCATCTAAAAACAAAGCATGTGTTTAGTGAGTCCTCCAGATCAGAGGCAGTAGGGATGACCAGGGATGTTCTCTGTTTAGTGAGTCCTCCAGATCAGAGGCAGTAGAGATGACCAGGGATGTTCTCTGTTTAGTGAGTCCTCCAGATCAGAGGCAGTAGGGATGACCAGGGATGTTCTCTGTTTAGTGAGTCCTCCAGATCAGAGGCAGTAGGGATGACCAGGGATGTTCTCTGTTTAGTGAGTCCTCCAGATCAGAGGCAGTAGGGATGACCAGGGATGTTCTCTGTTTAGTGAGTCCTCCAGATCAGAGGCAGTAGGGATGACCAGGGATGTTCTCTGTTTAGTGAGTCTGTCAGATCAGAGGCTGTAGGGATGACCAGGGATATTCTCTGGTTAGTGAGTCCTCCAGATCAGAGGCAGTAGGGATGACCAGGGATGTTCTCTGTTTAGTGAGTCCTCCAGATCAGAGGCAGTAGGGATGACCAGGGATATTCTCTGTTTAGTGAGTCTGCCAGATCAGAGGCAGATGGGATGACCAGGGATGTTCTCTGTTTAGTGAGTCTGTCAGATCAGAGGCTGTAGGGATGACCAGGGATATTCTCTGGTTAGTGAGTCCTCCAGATCAGAGGCAGTAGGGATGACCAGGGATGTTCTCTGTTTAGTGAGTCCTCCAGATCAGAGGCAGTAGGGATGACCAGGGATGTTCTCTGTTTAGTGAGTCCTCCAGATCAGAGGCAGTAGGGATGACCAGGGATGTTCTCTGTTTAGTGAGTCCTCCAGATCAGAGGCAGTAGGGATGACCAGGGATGTTCTCTGTTTAGTGAGTCTGTCAGATCAGAGGCTGTAGGGATGACCAGGGATATTCTCTGGTTAGTGAGTCCTCCAGATCAGAGGCAGTAGGGATGACCAGGGATGTTCTCTGTTTAGTGAGTCCTCCAGATCAGAGGCAGTAGGGATGACCAGGGATATTCTCTGTTTAGTGAGTCCTCCAGATCAGAGGCAGTAGGGATGACCAGGGATGTTCTCTGTTTAGTGAGTCCTCCAGATCAGAGGCAGTAGAGATGACCAGGGATGTTCTCTGTTTAGTGAATCTGTCAGATCAGAGGCTGTAGGGATGACCAGGGATATTCTCTGTTTATAAGTGAAGACCATTTTTCTGTCCATGTAACGAGTACTTTTGGGTGTCAGAGAAAATGTATGGAGTAAAAAGTACATTATTTTATTTATGAATGTAGTGAAAGATAGTAAAGTACTTTACACCACTGTGTCTGTCTGTCTGTCTGTGTGTGTGCGTGCGCGCGAGTGTGTGTGTGTCTGTGCGTTTGTATGTCTGCCTGTGCGCGTGTCTGTGTGTGTGTCTGTGCATGTGTATGTGTGTCTGTGCGCGTGTCTGTGTGTGTGTGTCTGTGTGTGCGTGCGTGCGCGCGAGTGTGTGTGTGTGTCTGTGCGTGTGTATGTCTGCCTGTGCGCGTGTCTGTGTGTGTGTCTGTGCATGTGTATGTGTGTCTGTGCGCGTCTGTGTGTGTCTGTGTGTGTGTGTGTGTCTGTGTATGTACGCGTTTGTATGTATGTCTGTGTGTGCGCGCAAGTGTGTGTGTGTGTGTGTGTCTG
Source organism: Oncorhynchus mykiss (assembly GCF_013265735.2). NCBI lineage: Eukaryota > Metazoa > Chordata > Actinopteri > Salmoniformes > Salmonidae > Oncorhynchus > Oncorhynchus mykiss. The sequence goes on from NC_050572.1 coordinate 8,744,565, forward strand.
TGCGTGTGTATGTGTGTCTGTGCGTGTGTATGTGTGTCTGTGCGTGTGTATGGTGTGTCTGCGCGTGTGTCTGTGCCTGTGTTGTGCGTGTTCGTGTGTGCAGCTCCCTTGAGGACGGTTGCATCTGGAACCTGTGATTACGGCCCGGGTTCACCCACAGTATCACCTGCTAATTACACCATCCCAACACCCCCTCAGTCAGAGCACACACACACCCGTCCCATCCTTTGGAACCAGAGGGCAGGTAAGATCACTGGACGTGACTCCAATCACAACCACTGGGGGTTTATGTGTTATATAATATGTACTAGGTTGGAATATTTTCCCAGTATTTTACAACATGTTCTATCCTGAGAATAAATCCCTTTTCTCCCAGGGAACCCTGGTATTTCCCGCCAAAACTGGAAGCGTCATTAAAAATCATTATAAAGAATTGAAATATATGTCTGGATTTGATTAGAGCTTTGATCTAAAATGCAAGCCTGATGCTACCTGAGCCTGATGCTACCTGAGCCTGATGCTACCTGAGCCTGATGCTACCTGAGCCTGATGCTACCTGAGCCTGATGCTACCTGATTTACCATCGTTATGTTTGGAGGAAAAAGGGGTAGGCTTGCAAGCCGAAGAACACCATCCCAACCGTGAAGCACGGGGGTGGCAGCATCATGTTGTGGGGGTGCTTTGCAAATTTGCAAATAAATTCATTAAAAATCCTACAATGTGATTTTCTGGATTTTTTTTTCTCATTTTTTTGTCTGTCATAGTTGAAGTGTACCTATGATGAAAATTACAGGCCTCTCTCATCTTTTTAAGTGGGAGAACTTGCACAATTGATGACTGACTAAATACTTTTTTGCCCCACTGTAGCAACAGCATCAACTTCCGGTAGACATGCAAAGCTCAACTGAAAGGTTACCGTTTGGTTACAGTATACTGAAATATATAGTATGAAGTATATAGTATATACTCATTAAGCATGTAGTATATTAGTATTGGTATTTGAACACAGTTTGGGTATGTGAGTATATTGATAGAATGTGTATGTCTGCTTTGATGGCAGGTTTGAAACCGATTATCAGCATGGATATTGAAATACCGAAGTGTAATGTGTGGGGCCATTTGGTCAATGAAAAGTGAGTGTGTGGGGCCATTTGGTCAATGAAAAGTGAGTGTAGGGGCAATATTTGGTAAATTTATGACAGGAAAGTATGGAGAATTCACTTACCCTAACCAACGAAACTATAAAACGCTTATGGTATTTTCTCAGTCCTGGTTAATACATTTAAATAATTTTTTTCAGCAGTAAGCGTTAGGGAGAATTAACACGGAATATAGATGTAACTTGTAACAACGTTAAAAAAAACAACTAATGAGGGTTTCCATCAACAACAACGAAAAAACATGAGTTATTATTATTATTGACCTTGATCTGTTTCTAAACCAATGAATGTCGATTCAACTCGTTGATCGCTAAATCCACGTTGCGCATGTGAAATCTTTGCAAAGAAACACTTGGATGAACTTTAAGGCTATTTTCTGGTAATTGTGTCGTATTCTTAACATCAGGCACATAATAACAACCCATTATAATTGGGTTATTTGCGGGATGTACTGGTCGTTTCAATAGCGTTGGGTCCATGTTACTGACTCAATTGAAGTTGTGGACAGAAAGAGGCTCACGTATTGTGAACTATTTTAAATCTCATCGAAATGTATCTTTTCTCTGAGGAATTGACTGATGTATTTTGTGGATTTGGAGCATTACATGTTAAAACCTCTTAAGGATCCAACCCTATTTTTTTTTTCAAATTTTCACCTAAAATTACATACCCAAATCTAACTGCCTGTAGCTCTGGACCTGAAGTAAGGATGTGCATATTCTTGGTACCATTTGAAAGGAAACACTTTGAAGTTTGTGGAAATGTGAAATTAATGTAGGAGAATGGGGGAGGGGGGGGCATTGACACTGATCCTGTAGAGGTTAATCGTGTAATATGTATAATAATATATATAATAGAGGTTTAAAGTATTAGTGTACAGTTGTAGTGTAAAGTAGTAGTGTAAAGTAGTCGTGTAAAGTAGTCGTGTAAAGTAGTCGTGTAAAGTAGTCGTGTAAAGTAGTAGTGTAGTAGTAGTGTAAAGTAGTAGTGTAGTAGTAGTGTAAAGTAGTAGTGTAAAGTAGTAGTGTAAAGTAGTAGAGTAAAGTAGTAGTGTAAAGTAGTAGTGTAAAGTAGTAGAGTAAAGTAGTAGAGTAAAGTAGTAGTGTAAAGTAGTAGTGTAAGGTAGTAGTGTAGTAGTAGTGTAAAGTAGTAGAGTGAAGCAGAAAGGGAATATCTAGGAGAGGTTGGTATTAAACATAGAGTAATATTGTTAGGGTAGACTACAATGAAAACATTGTCTTCTAGTAAGGAGAGAATAATCATGGTTTGGTTTCTTAAATTTTCTAAACCTTACGAAAACATTGATAAGGAGGCTTGATGTACATTTGATGAGTGTAGACAGTATGTGAATGGTAACAAACTCAGCAAAAAAAGAAACGTCCCTTTTTCAGGACCCTGTCTTTCAAAAATAATTTGTAAAAATCCAAATAACTTCACAGAGCTTCATTGTAAAAGGGTTTAAACACCGTTTCCCATGTTTGTTCAATAAACCATAAACGATTAATGAACATGCACTTGTGGAACGGTCGTTAAGACACTAGCAGCTTACAGACGGTAGGCAATTAAGGTCACAGTTATGAAAACTTAGGACACTAAAGAGGCCTTTCTACTGACTCTGAAAAACACCAAAAGAAAGATGCCCAGGGTCCCTGCTCATCTGCGTGAACATGCCTTAGGCATGCTGCAAGGAGGCATGAAGCATGCAGATGTGGCCAGGGCCATACATTGCAATGTCCGTACTGTGAGACGCCTAAGACAGCGCTACAGGTAGACAGGACGGACAGCTGATCGTCCTCGAAGTGGCAGACCACGTGTAACAACACCTGCACAGGATCAGTACATCCAAACATCACACCTGTGGGACAGATACAGGATGGCAACAACTGCCTGAGTTACACCAGGAACGCACAATCCCTCCATCAGTGCTCAGACTGTCCGCAATAGGCTGAGAGAGGCTGGACTGAGGTCTTGTAAGGCCTGTTGTAAGGCAGGTCCTCACCAGACATCAGCGGAAACAACGTCACCTATGGGCACAAACCCACCATCGCCGGACCAGACAGGACTGGCAAAAAGTGCTCTTCTCTGACGAGTCGTGGTTTTGTCTCACCAGGGGTGATGGTCAGATTTGTGTGTATCGTCAAAGGAATGAGCATTACACAGAGGCCTGTACTCTGGAGCGGGATTGATTTGGAGGTGGAGGGTCCGTCATGGTCTGGGGTGGTGTGTCACAGCATCATCGGACTGAGCTTGTTGTCATTGCAGGAAATCTCAACGCTGTGCATTACAGGGAAGACATCCTCCTCCCTCATGTGATACCCTTTCTGTAGGCTCATCCTGACATGACCCTCCAGCATGACAATGTCACCAGCCATACTGCTCGCACTGTGCATGATTTCCTGCAAGACCAGCGAAGAGCCCGGATCTCAATCCCATTGAGCACGTCTGGGACCTGATGGATTGGAGGGTGAGGGCTAGGGCCATTCCCCCCAGAAATGTCCGGGAAATTGCAGGTGCCTTGGTGGAAGACTGGGGTAACATCTCACAGCAAGAACTGGCAAATCTGGTGCAGTTCATGAGGAGGAGATGCACTGCAGTACCTTAATGCAGCTGGTGGCCACAACAGATACTGACTGTTACTTTTGATTTTGACCCCCCTTTGTTCAGGGACACATTGTTCATTTTCTGTTAGTCACATGTCTGTGGAACTTGTTCAGTTTACGTCTCAGTTGTTGAATCCTGTCATGTTCATACAAATAAGTACACATGTTAATTTTGCTGAAAATAAACGCAGTTGACAGTGAGAGGACGTTCCTTCTTTTTTGTTGCAAAGTTTATGCTAATGAGTAATTTTTTTAGCACTCTAATGATGCGATACTTTAGTAATACAAGGTTAGATAATGACTAGTGGTAATGGAGACTACCGCGCCCGCTGGGGGGGGGGGGGGGGGGTTGCTGTGATTCAAGCCTTAGCATCTTTTTCAAAAGAGCAGTAACAAATCCTCTTGAAAGCAGCAGGACAGGAAAATGGTACATAGCGGTGTATGGCCTAGATCAATAGTGGTTCATAGAGATTACGGTTTTTATGTTAAGGGAGACGTAGGAGACCAAACAATAATGGTTCATAGAGATTACAGTTTTTATGTTAAGGGAGACGTAGGGCCAAACAACTTTTTAATAGATGCCAGGGATAAAACATCACTGATCCCTTATGCTAAAGAAATGTTTTGTTTCCAATACAGGAGAATGGGGGTAGTAATTATTTTTTCTCTCCCTCTTTGAAATGTTTCCCGAGGCTACAGTTTTTAGGAGAGAGCAGTGAGTGAAATTCTGCAGTGGAGTTAGTGTAAAGGTATCCGGATTAGGCAGTAAACTACCAAATGAAATAAGTGTCACGACTTCCTCCGAAGTCGGTCCCTCTCATTGTTCGGGCGGTCGATGTCACCGACCTTCGAGCCATCGCTGATCCATTTTTCACTTTCCATTGGTTTTGTCTTGTCTTCCTTCACACCTGGTTCCAAATCCCATCAATTAGGTGTTGTGTATTTAACTCTCTGTTTCCCCTCATGTCCTTGTGGGTGATTTTTTGTTGTAAGTGTTGGTTAGTTATGTTCTGGTTTTGCACCCTCTTATTTTTTGGAATATTTATTCAACTGCTCCGTTTATACCCAAGTTCACTCTCCTGCGCCTGACTTCCCTGCCACCAGCACGCACCCATTACAATAAGGCCTGGCCATTTGTTTGTTTTTACCATATTTATTTTTATTTTACCTTTATTTAACTAGGCAAGTCAGTTTGTATAAGAGCACATAACAGGGTGTACAACAGTAAATAACAGGGTATATAACATTGTATATAACAGGGTGTTTAACAGTAAATAACAGGGTATATAACATTGTATATAACAGGGTGTTAATAGAGTATATAACAGGGTGTATAACATTACATAACAGGGTATATAACATTGTATATAACAGGGTGTATAACAGGGTGTATAACATTACATAACAGGGTATATAACATTGTATATAACAGGGTGTATAACAGTAAATAACAGGGTATATAACATTGTATATAACAGGGTGTTAATAGAGTATATAACAGGGTGTATAACATTACATAACAGGGTATATAACATTGTATATAACAGGGTGTATAACATTACATAACAGGGTGTATAACAGGGTATATAACAGGGTGTATAACATTGTATTACAACAGTATATAACAGGGTACGTAACATGGTATATAACAGTATATAACAGGGTATATAACAGGGTACGTAACATGGTATATAACAGTATATAACATGGTATATAACAGGGTGTATAACAGGGTACGTAACATGGTATATAACAGTATATTTCTATTTTCTATTAATTAAAATATGTGGAACTCTACGCACACTGCGCCTTGGTCTACCCATTTCGACGAGCGTGACAGAAGATCCCACCACAACTGGACCAAGCAGCGTGCTCGGGAGGAGATGGCATCCTGGTCTATAGAGGAGGTTGAGGAAAGAATAGCCTGGACTTGGGAGGAAGTATTGGAGAGGTATGAAAGCCTGCCGTGGTAAGCAGACGGAGGCTGCGAACGAGGATCAACGACGACTCCGGGGTTCGCAACCAAGACGCAAGCACGAGAGGCAGCCCCAAATATTTTTGGGGCGGGGGCACACGGGGTGGTTGGCGGAGCCAGTTTCCAGACCAGAGCCAACTCCCCTCACTCGCTTTAAGGAGCGGGGGACCGTTCAGGCACCATGTTACGCGGTGATACGCACTGTGTTTCCAGTGCGCCTTCACAGCCCAGTGCGTCCTGTGCCAGCGCCCCGCACTTGCCGGGCTAAAGTGAGCATCCAGCCAGGACGGGTGGGCCAGCTCTACGCTCCAGGCCTCCAGTGCGTCTCCACCGTCCAGTATGTCCTGTGCCTCCTCCCCGCACTCGCCCTGAGGTGCGTGTCATCAGCCTGGTGCCACCTGTACCGGTCCCACGCATCAGGCCTCCAGTTTGCCTCCACAGTCCAGAGCTTCTGGCGACAGTTCCCGGTCCAGAGCTTCCGGCGACAGTTCCCGGTCCGGGAACCTCCTGAGACGGTCGGCGGTCCGGGAACCTCCTGAGACGGTCGGCGGTCCGGAGCCTCCAGCGAAGGTCTGCAGTCCAGAGCCTTCAGCGAAGGTCTGCAGTCCAGAGCCTTCAGCAGGGGTTCTCAATTCAGAGTCTCCGGCGACAATCCACGGTCCGGAGCCTCCAGCGACGACACACGGTCCGGTTCCTCCTGCGACAATCCCCGCACCAGAGCCGCCATGGAGGAAGACGTCGCATCTGCGAGCGGAGTGGGTACTTCGCCCCGCACCGGAGCCAGGGTATATAACATAGTGTATAACAGGGGATATAATAGGGGATATGTAACAGGGTGTAAAACAGTATATAACAGGGTATATAATGGTATTTAACAGGGGGTATGTAACAGGGTATATAACAGTATGTAACAGGGTATATAACAGAGTGTATAACACGATATTCTGCCTGAGAGCTTTAGTGTCATACCACTATAACATGTGATAACAAGCGGCGGATGTTCACAGCAAATGTCCATTCGTGTTATGGCACCGCTCTTTCGTTTCTGGTCGATTGGTTTTTAACCCTGGGGTTTAGTCTAGCCTGCCATGCCTTCACTGTTGGAAGTGGCTTGAAATGGTGGCTGGCTGTCTGGCTGTCTGTGGTAATAGTCTACATCCCAAATGGCACCCTATTCCCTACATAGGACTCTGAACAAAAGTAGTGCACTATGTGAATAGGGTGTCATTTGGGACACAGAAGTGGTCTCAGGAGCAGTCACAGTGGTTTTTGTGCCAATGTGCTGACTGATCTGGTTGATGACAAAGGAGTCCATACATATGAACAATACCAATACGTGCAAACTAAGCCATCAAAACACAGGGAGGAACTTCGACCATTGCAGAGATAAAGTACCACGCATACACACACACATACAAGCACACACACACACACACACACACACACACACACGCAAGCACACACAGTCACTCACACACACGTCAAAGACACACATTTGAATGAAAGCAAAAATTCATTACCCGCAGATGTATTGTGTTTGGCCGCCGTGAGGAAGGGGAACATCAAGACAATTAAACTAAGTAATGACAGGGCCATCCCTCCACCTGCGGAAAGAAGAGGAGAGGTGGAGAGATATTAAGAACGGGGGGAGGAGAGAGAGCGTTACATTGAAGATGGATAATACAAAGAGACAGAGAGACCAAGAGGTGGAGGGTAAGAGAAAGGAAGAGGGAGAATATGGCAGAGAGAGAGAAGAGAGAGAAAGGATTTGAGAGAGAATTATCCATGCGGGGAGAGAGAAAGAGAGAGAGAGAGAGAGAGAGAGAGAGAGAGAGAGACCGACAGAGACGAGAGGGAGAGAGAAAGGGAGAGAGCGAGAGCGAAAGAGACTCAGATAGCAACAAACGTTCCCACAAATTCAGAGGGGGGAGACAGATAGAGAAAGAGAGGAGTGGGGGAGAGCGATGGTGAGAGAGAGAGAGAGAGAGAGAGAGATGGTGAGGTACAATAAAAGAGAGCTAGATGTTACATATATATATAATCACTAATGAACAAAGAACCTTGGTGGGTGTTCCATCTAACTACAGTGCCTGTCTCTGTCTTTGTTATTTCATTAGTTTGAATGGCATCAGTAGTATGGTGCCAGTCCATTTCCTCCACTACTACAACCTACTGTAGTGACTGTCCAGTCACCACTTACCTAAACTCTCGCGGACAGAATACGAGCATCTGACAAATTACCCAAGATTTTAGTTCTGAGTTAACCACTTACCCAGTGTATGGGCATGCATCAACCCAGCGCCAGTCCCATTCCCATTCCCAATCCCAGTGCCAGTCACCTGTTTTCCGGGCCTCTGGCAAGTTTCGATGGGGGTGCCACAGGGTTCAATTCTCGAGCCAACTCATTTCTCTGTATTCGTCAATGATGTCGCTCTTGCTGCTGGTGATTCTCTGATCCATCTCTACGCAGACGACACCATTCTGTATACTTCTGGCCCTTCTTTGGACACTGTGTTAACTAACCTCCAGACGAGATTCAATGCCATACAACACTCCTTCCGTGGCCACCAACTGCTCCTAAAAGCAAGTAAATCTAAATACATGCTCTTCAACCGATCGCTGCCCGCACCTGCCTGCCCGTCTAGCATCACTACTCTGGACAATTCTGACTTATATTTGTAGTTGTCCACATATTCTAGGTGTCTGGTTAGACTGTAAACTCTCCTTCCAGACTCACATTTAGCATTTCCAATCCACAATTAAGTCTAGAATCGGCTTCCTATTTCGCAACAAAGCATTCTTCACTCATGCTGCCAAACATACCCTCGTAAAACTGACTATCCGACCGATCCTTGACTTCAGGGATGTCATTTACAAAATAGCCTCCAACATTCTACTCAGCAAATTGGATGCAGTCTATCACAGTGCCCACCACTGCAACCTGAATTCTCTCGTTGGCTGGCCCTAGCTTCATATTCGTCGCCAAACCCACTGGCTCCAGGTCATCTATAAGTCTTTGCAAGGTAAAGCCCTGCCTTATCTCAACTCACTGGTCACCATAGCAGCACCCACCCGTAGCACGCGCTCCAGCAGGTATATTTCACTGGTCATCCCAAAGCCAACTCCTTCTTTGGGTGTCTTTCCTTCCAGTTCTCTGCTGCCAATGACTGGATCGAATTGCAAAAATCACTAAAGCTGGAGTCTTATATCTCCCTCACTAACTTTAAGCATCAGCTGTCAGAGCAGCTTACCAATCATTGCACCTGTACACAGCCCATCTGTAAATAACCCACCCAACTACCTCATCCCCATATTGTAATCAATTTTTTTGCTCCTTTGCACCCCAATATCTCTACTTGCACATTCATCACTCCAGTGTTAATTGCTAAATTGTATTTTTTTCACCACCATGGCCTATTTATTGCCTTACCTCCTTACTACATTTGCACACACTGTATACAGATTTTTCTGTTGTGTTATTGACTGTACGTTTGTTTATGTGTAACTCTGTTGTTGTTAGTGTCACACTGCTTTGCTTTATCTTGGCCAGGTCGCAGTTGTAAATGAGAACTTCTCAACCAACCTACCTGGTTAAATAAAAGACCCAGACCCAGTCCCAGTCCTGTTCCCAGTCCCGTTCCCAGACCCAGTCCCAGTCCTGTTCCCAGTCCCGTTCCCTAGACCCAGACCCAGACCCAGTCCCGTTCCCAGACCCAGACCCGTTCCCAGACCCAGTCCCAGTCCTGTTCCCAGTCCCGTTCCCAGTCCCGTTCCCAGACCCAGTCCCGTTCCCAGACCCGTTCCCAGACCCAGTCCCAGTCCTGTTCCCAGTCCCGTTCCCAGAACCAGTCCCAGTTCTGTTCCCAGACCCGTTCCCAGACCCAGACCCGTTCCCAGTCCCAGACCCGTTCCCAGTCCCAGACCCAGACCCGTTCCCAGTCCCGTTCCCAGACCCAGTCCCATTCCCAGACCCAGTCCCAGTCCTGTTCCCAGACCCAGTCCCAGTCCTGTTCCCAGGCCCAGTCCCAGGCCCAGTCCTGTTCCCAGACGCAGTCCTGTTCCCAGACCCAGACCCATGCCCAGTCCTGTTCCCAGACCCACCCAGGCCCAGTCCTGTTCCCAGACCCAGACCCAGTCCTGTTCCCAGACCCAGTCCCAGTCCTGTTCCCAGACCCAGTCCCAGACCCAGTCCTGTTCCCAGACCCAGTCCCAGACAGCTCGAGTAAATTGCCTTGACTAAGAAATCACAATCAGGTACTTAATTGTTACCCAGAAATGATTTGATATTCAGATAAAAATGGCTGCACTGGACCTTTAATGGAATTTTATTCAATTATTCAATTTATTAATTTTATTCATTGGCTTTTTCATTTACGATCAGCCCATCAATCAGCCATGAAATGACAATGAATCGATCTGGACACATTATTATCTTGAACTGTACAGGTGGGAGTCGCTCCTTTACTATAGGCAGGAAAATAAATCGCATTGCAACAGGAAATTAGAATTATTATGTGGATTAAACATAATGAACGGACATTTTTGTAGGGGTTGGTACATTTTATTATCAAATCTGAAATTTCTAAATGGAAATTACAAAGATCAATTTTAAACCTCAAATAAACTATAACCTTTCCTGCATTGCACGAAAGCTCTCCTACAACAGGGTGGTCAAATTAAGATACTACATCTGTACATGTGTGAAGGACCCTTTGGACCAGAGCTGTGACAGTTAAAAGCCCATGGCTGACTCGCAAATGGCACCCTATTGACCTATATAGTGCACTATGGGGCCCTGGTCAAAAGTACTGCCATTTGGGACGCACATAAGTATGAAGGTAGCTAGGCTAGTGTAGTGTTAGACTGCTCTGCTGCAATGCAGCGTGAACAGTAACACTCCTTCAGACAAACACTACTGTTCATAGAGGCATACAAGTGGGGATAGAGGCATGAAGACAGCTAGGAGTCCAGCTCCAGCTGAAAACTATGCAGGCAGAACCCCCCCCCCTCTCTTTCCTCCATCTCTCTCTCTCTCTCTCTCAAATTTTAATTGTTTATTAACATGAAAAACATTGCATAAATATTGCCACTGCAACAATGTATAAAATATACATAATTCTCAAATAATGAATAATAATATTAAACAGTGCTATTAAAAAAAAAAAATATATATATATATATATATATATATATTATAGATATAAATAAATTATATAAATAACACAAATAAAATGGTAGCAGTGAATAATACTAGGAAAATATAATAATAAATAGGGACAATAATATATCTACTAATACTACCACTACCACCACCACTACCACTACCATTATCACTACTACTACCACCATTACCGCTACCACCACTACCGCTACCATTACCGCTACTACCACTACCGCTACCACCACTACCACTACCGGTGCTACCACTACCATTACCGCTACCACCATTACTGCTACTACCACTACCATTACCGCTACCACCACTACCGCTACTACCACTACCGGTGCTACCACTACCATTACCGCTACTACCATTACCGCTACCACCATTACCGCTACAACCACTACCACTACTACCATTACCGCTACCAACACTACCACTACCACCATTACTAGTACTTCTAGCTTTATCACTACTACTACCACCTCCATTACCGCTACTACCACTACCATTACCGCTACTACCACTACCATTACTACCATTACCGCTACTACCATTACCGCTACCACCACTACCGCTACCACCACTACCGCTACCATTACCGCTACAACCATTACCGCTACCATTACCGCTACTACCATTACCGCTGCTACCATTACCGATACCACCATTACCGATACCACCACTACCGCCACTGCCACTACCGGTGCTACCACTACCATTACTACCACTACCATTACCGCTACCACCATTACCGCTACAACCACTACCATTACCGCTTCCACCATTACCGCTACTACCACTACCATTACCGCTACCAACACTACCGCTACCACCATTACCACTACCACCATTACTAGGACTTCTAGCTTTATGACTACTACCTCCATGACCGCCACTACCACTACCACCACTACCATTACCGCTACCACCATTACCGATACCACCATTACCGCTACTACCATTACTGCTACCACCACTACCGCTACCACCACTACCGCTACCACCACTACCATTACCGCTTCCACCATTACCGCTACTGCCACTACCATTACCGCTACCAACACTACCGCTACCACCATTACCACTACCACCATTACTAGTACTTCTAGCTTTATCACTACTACCTCCATTACCGCTACTACCACTACCACTACTACCACTACCACCACTACCATTACCGCTACTACCATTACCGATACCACCATTACCGCTACTACCATTACTGCTACCACCACTACCGCTACTACCACTACCGTCACTACCATTACCGCTATTACCATTACCGCTACTACCACTACTATCATTACCTCTACCACCATTACCACTACTACCATTACCGCTACCACCACTACCGCTACCACCACTACCGCTACCACCATTACTACCATTACCGCTACCACCATTCCCGCTACTACCACTACCATTACCGCTACAACCATTACCGCAACCACCACTACCGCTACCACCACTACCATTACCGCTACTACCACTACCGCTACTACCACTACTACCACTACTACCATTACCGCTGCCACCATTACCGCTGCCACCATTATAGCTACTACCATTAACGCTACCACCATTACCGCTACCGCTACTACCATTACTGCTACCACCACTACCGCTACCACCACTACCATTACTGCTACTACCATTACCGCTGCCACCATTCTAGCTACTACCATTAATGCTACCACCACTACCGCTACCACCACTACCGCTACTACCACAAAATACTACTGTTATTATCACCCCTACTACCCGTATAAACTACTACTGTTATTATCACCCCTACTACCTGTATAAACTACTACTGTTATTATCACCCCTACTACCCGTATAAACTACTACTGTTATTATTACCCCTACTACCACTAAACTACTACTGTTATTATCACCCCTACTACCACTAAACTACTACTGTTATTACCACACCTACTACCACTAAACTACTACTGTTATTATCACCCCTACTACCCATACTACTACTATTTGGAGTAATTGTCACAACAATAATAATAAAAATAATAATTATTACTATGCAGTTATTATTCAGTGCCTCTCAGGCTATTTCAGCCAAATACATATCTGGCTGCAAAAGGAGCCGTTGGGTATTTTTAGTTTTTCCTCTGGGTTTAATAAGATACAACTTGAAATACATGTATTAATTTATGCAAATAATGAATCTCTTGGTGAGGACTTTTTCTCACAGTAGAAGAGAAAGTGTATCTCTGTCTCTACCACCCCCACCCTCCCGTAGTGCAATAGCAACATACAGTACACGCTCCTCTTTGGGTAGCCATGTCTTTTTATGTCTGCCGGTTTGTATTTCCAAGAGGTGGTCACTCAGCCTGTTCTTGGTAAGGATCTGTCTCTGCTTCGTATCTCTGACAGAGTAGAGATAATCAGCCAATTCATATTCTCTGTTTAGGGTCAGATAGCAATTGTCGGCTTTGAGATTTTGTTTTGTTTTTCCCCAATGTCGTAAATATGAGTGCTTTGATTGGTTCATGATTTTGTTGGTTGGATAGGTCCAACACCAGCTGTCTGAGAGGGCTCGTTTCTAGACTCAGCTCTTGGGTTTGAAGTGCTTTAAACTGGAGACTTGAATTTGGACTGTTATGATTTTTTGTTGTATTTTCTCTGCCAATGCATTCTCATTAACTAGTTCTGCCCTACATGCATTAGTTGGTGTATTTCTTTGGACTTCTTGCATGTAGGGCATCAATTGGATGTTCGTCCCACATTTTAAAGTCCAGTTTATTGAGCGGCCGCCAAACTTCACTTCCGTAAAGAGCTATTGGTAGGATTATGCCAAGTATTTTCTTACAAATCCTAATTGGGATGTTAATTTTTGAATAATTTCATGTCTATCGAATACAATGCTCTGCGGGCTTTTTCTTTGAGTGCATTCACTGCTGTTTTAAAAATGTCCCGATGCAGATATGGTCATACCAAGGTATGAGTCATTCTTTGTTCCTGACATCTCTTTTTTGGGGTGGGAAATCATGATTTTAGTTTTGAGGCGGCCCAATTATGGAAATATTGCTCTAGAATGTTAAGGTTCTAGAGCACGTCTACGTTACGAAAATAAGATTTTTAGTCATACACCTTTACCACCAAGCCCAATTTTGAGAACTCCGCACCAAATATAAGTTATATTTTAAAGTTGGTGATAGAAGAACCAAATCATCAGTATATACTGTAGCAGGTATTTTACCTGTGTCATAGAGACCTGTTGCTGCAGAATTGTCCAACATGTCTGCTAATTCATTGATATAAAATGTTTGGACACTTATTTTACTAGGCAAGTCAGTTAAGAACAGATTCTAATTTTCAATGACAGCCTAGGAACAGTGGGTTAACTGCCTTGTTCAGGGGCAGAACGACAGATTTGTACCTTGTCAGCTCGGGGGTTTGAACTTGCAACCTTCCGGTTACTAGTCCAACGCTCTAACCACTAGGCCCCAAATATATAGTCAGTAGTGCGATGGTTGAGGTTGAAAGACAATATGACATGTTCTTATTACCTTTTTTTTTAAATGGATGAAACATTTGGATACTGGAATAAATTTAAAAGGCTACAGAAAACCATTCCCAAGTTGCTGTTCAATCAAATTCCCCTGTAATTATTGTGGTCTGATTTGTCTCTCTGATAGGTGAGATAAATCCAGACAACAGGAAAGCAGCAAGAAGTTGAGTACCATGTTGAACAAGTTAAGCGCAGCATTTTGTAACTCAGGTGTGCTGTTTTTCAGCATCTCATTTCTAATGAGTCTAACAAACAAGCCTTGTTTTGTGTTATAGATTTGAGCTGTTCATGTAGTTCTTGTTGGGTTATTGGGTCCAATGGATTGTGGTTGTTTTTTAATGACTGAACCAAGGATGTTTTTCCATTTCTAATTGGTTATGTTGTAAGTCTTTGTGGGACATTTTATATAGATTATCAAAATAAGTTTCTCAATTCCTCCATATTCTATTGTTAATAATTGTGGCTTTGTCATGCTTAAATTGTTTCAAATGTCCCAGAACAAATTTTAGTCAATTGCATTTTCAATTTCATCAAGTGTCTTGCTGTTATAATTCAAGAATGGAGGTTGACCTGGGCTGGAGCAGACTGGGAGACTGGTAGGTTGACCTGGGCTGGATCTGACTGGTCGGTTGACCTGGGCTGGATCTGACTGGTCGGTTGACCTGGGCTGGATCTGACTGGTCGGTTGACCTGGGCTGGAACTGACGGGTCGGTTGACCTGGGCTGGATCTGACTGGTCGGTTGACCTGGGCTGGATCTGACTGGTCGGTTGACCTGGGCTGGATCTGACTGGTCGGTTGACCTGGGCTGGATCTGACTGGTCGGTTGACCTGGGCTGGATCTGACTGGTCGGTTGACCTGGGCTGGATCTGACTGGTCGGTTGACCTGGGCTGGATCTGACTGGTCGGTTGACCTGGGCTGGATCTGACTGGTCGGTTGACCTGGGCTGGATCTGACTGGTCGGTTGACCTGGGCTGGATCTGACTGGTCGGTTGACCTGCGCTGGATCTGACTGGTCGGTTGACCTGGGCTGGATCTGACTGGTCGGTTGACCTGGTCTGGATCTGACTGGTCGGTTGACCTGGTCTGGATCTGACTGGTAGGTTGACCTAGGCTTGAGCAGACTGGAGGCTGGTGCAGGCCATGCTGGTTATGATGGTCTCAGGTTCTGCCTTTGTTGTACCAAGCTGGTGGACATGTTCTTTAGATGCAGAGGACATAATAATTAGCTGCTGGTTGAGGGTGTCAATGTACCTCTCTCTCTGCTCTAGCTCCTCTCTCGTTTTGCTCAGATGGTGTCTGAGGTTATCATGTCTACCTCTCTCTCTGCTCTAGCTCCTCTCTCGTTGTGCTCAGATGGTGTCTGAGGTCATCATTTGTACCTCTCTCTGCTCTAGCTCCTCTCTCGTTGTGCTCAGATGGTGTCTGAGGTTATCATTTGTACCTCTCTCTCTGCTCTAGCTCCTCTCTCGTTTTGCTCAGATGGTGTCTGAGGTTATCATTTGTACCTCTCTCTGCTCTAGCTCCTCTCTCGTTGTGCTCAGATGGTGTCTGAGGTCATCATTTGTCTGATTCTGCTTTTTAAATTTAGCAATAGATGCTCTGCTCTCCTCCCTGAACTGTTTCATCTCTTCTTTTAGTGTCTGGGCAGTTTCATCCTCTTAAAACGTGTTCTCTCTGAGTTCTATGACCTCTGCTTCAACTAGAGAGAAGGTGTTGTGGAAACATTGCATAGCAGGTGTTCTTGGTGTTGTGGGCATGTCCTTGGCTCTGTCTGCTGCAGATGAGGTAGGTAGAGGGACACTGAGGGCTTCTTGCTGGGTCACAGAGACTGTTGAGGCCTGCTTTTCTCTATAATTTCCCTCCTTTACTTGTTCTTCAGCTACTGAGATGAGCTCAGCTTCTGCTTTTAGGGTAGCAAACACATTTTCAAAAGCCTGAAGGCTTGTATCATTGCCTTGTATTAATACAGTTCCATTGCTGTATGGGTGGACAGTTTCATGTGTTGCCCTGATCAGCTTCTTCAGAAATACCTGTCTTTTTTGTGAAAGGGGAATGGTTTCACATAACTATTTTGTATATGTGGCATCGTTTTTTAAAATTAAATATTACATTTGTTCTTGTTTTGCAACTGGTAAGATCTGCAAACAAGCATTGGTGGATCTGTCCCATCGTCAAAACGTTAAAACTTTTCTTAGCCTTCTCCGTGTGGATATCTGGTAAACGTTTCCCATAGCAACACTGGTGATGTTGGCAACAATGTTGCAATATAATTCCACCTTAATGTTTCTTGTATTATTGTCTTTAGAGAACTGTTTTACTTTGATGTCCTCTTGTCTTCTGTCCTTCTCTTGTCTTTTCTATTGGGTTGTTAATTTCCTGTTTTTGAGTTAGCTAGCTAGCTAGCTAGCTTCTATTAGGAAGAACAATTTGGAACTATTTTTCTCTCTCACTATTCCACATCTCTCTCTCTCAGACACAGATACAAAGAAGTATCCAGACATAAGCAGACATAGGCACTATCCGTTCACACACACACACACACACACACCTTTTGCTCCTCCATACATATTCAAGCTGACAGGTGACAGTCAGGACATGGATAGCAGAAGGAGAGCCGTCTCTTCAGTTCACTGGAACCAAAGCTGAAAGCTGCCTGATTCTGTTGCTTGGCAACCATTCATGTACACTCCTTTTCTCCCTGACAGGTTTCACATTTCTCATCATTTAACCCATTGTGACAATTTGTCTCCTCCAGTTTACAGTGAAAATACATTTTTTCCCTTTCACTGGGCAACAATGAGGAAAACGGACCACATATCAGTCAACAGTTTTCTCCGCTCAAGTGTTGGTGTTTGATATACAGGACACATGCACAGTTGATATACACACACACACACAGCGTGCACACACACACATTACACAGACACGAAGGCCTAAACACGCACAAACACACACACAATAATGTACACACACACACACAAAGTGTGCGGGCACACCAACACACATCACACACAGCCACAATGATGTAAACACACACAAACACACATTAAACAAAACTCTGAACACTTACAGGATGTTGTCAAAGGAGAAATAAAAGGATTACTTCAATGATAAATCAATCCAACGCATGAAAACAGTTTCAACAATGAGTTACCATATAACAAATGAAGGTTCTAACAAAGACATATCCCACTGGGCACAGATGTCAATTCAACGTCTATTTCACGTTGATTCAATGTATATTTCATTGAGATGAGGTGGAAACAATGTTGATTCAACCAGTGTGTGCCCAGTGGGACAACTTCCAAGAGGCTATGAACAAAGACAGGGCTGCTAGATACTGAAAACCATTTAACCTGCTTTCTTGCCGAAACATCTTCCTTCCCTCACTGCGGATAATTCTCTGAGATTCTGTGAAAAAATCTGAGATGTCAGTGCTAATTCGACAGACTCACAGGGGAGGTCTGAACTGTGGGAGGAAGAGGTTGTTTAGTGCGTGACTAGACGTCAAAGGATGAAAGGGGAAGAGGCAGGACGGGGATCTAACATATTATCCAGTCAATAATAATTTTAGATTCGACTCTCGTGTCTGCCCACGGTGCCTTCATAGACAGAGGGGAGAGACACACAATTGCGTGTGGAGATACAAAACACAAACACAAAGCCTTAACGCACACACACTACCAAACTACACCACTACCACCAAACTACACCACTACACTACCAAACTACTACACTACCAAACTACTACACTACCACCAAACTACTACACTACCACACACACTACTACACTACCAAACTACTACACTACCAAACTACTACACTACCAAACTACTACACTACCAAACTACTACACTACCACACACATTACCACACTACTACACTACCACAATACCACACACACACTACCACCAAACTACACCACTACACTACCACACTACCACCAAACTACTACACTACTACACTACCACACACACTACCAAACTACACCACTACCACCAAACTACACCACTACACTACTACACTACTACACTACCACACTACCGCAATACCACACACACTACTACACTACCACACTACCACCAAACTACACCACTACACTACCAAACTACTACACTACCACAATACCACACACACTACCAAACTACTACACTACCACCAAACTACTACACTACTACACTACCACAATACCACACACACTACCAAACTACTACACTACCAAACTACTACACTACCACACTACCACACACTACCACCAAACTACTACACTACCACCAAACTACACCATCACAATACCACACACACTACCAAACTACTACACTACCACCAAACTACACCATCACAATACCACACACACTACCAAACTACTACACTACCACCAAACTACACCACTACACTACCATACCAAACTACTACACTACCACACCACTACATTCCCATACTAAACTACCTCAATACCACACTACTGCACTACCACCACAGTACACTACTACACCAACACACTACTACAGTACCACACTACTACCACAATACACTACCACACGACTAACACAGTCCCCTCGGGGGTGTGTGCGTACGATTCCAACACCGTCATCAAATGTGCTGATGACACGACAGTGGTAGGACTGATCGACGATGACGATAAGGGCAGCCTACAGAAGGAGGTCAGAGACCTGGCAGTGTGGTGCCAGGAAACAACCTCTCCCTCAATGTCAGAAAGACAAAAGGAGCTGATCTTGGACTACAGGAAACGGTGGGGCGAGCATGCCCCTGGCTGCAACTGGAAGGCACCCAACCGCAAAGCGCTACAAAGGATGGCGAGTACAACCAAGTACATCACTTGGGCAGAGCTCCCACCATCCAGGACCTCTGTACCAGGCGGTGTCAGAGGAAGGCCCCCAAAAATGTTTAAAATGACACCAGCCATCGAATGTTCTCTCTGCTCCCATACGGAAGGTGGTACCAGTGCACCAATTCTGGAACCAACAGGATCCTGAACAGCTTCTATCCCCAAGCCATAAGACAACATGTTTCTTGTTGCTTGGTGAGAGCGTGGTTGTCCTATGATTATTTTGCATCCACCTTCACACAACTTTCTGGGAATGGTGCAGGACAGTGGCTTGGCTTTGGAACATTCTCAGTACATTAAAGGAAGTTGTTTTCTTGGTATTTCATGACCAAGAACAATACAAAATAAAAGTTAACGTGGTTACATTTCATTTCAATTTAGGTAATGTCCCAGGAACGTTTTCCAATTCGTTTGATATTGGTAATGTTCTCAAATAGTTCAGAGAACGTAACGTTCTAAGAACCTCCCTGGAACCATGGTAAAACGTTCTCAGAACCTCCCTGGAACCAGAGTAAAACGTTCTCAGAACCTCCCTGGAACCAGAGTAAAACGTTCTCAGAACCTATCTGCAACCTAAAAATGTACATTCCCGGAACAGGAAAAACGTTCACTTCCATTCTCAGGATGTTTAAAAAAATAATAATTTAAAGTATGGCTTCGTTCCCAGAACCAATGGGAAACCAAAAACGTACATTCCCACAACATCCAAGGAACCAAATGTGCTAGCTTGGTAGCTACCTTAATTATCTTGCACCCCTGACTCGGTACTAGTACTCCCTGTACATAGCCACGTTAATTTGACTCTGCATTTCACGGTTAGTCTAAACTTCCTGTTTAGGAAGCACGTGACAAATACATTTGATTTGATTTAAGTGTGTGACATTTGAAAGCCCGCCACTAGTGATCTACTGAACCCTCCCACATAAAAAAAATACTATAGTATACTATGGTATAAATAGTATTCAACTTTACTGTAGTATCAACTGTAGTGTTTTTGCGGACAAAAGGAAAAATCCACCCAAAACCACTAAATCCTATCATTTACAGTGTTAAATAAAACTAATATGTGAGAAAAATATTTTAATTTGTCATTATAATAAAAGGTTGGTAGCAATGTGAACATTGTTGTGGAAATCTGTTGCAGTTCAAGTCCACTACAAAAAAACAAAAACAAAGCAATGCTATCTCTGTGGGCTAGCTAGCTAGCGTACCAGCTAGCTAGCTAGCCCACAGAGATACACACAATAATACCAAAGTCAATATCAGCACGTGAAGCTAGCTAGCTAGCTAGCTAGCCCACAGAGATACACACAATAATACCAAAGTCAATATCAGCACGTGAAGCTAGCTAGCTAGCTAGCTAGCCCACAGAGATACACACAATAATACCAAAGTCAATATCAGCACGTGAAGCTAGCTAGCTAGCCCACAGAGATACACACAATAATACCAAAGTCAATATCAGCACGTGAAGCTAGCTAGCTAGCCCACAGAGATACACACAATAATACCAAAGTCAATATCAGCACGTGAAGCTAGCTAGCTATCTACCTAGCAAACATAGATACACACAATAATACCAAAGTCAATATCAGCACGTGAAGCTAGCTAGCTAGCAAACATAGATACACACAATAATACCAAAGTCAATATCAGCACGTGAAGCTAGCTAGCTATCTACCTAGCAAACATAGATACACATAATAATACCAAAGTCAATATCAGCATGTGAAGCTAGCTAGCTATCTACCTAGCAAACATAGATACACACAATAATACCAAAGTCAATATCAGCATGTGAAGCTAGCTATCTACCTAGCAAACATAGATACACACAATAATACCAAAGTCAATATCAGCATGTGAAGCTAGCTAGATATAAGTAAAACAAAGCACCATCTCACTATGTTCAACCTGCAGATGGATATGTCTCGCAGAGTGGAGTCTGACATTTGCTAACAACCATGCAACATGGACAGTAGAGGCAGACAAATGGGAGAAATGTGGTGAACCCTCCATTAAATTACACATTTCTTGAGGTAGAAATATTGCAAAAATGTGATCAAATGGCTCGTTCGAGTAAAGACGACCTATGACACTGGCTAGTACTGAAATCAGACATGATATTTTTTTTATTTCACCTTTATTTAACCAGGTAGGCCAGTTGAGAACAAGTTCTCATTTACAACTGCGACCTGGCCAAGATAAAGCAAAGCAGTGCGACACAAACAACAACACAGAGTTACACATGGGAATAAACAAGCGTACAGTCAATAACACAATAGAAAAAAATAAAGTCTATATACAGTGTGTGCAAATGGCGTGAGGTGGTAAGGCAATACATAGGCCATAGTAGCGAAGTAATTACAATTTAGCAGATTAACACTGGAGTGATAGAGGTGATAGATGTGCAAGTAGAAGTACTGGTGTGCAAAAAAGCAGAACAAGTCAATAAAAACAATATGGGGGATGAGGTCGGTAGAGAGACGTTTTCACCATCTAAACGTCATATTCCTATTAACATCCAGTGTAGTGGAGAGAGAGACTTGTTCACAATGCTACGTCGTACCAGCTGATTACTGCATGCTAGACCGGCAAAGGCTCAGGTACACATGAAAACATGAAAATGACCCCAGGGAATCGATAGAACGTCGCTCGGCGATGCACAAAAACATAACATCCAAAATGGCTGCCTCGTTCCTTTAAGTCTGCAGAAACATTACATTGTAGCATTTAATGTTAACTATAGTATAAATACCATAGTAAAAGAAAACTGTCCCATATACTATGGTAATTAATGTAATGTTTTGGCAGACTGTAGTATTTACTATAGTGTTCTCGTTTTATTATATTTGACATAGAATTGCAGGAATTCTCCTTCACGAAACCTAGCGGAGAAATACTAAAAGAGCACATTTTTCAAAACCTGTAGGTAGGTAGGTACTGTAGGTAGGTAGGTAGGTAGGTAGGTAGGTAAGGAGGTAGGTAGGCCTGGAGGCTGAACAGATAGATCAGAGCTTCTGCTCTTTTCTATAACCTGTAAGGAACACAATATATGGTCTATACTTTGCATGTAAGTTTCTCACTTACGGTTGGCACCAATTGGAATATGGGGGAGGGGAATGAGCAGGGTGTATGCAAATTAATACTGTAATATTTACTATAGTTAAAAAAAAGTGTAGTGTTTTTGCTAATACTGTAGCATTTTACTACAGTATTCTACAGTATACTACAACATTATATAGTAAGTAAGGTATACTACAGTGTGTAGTATAGCATTCTATAGTATACTACAGTTTAATGCAGAATTCTATAGTAAAATGTGGTATTTTTTTAATGTGGGCTGAGCTAGTGATCTACTGAACTCTGCACTAATGCTCATTGTAATGGGACAGAAAGACAATGTAACCCTGCACTAATGCACATTGTAATGGGACAGAAAGACAATGTAACCCTGCACTAATGCACATTGTAATGGGACAGAAAGACAATGTAACTCTGCACTAATGCACATTGTAATGGGACAGAAAGACAATGTAACCCTGCACAAATGCACATTGTAATGGGACAGAAAGACAATGTAACCCTGCACTAATGCACATTGTAATGGGACAGAAAGACAATGTAACTCTGCACTAATGCTCATTGTAATGGGACAGAAAGACAATGTAACTCTGCACTAATGCTCATTGTAATGGGACAGAAAGACAATGTAACTCTGCACTAATGCTCATTGTAATGGGACAGAAAGACAATGTAACTCTGCACTATTGCTCATTGTAATGGGACAGAAAGACAATGTAACCCTGCACTATTGCTCATTGTAATGGGACAGAAAGACAATGTAACCCTGCACTAATGCTCATTGTAATGGGACAGAAAGACAATGTAACTCTGCACTATTGCTCATTGTAATGGGACAGAAAGACAATGTAACTCTGCACTAATGCTCATTGTAATGGGACAGAAAGACAATGTAACCCTGCACTAATGCTCATTGTAATGGGACAGAAAGACAATGTGACCCTGCACTAATGCTCATTGTAATGGGACAGAAAGACAATGTAACCCTGCACTAATGCTCATTGTAATGGGACAGAAAGACAATGTGACCCTGCACTAATGCACATTGTAATGGGACAGAAAGACAATGTAACCCTGCACTAATGCTCATTGTAATGGGACAGAAAGACAATGTGACCCTGCACTAATGCTCATTGTAATGAGACAGAAAGACAATGTGACCCTGCACTAATGCACATTGTAATGGAACAGAAAGACAATGTAACCCTGCACTAATGCTCATTGTAATGGGACAGAAAGACAATGTGACCCTGCACTAATGCTCATTGTGATGGGACAGAAAGACAATGTAACCCTGCACTAATGCTCATTGTAATGGGACAGAAAGACAATGTAACTCTGCACTAATGCTCATTGTAATGGGACAGAAAGACAATGTAACTCTGCACTAATGCTCATTGTGATGGGACAGAAAGACAATGTAACTCTGCACTAATGCACATTGTAATGGAACAGAAAGACAATGTAACCCTGCACTAATGCACATTGTAATGGAACAGAAAGACAATGTAACCCTGCACTAATGCTCATTGTGATGGGACAGAAAGACAATGTGACCCTGCACTAATGCTCATTGTGATGGGACAGAAAGACAATGTAACCCTGCACTAATGCTCATTGTAATGGGACAGAAAGACAATGTAACTCTGCACTAATGCTCATTGTAATGGGACAGAAAGACAATGTAACTCTGCACTAATGCTCATTGTGATGGGACAGAAAGACAATGTAACTCTGCACTAGTGACGGTTGTAATGGGACAGAAAGACAATGTGACCCTGCACTAATGCACATTGTAATGGAACAGAAAGACAATGTAACCCTGCACTAATGCTCATTGTAATGGGACAGAAAGACAATGTGACCCTGCACTAATGCTCATTGTGATGGGACAGAAAGACAATGTAACTCTGCACTAATGCTCATTGTGATGGGACAGAAAGACAATGTAACCCTGCACTAGTGACGGTTGTAATGTTATTCTTCTCTTCCAATTTGGCATTCAAAAGATGTGAAAGAAAAAAAAAGAGGGGAGAGGAAGAGGGGAGAGGAAGAGGGGAGAGGGGAGAGGAAGAGGGGAGAGGGGAGAGGAAGAGGGGAGAGGGGAGAGGAAGAGGGGAGAGGGGAGAGGGGAGAGGGGAGAGGAAGAGGGGAGAGGGGAGAGGGAGAGGGGAGAGGAAGAGGGGAGAGAATGGAAGAGAGCAAACAAGTGAGTGAGATAAAGAGCAAGACAGAGAATATATGAGTGAGATAAAGAACAAGACGAAGGGAGGGAGGGAGAAACAGAGGGAGGCATGTAAGAGAAGGTGGGGGGGGAGGGAGGGAGGGAGAGAGGGAGGGAGGGAGAGAGGGAGGGAGGGATGAAATAAGGTGGATATAGGGAGGGAGGCAACCACACACACAGAGATGGAGAGAGGGAGGGAGGCATGAAAGAAAAGGCAAGTTCATTACAGTGTTTTAGAGAGCCAACACACAGAGAGAGAGAATGGTGGATCTCACACTGAGACCGACAGACACCACTGAGGCCTGCTGAGGGAGGGAGGGAGCGAGGGAGCGGTGGATCTCACACTGAAACAGACAGACACACCACTGAGGCCTGCTGAGATAAACTCTAGTAAAGATCAAAGATAGAGAAGGGGGGGGGCAAAGAGAGAGGGATAACGAGACAGAAGGAGAGAGACAGAGGGAAGCTGAATACAGAGTGCGGATGAGAGAGAGGATGAAGGGAGAGAGAGAGAGAGAGAGAGAGAGAGAGAGAGAGAGAGGGCTGAATACAGAGACAGAAGAGAAAGAGAAGATATTCTAAGGGAGGGAGAACAGAGGGCAAGAAAAAACTGCAGCATAAACACAGAGGCAGAATAGTGTCAGAGAGAGACAGCCCGTAGAGAGAGACAGCCAGCCCGTAGAGAGAGAGACAGCCAGCCCGTAGAGAGAGAGACAGCCAGCCCGTAGAGAGAGAGACAGCCAGCCCGTAGAGAGAGAGACAGCCAGCCCGTAGAGAGAGAGACAGCCAGCCCGTAGAGAGAGAGACAGCCAGCCCGTAGAGAGAGAGACAGCCAGCCCGTAGAGAGAGAGACAGCCAGCCCGTAGAGAGAGAGACAGCCAGCCCGTAGAGAGAGAGACAGCCAGCCCGTAGAGAGAGAGACAGCCAGCCCGTAGAGAGAGGGACAGCCAGCCCGTAGAGAGAGGACAGCCAGCCCGTAGAGAGAGAGACAGCCAGCCCGTAGAGAGAGACAGCCAGCCCGTAGAGAGAGACAGCCAGCCCGTAGAGAGAGACTGTGCGAGCGAGAGGCGAAAGAGAGAGAAGCAGACAAGACAGAAAGGGGAGATGTGATGCCATAATTCCTAAATCGATGCTCAATGATGTTTCGGACAAGACAGCTCTCTCTCTAGTGGTCAGGCCTGAGGACTATAACCCCAATCACCCAGTCCACAACCCAAATGGCACCTTATTCCCTATATAGTGCACTCCTTTTGACCAGGGTCTCTCTCTCTCTCTCTCTCTGAGCTGACAGAAAACTGCCCGGAGATGTTACTGGACATCTCCTTGGTCCTTACAGGAGGGAAAACCCAGCCACTTTCTATCTATCTTCTACACTGACAACTAGCCCCCCCTGTGCCTTATATCTGAGTCACTGACAACTTAAGAGGACTTAAGCTGTGGAAACTATCTGTCTGCCTAGTAAGATGAATTGGAATGTGATGGGTTCTGCTACTGTTGGATGTGAAAATCATTCAAACTGCTCCGAAGCCTTGAGAAATATTCTAGGGCCCAGATGTGAAGGGAGGGAGATAGGGGAGTCGTTCAGGTCAAAAGTAGTGCACTATAGTAGGATGCCATTTAGGATGCAGAAGGGATGCTCTTCATGTCCTACAAACAGACAAATACCACATTTACAATCTGGGCCAAACACTTTGGCAGTAGCAATCAAGGTACATTGTGGGGCGATGGAAAAGGTGCTACATGAGTGTCAACAGCATGTCCCCCATCCTCTCGGATGAAGGGCTGTTTAAAGCACCCACAAGTCTGCTGCTGTTGAGCTAATGTTGAGCTGTGTGTGTGTGTGTGTGTGTGTGTGACAGCTCTCCGAAACAGAGAGATAGATAGGGGCAGAGAGAGAGGGATAACGTGAGAGAGAGAAGCTGAATACAGAGTGAGGGGGTAGAGAGAGAGAGAGAGAGAAAGAGAGAGAAAGAGAGCAAGCAGGGGGACTGAATACTGAAAGAACAGAGGGAACGACAGAGAACAGAGAGAGAACAGAGGGAAAGAGAGAGAACAGAGGGAAAGAGAGAGAACAGAGGGAAAGAGAGAGAACAGAGGGAAAGAGAGAGAACAGAGGGAAAGAGAGAGAGAACAGAGAGAGAGAGAACAGAGGGAAAGAGAGAGAGAACAGAGAGAGAACAGAGGGAGAACAGAGAGAGAACAGAGGGAAAAACAGTAAGTGGTTATAAGTGTGATCTTTGTTTAACATGCAGATCCACTTCATTTAGGGTCCCTCCTGAGAGATCAGGGATGTCTCCCAAATGGCACCCTATTCCCTATGTCGTGCACTACTTTTGACCAGGGCCCATGGGACTCTCATAGGGCTCTGGTCAAAAGTAGTGCACTACATAGGGAATAGGGTTCCATTTGGGACTAATCCTAGAGCAGAAACACACATTCTGGGTCATGATTGGCAGCTGGAGGGGTTTGGTCTAATTGGAGATCAAGCCAATCGTGTGGGCCTGTCTGGCACCTCAATTGCAGCAGTTATTCAGTCAGTCAGTCAAAGTCAATAGAGCTTAGGCCTACTCAGCTTGATGGGGAGTCACTTGTTCATCCTCACTGATTCATCCTCTGTCATTCATTCACTGACTCACTGATTTACAGTAGCTACTCACCCATTCATTCACTTTTTTTTATTTTTTTTTATTTTACCTTTATTTAACCAGGTAGGCAAGTTGAGAACAAGTTCTCATTTACAATTGCGACCTGGCCAAGATAAAGCAAAGCAGTTCGACAGATACAACGACACAGAGTTACACATGGAGTAAAACAAACATACAGTCAATAATACAGTATAAACAAGTCTATATACGATGTGAGCAAATGAGGTGAGATAAGGGAGGTAAAGGCAAAAAAGGCCATGGTGGCAAAGTAAATACAATATAGCAAGTAAAACACTGGAATGGTAGATTCGCAATGGAAGAATGTGCAAAGTAGAAATAAAAATAATGGGGTGCAAAGGAGCAAAATAAATTAATTAATTAAATACAGTTGGGAAAGAGGTAGTTGTTTGGGCTAAATTATAGGTGGGCTATGTACAGGTGCAGTAATCTGTGAGCTGCTCTGACAGTTGGTGCTTAAAGCTAGTGAGGGAGATAAGTGTTTCCAGTTTCAGAGATTTTTGTAGTTCGTTCCAGTCATTGGCAGCAGAGAACTGGAAAGAGAGGCGGCCAAAGAAAGAATTGGTTTTGGGGGTGACTAGAGAGATATACCTGCTGGAGCGTGTGCTACAGGTGGGAGATGCTATGGTGACCAGCGAGCTGAGATAAGGGGGGACTTTACCTAGCAGGGTCTTGTAGATGACATGGAGCCAGTGGGTTTGGCGACGAGTATGAAGCGAGGGCCAGCCAACGAGAGCGTACAGGTCGCAATGGTGGGTAGTATATGGGGCTTTGGTGACAAAACGGATTGCACTGTGATAGACTGCATCCAATTTGTTGAGTAGGGTATTGGAGGCTATTTTGTAAATTACATCGCCAAAGTCGAGGATTGGTAGGATGGTCAGTTTTACAAGGGTATGTTTGGCAGCATGAGTGAAGGATGCTTTGTTGCGAAATAGGAAGCCAATTCTAGATTTAACTTTGACTCCACTTACTCACTGACTTACAATAGCTACTCACCAATTCATTCACTTATTCACTGACTTACAATAGCTACTCACCAATTCATTCACTTCCTTGTCCACATAAGGTACAGTGCCTTGCGAAAGCATTCGGCCCCCTTGAACTTTGCGACCTTTTGCCACATTTCAGGCTTCAAACATAAAGATATAAAACTGTATTTTTTTGTGAAGAATCAACAACAAGTGGGACACAATCATGAAGTGGAACGACATTTATTGGATATTTCAAACTTTTTTAACAAATCAAAAACTGAAAAATTGGGCGTGCAAAATTATTTAGCCCCTTTAATTTCAGTGCAGCAAACTCTCTCCAGAAGTTCAGAAAGGATCTCTTGGATCTGAATGATCCAATGTTGACCTAAATGACTAATGATGATAAATACAATCCACCTGTGTGTAATCAAGTCTCCGTATAAATGCACCTGCACTGTGATAGTCTCAGAGGTCCGTCAAAAGCGCAGAGAGCATCATGAAGAACAAGGAACACACCAGGCAGGTCCGAGATACTGTTGTGAAGAAGTTTAAAGCCGGATTTGGATACAACAAGATTTCCCAAGCTTTAAACATCTCAAGGAGCACTGTGCAAGCGATAATATTGAAATGGAAGGAGTATCAGACCACTGCAAATCTACCAAGACCTGGCCGTCCCTCTAAACTTTCAGCTCATACAAGGAGAAGACTGATCAGAGATGCAGCCAAGAGGCCCATGATCACTCTGGATGAACTGCAGAGATCTACAGCTGAGGTGGGAGACTCTGTCCATAGGACAACAATCAGTCGTATATTGCACAAATCTGGCCTTTATGGAAGAGTGGCAAGAAGAAAGCCATTTCTTAAAGATATCCATAAAAAGTGTCGTTTAAAGTTTGCCACAAGCCACCTGGGAGACACACCAAACATGTGGAAGAAGGTGCTCTGGTCAGATGAAACCAAAATTGAACTTTTTGGCAACAATGCAAAACATTATGTTTGGCGTAAAAGCAACACAGCTCATCACCCTGAACACACCATACCCACTGTTAAACATGGTGGTGGCAGCATCATGGTTTGGGCCTGCTTTTCTTCAGCAGGGACAGGGAAGATGGTTAAAATTGATGGGAAGATGGATGGAGCCAAATACAGGACCATTCTGGAAGAAAACCTGTTGGAGTCTGCAAAAGACCTGAGACTGGGATGGAGATTTGTCTTCCAACAAGACAATGATCCAAAACATAAAGCAAAATCTACAATGGAATGGTTCAAAAATAAACATATCCAGGTGTTAGAATGGCCAAGTCAAAGTCCAGACCTGAATCCAATCGAGAATCTGTGGAATGAACTGAAAACTGCTGTTCACAACTGCTCTCCATCCAACCTCACTGAGCTCGAGCTGTTTTGCAAGGAGGAATGGGAAAAAATGTCAGTCTCTCGATGTGCAAAACTGATAGAGAGATACCCCAAGCGACCTACAGCTGTAATCGCAGCAAAAGGTGGCGCTAAAGTATTAACTTAAGGGGGCTGAATAATTTTGCACGCCCAATTTTTCAGTTTTTAATTTGTTAAAAAAGTTTGAAATATCCAATAAATGTCGTTCCACTTCATGATTGTGTCCCACTTGTTGTTGATTCTTCACAAAAAAATACAGTTTTATATCTTTATGTTTGAAGCCTGAAATGTGGCAAAAGGTCGCAAAGTTCAAGGGGGCCGAATACTTTCGCAAGGCACTGTATATGCTTCCCATATCCATTACTCTCACCTCATTCATAATGTTGGAGGCATGGTAAATGTTAATCTCCTGTATAGATGGAGGCAGGGCTAAATGTTAATCTCCTGTATAGATGGAGGCGGGGCTAAATGTATATCTCCTGTATAGATGGAGGCGGGGCTAAATGTTAATCTCCTGTATAGATGGAGGCGGGGCTAAATGTTAATCTCCTGTATAGATGGAGGCGGGGCTAAATGTATATCTCCTAAAATATAGCACACATCACAGGAGGGAAACCAGCAACAACAACAAAAAACTATCTCCTTTCTGTTCTTTTCTATAAAGACATGATTCCGTGATAAAAACCTGGAACAGAACTCTAGAACAATAGTCTGCATCGCAAATGATTCCCTATTCCCTTTATAGTGCACTGCTTCGAACAGGGCCCATAGGCCTCTGGTCAAAAGTAGTGCACTACATAGGGAATAGGGTGCCATTTGGGACGCAGTTATAGTCTCATCATAGACACACCTGTCAATGAAATCCAATCAACTCTACCCACAGGAGCAGGTCCTTGTCAAAGGTATTATATTTCTTATCTCCTTAAACCTTTAATCTGGTGAAGCCAATTTACAAATTATTTGCTCACCAAACACAGTTCCCATTGAAATAAATGTGAATGATTTCCATTATAAATCTCATGAAGTCACTCTATGGTCAATCAGGTGAATGAAAAAAAATTGTAAATATATTGAATATGAATAAATTAATAACAATTTTGAAAGGTCACTGTCTGTGCAGAGTGAAAATGGCTTGAGCAAGAGGCAGATAGAGAGAGAGAGAGTGTGGAGTGAGGGAGACAGAGAATAATATTAATTTTGTTAATATTGTAAATTAATAACTTATTTTCCAATATGTACAGTACCAGTCAAGAGTTTGGATACACCTACTCATTCAAGGGTTTCTTTGTTTTTACTATTTTCTACATTGTAGAATAATAGTGAAGACATCAAATCTAATGAAATAACACATATGGAGTCATGTAGTAACCAAAAAAAGTGCTAAACAAATAAAACAATATTTTTGATTTTAGATTATTTGAAGTAGCCACCCTTTGTCTTGATGACAGCTTTGCACACTCTTGGCATTCTCTCCACTAGCTTTACCTGGAATGCTTTTCCAACGGTCTTGAAGGAGTTCCCACATATGCTGAGCACTTGTCGGCTGCTTTTCCTTAACTCTGTAGTCCAACTCATCCCAAACCATCTCAATTGGGTTGAGGTCGGGTGATTGAGGAGGCCAGGTCATCTGATGCAGCACTCCATCACTCTCCTTCTTGGTCTAATAGCCCTTACACAGCCTGGAGGTGTGTTGGGTCATTGTCCTGTTGAAAAAAAATTACTAGTACCACTGAGTGCAAACCAGATGGGATGGCTTATCGCTGCAGAATGCTGTGGTAGCCATGCTGGTTAAGTGTGCCTTGAATTCTAAATAAATCACTGACAGTGTCACCAGCAAAGCACCCCCACACCTCCTCCTCCTCCATGCTTCACGGTGGGAACCACACATGCGGAGATCATCTGTTCACTCCCGTTTCAAAAAGACAGAGGTTGGAACCAAAAATCTCAAATTTGGACTCATCAGACCAAAGGATATATCTCCACCAGTCTAATGTCCATTGCTCGTGTTTCTTGGCTCAATCAAGTCTCTTATTGTTATTGGTGTCCTTTAGAAGAGGTTTCTTTGCAGCAATTCGACCATGAAGGCCGGATTCACGCAGTCTCCTCTGATCAGTTGATGTTGAGATTTGTCTGTTACTTGAACTCTGGGAAGCATTTATTTGGGACCCAATCTGAGGTGCAGATAACTCTAATGAACTTATCCTCTACAACCGAGGTAACTCTGGGTCTTCCTTTCCTGTGGCAGTCCTCATGAGAGCCAGTTTCATCAAAGCCGTTTCTGTTTTCTCCGACTGCAGCTGGTTGAAGCTGGTTGAGAGAATGTTGGAAAAGCATTCCAGGTGACTACCTCATGAAGCTGGTTGAGAGAATGCCAAGAATGTGCAAAGCTGCCATCAAAGCAAAGGGTGGCTACTTTGAAGAATCTCAAATATAAAAGATATTTTGATTTGTTTAACACTTTTTTGGTTACTACATGATTCCATATGTGTTATTTCATAGTGTTGATGTCTTCACTATTATTCTACAATGCAGAAAATAGTACAAATAAAGGAATACCCTGGAATGAGTAGGTGTTACATCATGCCAATAAAGCAATTTCAATTGAATTGAGAGAGAGAAAAAAAAAGGAGAAAGAGTGAGAGAAAAGAGAAAGAGAAAAAAGAGAGAGAGAGAAGAAAAAAGAAAGAGAGAAAGAAAGAATGGATGAAAGAAAGAGAAAGAATGAGACTCCACAGTCTTACTGGAGACTCCACATTCTTACTGGAGACTCCACATTCTTACTGGAGACTCCACATTCTTACTGGAGACTCCACATTCCTACTGGAGACTCCACATTCCTACTGGAGACTCCACATTCCTACTGGAGACTCCACAGTCTTACTGGAGACTCCACAGTCTTACTGGAGACTCCACATTCCTACTGGAGACTCCACATTCCTACTGGAGACTCCACATTCCTACTGGAGACTCCACATTCTTACTGGAGACTCCACATTCTTACTGAAGGATCCATATTCTTACTGGAGACTCCACATTCTTACTGGAGACTCCACATTCCTACTGAAGGATCCACATTCTTACTGAAGGATCCACATTCTTACTGAAGGATCCACATTCTTACTGAAGGATCCACATTCTTACTGAAGGATCCACATTCCTACTGGAGACTCCACATTCCTACTGGAGACTCCACATTCTTACTGGAGACTCCACATTCTTACTGGAGACTCCACATTCTTACTGGAGACTCCACACTCTTACTGGAGACTCCACAGTCTTACTGGAGACTCCACAGTCTTACTGGAGACTCCACATTCTTACTGGAGACTCCACATTCCTACTGGAGACTCCACATTCTTACTGGAGACTCCACATTCCTACTGGAGACATTCCTACTCACAGGGCTTCCACAGCCCTGTGAGACAGTTCATATTATAGGGGTAATAGCTAAGTCATTCAGGGTGTACAGACGGCTTGGAGCTCTCTGCTGCCAAGATAGTGTGTAGACGATCTACTAGAAGTCATCTGGCCATTCAGGTCTGTCTGTCTCTCTCTCTCTCTCCCTGTTTCTGTCTGTCTCTCTCTCTCCTTGTTTCTGTCTGTCTCTCTCTCTCCCTGTTTCTGTCTGTCTGTCTCTCCCTGTTTCTGTCTGTCTGTCTCTCCCTGTTTCTGTCTGTCTGTCTGTCTACTGGTAATCATATATATATATATCATGTCTTCCGGTGTCTATGTGATCCGATCCTAATATCAACAAACAAACACAAACACAGTGATGAACCTCCCCGTGCTATCATTAGCGACCTAATTAAGAGAGTTCATTTTCCTCGCCACAGTCTCCCCGGGGGGATTGCTATAATGCTGATAAATAAACAGCTGACTTTGCCACGGTAACGCCAATTAACCCTGTTTACACAATCAGGCTTCACACACACACACCTGCAGACACACTGCTTGTGTCCTAAATGGCACCTTATTCCGTTTATAGTGCACTACTTCTGACCAGGGCCCCATAGTAACAAACACATTGTCATAGAAAGAGGCTAGGAGGACCCTGTTGATTTGATGCTAACTAACACAATGAATCTGCAAGACAATATCCACGGTGCTTTTAACACAACCTTACAGACAGACGTTCCCTTACTGTCCAAACATACATATTACAATCCAATGAATGTGGAGAGAAACAATCTACAGACATAATGCTGAGAAAAACACAGCATTTTTTTTTTTTTTTTGAGACAATGTTCTGGGTATCTGTCAAAACCAAGGGCCAATCAATGTCGTTAACTCCCAGGGTTGAAAACCAGCAGTATGTCGTCGAGGGTGGGAATTCAATAGTAATGAACGGATGAAAACATAGACTAACAAGGCAGCCAGTGCTACCGGTGTTTCATAAACTATTCTAACAGTTTCATGTATTAGCCACAATCGACCACCGACATATGAAGCCCACAGGTGGATACATACAAGTCATCATGGGCCTATCACAGTGGAGAGAAAAATGCCACTTTAAGAGGTCAGGGAATGTTTCTCTGCTGAAGATCAAAGCAATGAGTTAATGCCAATAACTTGTTTCAGTGGTCACAGCAATACATTAGCCCCTCTGATAGTCAAACACCTAGGGAGACCAGAGGCACGCATATCCACGGCTATGGGGGACACAACAGATAAACACAGCGAGCATGTCTTTCTGCGTTCTACCGGTGGTGTCTGTCATCACAGCAATTCAATAGCCCCTTTTGACAGTCAAAATACCATAGGGACCATAGCAAGTCAATACAAGCACAAATGCAATTCATCATGTTGAAGAAGGCTGAAACGATGACAATGAAAGGCAGCTAGATAGGGGAACATATCGTTTTGGAGAACTGCAACACCGATGAGTGAGAACTGAAAAGTCCAAACTTACCGCTGCACTCTTCAGCTGCTGCCTCTGGATGACAGTCGGCGAGGATGATGATCTCAAAAAGAGGTTTGATTGGTTGATTGATATCCAGCCTGCGTGCTGACGCGTTTTTTTTGTTTTTTTTTTGCAGGTGAAAGTGTGTGTTTGCTTGTTTGAAAGTGTGTGTTTGCGTGTGTGAGGATCAATGAGGTAAGGATGAGTGTGCACGCGCTAGCGAGCGGCCACCACAACCGATACACGTTACCTTAAATATGAAATCTGCCCTAATCTAAACGAGCAGGCTACTGAGAGGCTATTGCTAAAAATACAAACTGTAAATGGCGTTGCTGTCAAATTCTGTGCTTAGCCTATAATTGTCTATAAAAATGTATTAAAAAGACATGTCGCCTAATCAACTAGGCTTTATCAAATATCCCTTTAAATAAATCAAAGCTGTAGATAGCCGAATGTTTATTAAATATCCTAACCTACAGTTGTGCCATAAAGTCCATATTGCTTGGTTTTAAATAATTGACAACACGTCGATTCGAATGCAAAAATGGATCACCAGTCCATGAAAGTAAATAAAACGCAAACATACAATCATTACCAAGCTTGGGTAAGATTACTGTAGCCTATAGTTCGCTATAGGAATCATACTCACAAATAGATGCCCGTTCAATTGCTTTGTTTCCATCGAATACGACTCGTAGGGAGAAAATAAACAGCGAATGTAGACAACAGTCTGTGCAAAAGTGTGTTTCGTGCAAACAAATGTTCCCCAAACCCTAAATCCAAGACTGCAATACGTCTATGCTGTGATCCGAATTACAACAACTCGCTGTATTTCTGCCCAGTGTAAAATGTTGACTCGGGAAACGCGCGACAGCCTACACACAGAGACGCGCGCACACACACACACACAAATGAGCGACTGTGCACTTCCCTGCTCTATCCTTCCCTTCTCGTCCCTCTTGTCGCCCTCAACAATGTCTCTCACTCACCCGTGACGTCACTGGGCGAGACGCAACGTTAACTCTCCCTTCCTTATCTGCAGTAGAGTTCAGTGTACCCCTACAGCCCCACACTACTTGACGATGGGCCCGGTAGACGCTGAAAATAGTGCTGAATGGGAGAAATTAGAGCCCTCATTGGCTGACAGAAAGACATATGGGGTTTACACATCCTAGATAAATAGTGCAGACCACCCCACTATGCCGAGTTCATGGCTAACAGCAATTGGCCAATCAACTCCTTCTTCTGTCTCATCCTCCTCTCTCCCCCCTGTCGACTGTCAGTTTGATGTATGTAGTCACTCTGTGAGCATAATAAACGTATTCTGCAGCTGGCAGGTTGGGGCTGTCTGGGCTGGCTGCAGCTTCAACGGACTGCCCCAAAATGGCACACTATTCCCTATGTGGTGCACTACTTTTGACCAGAGCGGCTTTGGACAAAAGTAGAGCACGACATAGGGAAAAGTGTGCCATTTTGGGGCACAACCAGGGTGATTGTATTACTGAGGATGGACAGGGATCAGCAATGGGGGGCTCTGGCCCCCCATTGTCATTGCAGGGAGGATCAGGTTTATCATTCATTATTTCTTCAGTTTGGTACCTAAAGCCAGTTAAGAGGACCCCTGTCTTGCTGACTCTGTTCTGGTAAGGGAGGCTGAGTATACTGGGTAGGTAGGGGGAGATGGGTAGGCAGGGTAGGCTGGGAAAGTAGGGGAGACTGGGGAGACAAGTTAGGCAGGCTATAATGCATAGGTAGTGGAGGCTGGGTAGGTAGGGTATGCTGGGGGGAAGGCTGGGGAGGTAGGGTAGGCCTGGGAGGTATGGTTGGTATGGTAGGCTGGAGAGGTATGGTAGGTAGGTAGGGTAGGTGGGGTAGGCTGGAGAGTTATGGTAGGTGGAGTAGGCTGGGGAGGTATGGTAGGTAGGTAGGGTAGGTGGGATAGGCTGGGAAGGTATGGTAGGTAGAGTAGGTAGGTGGGATAGGCTGGGGAGTTATGGTAGGTGGGGTAGGTTGGTAGGGTAGGTGGGTTAGGCTGGGGAGGTATGGTAGGTAGGGTAGGTTGGGATAGACTGGTGAGTTATGGTAGGTAGGGTAGGTGGGGTAGGCTGGGGAGGTATGGAAGACTGGGGAGGTAGGGTAGGCTGGGGAGGTATGGTAGGTATGGTAGGCGGGGGAGATGTGATAGGTAGGGTAGATGGGGTAGGCTGGAGAGGTGTGGTAGGTAGGGTAGGTAGGGTAGGCCGGGGAGGTATGGTAGGTAGGGTAAGCAGGATAGATAGGGTAGGGTAGGCAGAGGATGCTGGCAGAGACAGTGAGAGAGGGATGAGTCACACCACACAACACAGGAGGCAGGTGGAAATGGATCTGCCATTTTCAAAGATCTAACACAACTGAGTCACAGAAAATAGCAGTTTTTTCTCTGCTGAATGGCACATGACATTTTGAACACGTGCCATCGTTCACACAATGGTAGTGTTTGTCTTAGAAATGGAAAGAATCGTTTTAGAATGTGGTGCTGAAAGGACAGTTCTAGAATGTGGTGCTGAAAAGACAGTTTTAGAATGTGGTGCTGAAAAGACAGTTCTAGAATGTGGTGCTGAAAGGACAGTTCTAGAATGTTGTGCTGAAATGACAGTTCTAGAATGTGGTGCTGAAAGGACAGTTCTAGAATGTGGTGCTGAAAAAACAGTTCTAGAATGTGGTGCTGAAAAGACAGTTCTAGAATGTGGTGCTGAAAAGACAGTTCTAGAATGTGGTGCTGAAAAGACAGTTCTAGAATGTGGTGCTGAAAGGACAGTTCTAGAATGTGGTGCTGAAAGGACAGTTCTAGAATGTGGTGCTGAAAAGACAGTTCTAGAATGTGGTGCTGAAAGGACAGTTCTAGGATGTGGTGCTGAAATGACAGTTCTAGAATGTGGTGCTGAAATGACAGTTCTAGAATGTGGTGCTGAAATGACAGTTCCAGAATGTGTTGCTTAACGGCCAGTTCTAGAATGAAAGGACAGTTCCAGAATGTGTCACGGACCACACCCCCTCTAACCATGCCACAAATCAGGTGAGACTTTCCCAAAAGCATCCATTGCCAGTGTTTCCTTTAGACCAGGGGTGTCAAAGTCAAATGGACGGAGGGCCAAATAAAAAAATCAGCTACAAGACGAGGGCCGGACTGTTCGAATGTTCATTGAAAAATTTTTAAATGACGCATATAGTCTAGTGAACCTAATTGAACCTACTGAAAACCTAACAAATATATTACAATATGATCAGATAAATAAAGCAATATTTTCTTATGGCTCTGTCAGTAATCTTTAATTTTCAACAGACACAAAAGACAAATTTCCTTTATATAAATATCCCCATAACATGAACATTAAATGAAAGAAACCGGTATTCAAGGCACCATCAGTAGACTATATTTTCTATTTTAGCAAAAGTGGGCTAAATTTACTTCAAAGAAAAAACAATAATAGCAATTTTCTATCATCCACTCAACTGAAATATTTTTAAAATATAATTGGATTGAAATACAAAAAAATAAAGTGCAAAAATCTATTAATCAAAAACAACACTTTGTTTAAGGAGAAGTAACATGCAGTGAAAACAAATATTAAATTTTAACTTTTAAACTTGAACTGAGTAAAAACTCTAAATATGTGATTGCACAGTAATGTTCACTTGTTTGAGGTTGAGGGTGATACTTGGTGGTGTCCCATCTTTTCCACAAGTTCATCAATGTTCGGGGTAAGGCTCTGAGCTGAAGAAATCCTCAGAATTGAGTGGAGGTGTTCAGCAGTAAGTCGACTTCTGTGTGATGTTTTGTTCAGGTTCATCAAAGAAAACAGTTGTTCACACAGGTATGTGCTGCCAAACATAGACAACGTTTGAGCAGCCTGGATGCGCAGCTGGGGCATTGTGCCGGGGAGGAAACGGGCGAACTCCGCAGCACCCACTGCCGCATATTTTGCCCTCAGTGCATCATTGCATTGGAGGTCAATCAACTCCATTTGGAGGTTTGGTGGTGAGCTTTCCACGTCAACAGCAAATGGGTTACCGAGCAGTTCCAACCTGCTTTTTTGTGCTTCAAAGTCAGCAAATCGGCGTCGAAAGTCAGCGGCAAGCATACCTATTTTATCAGCCAACTGTGTGCTCGGGAACGCACTGGTAGAGAGCTTCTCTTTCATGGTCTGGCAGCTGGGAAAGTGGCTCAAATTTTCTTTCCGCATCTGCGTCTCCCACAGAGTCAGTTTGGTTTTAAATGCCTTCACTGTACTGTACATATCAGAGATGACACGATCCCGACCCTGCAGCTGCAAGTTTATTGCATTCAGATGACTCGTAATGTCACACAGAAAAGCCATTTCACACAGAAACATTTCGTCTCGGAGTTGTGTTGTGTCTTTCCCTTTGCTGTCCAAGAACAGACAAATCTCCTCACGAAGCTCGAAACATCTTTGAAGCACCTTTCCCTGGCTTAGCCATCGCACCTCTGTGTGATAAGGCAAATCACCATGCTCCGTTTCTAACTCCGTCAGAAATGCCTTGAACTGGCGGTGATTCAAACCTTTGGCTCTGATAAAGTTAACTGTGCGCGTGATGATGCTCATTACATGCTCCATTTTCAAGGCTTTACCGCACAACGCTTCCTGGTGTATGATACAATGATAAGCTGTCAGCTCACCTGTCGCGTTTTCCTCTTGCATCTTTTCCCGTATCTTCGCCACCAGTCCGCTCCTGTGTCCACACATCGCAGGTGCTCCGTCGGTTGTCAAACCCACGAGTTTTTCCCAAGGCAGCTCCATCTCATTTACACATCTTGACACCTCTTCATACAAATCATGCCCCGTAGTTGTGCCATGCATAGGACGTAAAGCCAAAAACTCCTCTGTCACGCTTAGGTTGGAGTCCACTCCGCGGATGAAAATTGACAACTGGGCAATGTCAGAAATGTCGGTGCTCTCATCCACAGCCAAGGAATATGCAATAAAATCTTTTCCCTTTTTCACAAGCTGCTCTTTTAGATTGATGGACAACTGGTCTACTCTCTCGGCAATGGTGTTTCTGCTCAGACTCACATTTAAAAAGAGTTGCCTTTTTTCTGGGCAAACTTCGTCACAAACTTTAATCATGCAGTTTTTGATGAAATCCCCCTCCGTAAATGGCCGGGCTGATTTAGCGATCTCTTCTGCCAAAATAAAACTGGCCTTGACAGCAGCCTGGCCTTGTGATTTGGCTTTTTTGAACAGAGCCTGTCGAGATTTGAGGCCTCGTTTTAATTCCTCTGCCTTTTGTAGCCTTTGTTCCATGTCCATATTCTTGTTTTTGTCCGCGTGTTTCGTTTCATAATGTCGTCTCAGATTATACTCTTTCAGTACCGCCACACTTTCTCCACACAGAAGACACACAGGTTTTCCAGCTACCTTCGTGAACATATACTCCGACTCCCACCTTGTTTGAAACCCCCGGTTCTCAGTATCCACCTTCCGTTTTGCCATTTTTGATGGGTATCTGAAAGTTAATTTTACTGTGATGCTGACGACTGCTGTGCCAATAAATATTGAAATGAAGCAGCCTACTGCTCGGTGCGTCACCTTTGCATTGTGGGAAATGTAGTATTGGTGCGTGTAAAAGATCTGCGGGCTGCCGGCTTGCTGCGGGCCGGTTCTAATAATAAATCAAGATCATCCCAGGGGCCGTAAAAAACCTTCTTGCGGGCCGGATGTGGCCCGCGGGCCTTGACTCTGACATATGTGCTTTAGACAGTCCCTAGAAGCTGTATATTCCCCCAGAGGACCAGCAGACAGAGCTGTATGAGATATTGTCCCCAGTCAGTCACTTCAGACCTCAGTACATCTAGCCTTAGTCTGCAGAATGATCTCCTGGTTTATCATGCATGGGTGAAGGAGAGGATATGTGTAAATCTATCCATTCATCCCTCCCTCCCCCGTCTCCCATTGTCGGTCCCACAAGGACCTGTATCACACCACTCTTACAAACAGACATGCACAGATGAATTCCCCCTTTCACTCTCTCTCTCTCTCTCTCTCTCTCTCTCGCTCGCTCGCTCTCTCTCTCCCTCTCTCTCTCGCTCTCTGTCTCTCTCGCACACACTTTTCTCAGAAATGAAACAAAAATCCCTACTGTACCATGGAGAATATAAACAGCTGGTAAAATGAAATAAGAAAAGACAAAAAGATTGAGTCCCAAATGGCATACTGCGTCCCCATAGGGCTCGGTTCAAAAGTAGCGCACTTTGTAGGGAATAGGTTGCCATATTTGGGACTCGCCCTCAGGCTCATGAACATCCCAGACGTGTTCACCAAACAGCAGCTGCCATCGAGCAGTCTAGCGGTGTGTGTACATTGGAGCATATCAACAACTCACTCAGAACATGAAAAGAGATATCAAAGTCTCTCAAATATTTCCCACCTAATTTGTAGACTTTCTTTTCATATCCAACTGGGATTATAAATGAGCACTTACTTTTTCCCAGTCACTCTAACAAAGTATTAAATAGATCATTGAATGGCACCCTATTCCCTATTTAGTGTATGGGCCTAGAGCTCGTAAAAGCGTGGTTGAGTTTCTCTCCATTTTAGCAGAGCTGTCATCACCTTTGCTCCTTTCATCTGTCACTTTCTCTTTCTCTCCAGCCCCTAAAATTACAGTCTGTCACCGTGTCTTCCCTTTCACAATCACAAATCAATTACCAAACATTTCACTCCTCCTCCACCACCCCCCTCTGTCATTTTTCTTCCCTCTCTCTGGTTCTAAGTGCAGCTCTTGTCTACATTTCTATATCAATATGTATATCACCATTTAATATTTGAAGCTCAGGGAAACTGAGGGTTTATTTCCGTTTTCTCTCATTCTCCATCCCAAATGGCATCCTATTCCCGATATAGTGCACTACTTTTGACCAGGGCCCATAGGGAATAGGGTGCACTACTTTTGTTATTTGGGATACAAGCCTATATTCATTAGCCTATATTCATTAACCCTCCCTCTGATCTGTACCCGTGGTATGATCAAGATGAGCCGGTCTCCTTCCACCTCTCCCTCTGCTCTGTACCCGTGGTATGATCAAGATGAGCCGGTCTCCTTCCACCTCTCCCTCTGCTCTGTACCCGTGGTATGATCAAGATGAGCCGGTCTCCTTCCACCTCTCCCTCTGCTCTGTACCCGTGGTATGATCAAGATGAGCCGGTCTCCATTCACCTCTCCCTCTGCTCTGTACCCGTGGTATGATCAAGATGAGCCGGTCTCCTTCCACCTCTCCCTCTGCTCTGTACCCGTGGTATGATCAAGATGAGCCGGTCTCCATTCACCTCTCCCTCTGCTCTGTACCCGTGGTATGATCAAGATGAGCCGGTCTCCATTCACCTCTCCCTCTGCTCTGTACCAGTGGTATGATCAAGATGAGCCGGTCTCCTTCCACCTCTCCCTCTGCTCTGTACCCGTGGTATGATCAAGATGAGCCGGTCTCCTTCCACCTCTCCCTCTGCTCTGTACCAGTGGTATGATCAAGATGAGCCGGTCTCCATTCACCTCTCCCTCTGCTCTGTACCCGTGGTATGATCAAGATGAGCCGGTCTCCATTCACCTCTCCCTCTGCTCTGTACCCGTGGTATGATCAAGATGAGCCGGTCTCCATTCACCACACTCCCACTGTACTTCTGCTTTCCATTAGTACGTATCGTTCCTGTTCTACCGTGCCTCTGGCGGAGTCACACATGCCACCCTATTCTCGATACAGTGCACTACTATTGTCCAGAGCCCATACGGGCACTATATAGGCAATAGGATGCCATTTATATAGGCAATAGGATGTCATTTGGGACTCACATTGTCTCATTGATATTCAGTATCACAGAGTAGACAAACCTACCATTAGGATGTTGTTACCGTGGGTGTCGTGTTATTTCAACCCTGTGTGTCTCTCAGACTGCAGGATGTTGTTACCGTGGGTGTCTGATTATTTCAACCCTGTGTTTCTCTCAGACTGCAGGATGTTGTTACCGTGGGTGTCTGATTATTTCAACCCTGTGTTTCTCTCAGACTGCAGGATGTTGTTACCGTGGGTGTTGGATTATTTCAACGCTGTGTGTCTCTCAGACTGCAGGATGTTGTTACCGTGGGTGTTGGATTATTTCAACCCTGTGTTTCTCTCAGACTGCAGGATGTTGTTACCGTGGGTGGTGTTATTTCAACCCTGTGTTTCTCTCAGACTGCAGGATGTTGTTACCGTGGGTCGTGTTATTTCAACCCTGTGTTTCTCTCAGACTGCAGGATGTCGTTACCGTGGGTGTTGGATTATTTCAACCCTGTGTTTCTCTCAGACTGCAGGATGACGTTACCGTGGGTCGTGTTATTTCAACCCTGTGTTTCTCTCAGACTGCAGGATGTCGTTACCGTGGGTGTTGGATTATTTCAACCCTGTGTTTCTCTCAGACTGCAGGATGTTGTTACCGTGGGTGTCGTGTTATTTCAACCCTGTGTTTCTCTCAGACTGCAGGATGTTGTTACCGTGGGTCGTGTTATTTCAACCCTGTGTTTCTCTGACTGCAGGATGTTGTTACTGTGGGTGTCGTGTTACTTCAACCCTGTGTTTCTCTCAGACTACAGATCACAAGAGGCCCGCCTGCACATAATATCATGCTACAATAACTCTGCCTCCAAAAAAAACGGTTGTAACAATTCTACAGAAAGTTAAATGTTAACATGTCCTGGAGAATGGAAAACTAATATTGATAAGACTCTTATGCAATGCAACAGTAGCAACTGCAAATGACAATGGGCACAAGGATCTGCAAATGAATGGTTCCTACTGTGATATCAATGGCATGATAAAATGCTCTTCATTCATCAATGGTTCTCACCAGTACAGGTATGGAGTCTTTGGGAGAGACCATCAGCTTTTCTATTCTGTATGACTTCACCCAGATGACCCCCCCCCCATTCCACAGAAGGCTAAATTACCCCCCATTCCACAGAAGGCTAAATTACCCCCCATTCCACAGAAGGCTAAATTACCCCCCATTCCACAGAAGGCTATGTTTACCCAGATGAACCCCCCCCCCCCCCATTCCACAGTAGTCAAAATGACTGTACCCAGATGAACCCCCCCATTCCACAGAAGGCTATATGACCCCCCCATTCCACAGAAGGCTATGACTTTACCCAGATGAACCCCCCCCATTCCACAGTAGTCTAAATGACTTTACCCAGATGAACCCCCACCCCCCCATTCCACAGTAGTCTAAATGACTTTACCCAG
The DNA here is from genome assembly GCF_013265735.2 of Oncorhynchus mykiss. NCBI lineage: Eukaryota > Metazoa > Chordata > Actinopteri > Salmoniformes > Salmonidae > Oncorhynchus > Oncorhynchus mykiss. Next base: position 8,788,360 of record NC_050572.1, read on the forward strand.
ATGAACCCCCCCCATTCCACAGTAGTCTAAATGACTTTACCCAGATGAACCCCCCCCCATTCCACAGTAGTCTAAATGACTTTACCCAGATGACCCCCCCCCCCCATTCCACAGTAGTCTAAATGACTTTACCCAGATGAACCCCCCCCCCATTCCACAGTAGTCTAAATGACTTTACCCAGATGAACCCCCACCCCCCCATTCCACAGTAGTCTAAATGACTTTACCCAGATGAACCCCCCCATTCCACAGTAGTCTAAATGACTTTACCCAGATGAACCCCCCCCATTCCACAGAAGGCTATATGACCCCCCATTCCACAGAAGGCTATGACTTTACCCAGATGAACCCCCCCATTCCACAGTAGTCTAAATGACTTTACCCAGATGAACCCCCACCCCCCCATTCCACAGTAGTCTAAATGACTTTACCCAGATGAACCCCCACCCCCCCATTCCACAGTAGTCTAAATGACTTTACCCAGATGAACCCCCCCCCCATTCCACAGTAGTCTAAATGACTTTACCCAGATGAACCCCCCCCATTCCACAGTAGTCTAAATGACTTTACCCAGTTGAACCCCCCCCCCATTCCACAGTAGTCTAAATGACTTTACCCAGATGAACCCCCCCCCCCCATTCCACAGTAGTCTAAATGACTTTACCCAGATGAACCCCCACCCCCCCATTCCACAGTAGTCTAAATGACTTTACCCAGATGAACCCCCCCCCATTCCACAGTAGTCTAAATTACTTTACCCAGATGAACCCCCCCCCATTCCACAGAAGGCTCTATGACCCCCCATTCCACAGAAGGCTATGACTTTACCCAGATGAACCCCCCCCCATTCCACAGTAGTCTAAATTACTTTACCCAGATGAACCCCCCCATTCCACAGTAGTCTAAATGACTTTACCCAGATGAACCCCCCATTCCACAGAAGGCTATATGACCCCCCATTCCACAGAAGGCTATGACTTTACCCAGATGAACCCCCCCCATTCCACAGTAGTCTAAATGACTTTACCCAGATGAACCCCCCCCATTCCACAGTAGTCTAAATGACTTTACCCAGATGAACCCCCCCATTCCACAGAAGGCTATATGACCCCCCATTCCACAGAAGGCTATGACTTTACCCAGATGAACCCCCCCCATTCCACAGTAGTCTAAATGACTTTACCCAGATGAACCCCCACCCCCCCATTCCACAGTAGTCTAAATTACTTTACCCAGATGAACCCCCCCCATTCCACAGTAGTCTAAATGATTTTACCCAGATGAACCCCCCCCCCATTCCACAGTAGTCTAAATGACTTTACCCAGATGAACCCCCCCCCCCATTCCACAGTAGTCTAAATGACTTTACCCAGATGAACCCCCCCCATTCCACAGTAGTCTAAATGACTTTACCCAGATGAACCCCCCCCATTCCACAGTAGTCTAAATGACTTTACCCAGATGCACCCCCCCCCCCCCATTCCACAGTAGTCTAAATGACTTTACCCAGATGCACCCCCCCCCCCCCATTCCACAGTAGTCTAAATTACTTTACCCAGATGCACCCCCCCCCCCCCCATTCCACAGTAGTCTAAATGACTTTACCCAGATGAACCCCCCCCCCATTCCACAGTAGTCTAAATGACTTTACCCAGATGAACCCCCCCCCCCCCATTCCACAGAAGGCTAAATTACCCCCCATTCCACAGAAGGCTTTACCCAGATGAACCCCCCCCCCCATTCCACAGTAGTCTAAATGACTTTACCCAGATGAACCCCCCCCATTCCACAGTAGTCTAAATGATTTTACCCAGATGAACCCCCCCCCCATTCCACAGTAGTCTAAATGACTTTACCCAGATGAACCCCCCCCCCCCATTCCACAGTAGTCTAAATGACTTTACCCAGATGAACCCCCCCCATTCCACAGTAGTCTAAATGACTTTACCCAGATGAACCCCCCCCATTCCACAGTAGTCTAAATGACTTTACCCAGATGCACCCCCCCCCCCCATTCCACAGTAGTCTAAATGACTTTACCCAGATGCACCCCCCCCCCCCCATTCCACAGTAGTCTAAATGACTTTACCCAGATGCACCCCCCCCCCCCCATTCCACAGTAGTCTAAATGACTTTACCCAGATGAACCCCCCCCCCCCCCCCCCCATTCCACAGTAGTCTAAATGACTTTACCCAGATGAACCCCCCCCCCCCCCCATTCCACAGAAGGCTAAATTACCCCCCATTCCACAGAAGGCTATGACTTTACCCAGATGAACCCCCCCCCCCATTCCACAGTAGTCTAAATGACTTTACCCAGATGAACCCCCCCCCCCCATTCCACAGTAGTCTAAATGACTTTACCCAGATGAACCCCCCCCATTCCACAGTAGTCTAAATGACTTTACCCAGATGAACCCCCCCCCATTCCACAGTAGTCTAAATGACTTTACCCAGATGAACCCCCCCCCCCCCATTCCACAGTAGTCTAAATGACTTTACCCAGATGAACCCCCCCCCCCATTCCACAGTAGTCTAAATGACTTTACCCAGATGAACCCCCCATTCCACAGTAGTCTAAATGACTTTACCCAGATGAACCCCCCCCCCCTCCAATTCCACAGTAGTCTAAATGACTTTACCCAGATGAACCCCCCCCCCCCCCCACAGTAGTCTTCTAGCAGTGTAGGCATATCTAAAACTCTACAGATGAAACATTGTGTTAAAACAAAGTTTAATAGCTGGAAATAGCATCACATTCCATAAATTACCATGTACATGATTAATAAATTAACATTCATATCATTATTATTATACATTCACTACACTTTAAATAGTACCCTTGTTCCCTACATAGTGCACTACTTTTGACAAGGGCCCATAAGTAGGGCACTATGTAAGGATTGTAGTACAGCTGTATTTTGGGATGCATCCCATTTACGTGAACAAATAAAACACGGTGTCAAGTGGAGCAGGAAAATGGGAAGACTTTCCATTAATGCTTCACACACCCTATTCCCTACATAGTGCACTACTTTTGACCAAGGCCCTATAGGCCCTAGTGCACTATATAGGGAATAGGGTGCCATTTGGGACTGACGACTGATCCCCAAGTCAGCATTTATCAGCGAATGGATTTGGGGTAGTGGGAACATTGTGGGGAGCAGCAAATGTGAATATTGCCCAGGTGAAGACAAGGGAACAGGGGAACAGCCAGGTAACAAGATTGAGGTTATGTAACAGCCAACGACTGTGGTACTGAACTGGTTAAAGGTGGTACTGAACTGGTTAAAGGTGGTACTGAACTGGTTAAAGGGTGGTACTGAACTGGTTAAAGGGTGGTACTGAACTGGTTAAAGGTGGTACTGAACTGGTTAAAAGGTGGTACTGAACTGGTTAAAGGTGGTACTGAACTGGTTAAAAGGTGGTACTGAACTGGTTAAAAGGTGGTACTGAACTGGTTAAAGGTGGTACTGAACTGGTTAAAAGGTGGTACTGAACTGGTTAAAGGTGGTACTGAACTGGTTAAAAGGTGGTACTGAACTGGTTAAAAGGTGGTACTGAACTGGTTAAAAGGTGGTACTGAACTGGTTAAAAGGTGGTACTGAACTGGTTAAAGGTGGTACTGAACTGGTTAAAAGGTGGTACTGAACTGGTTAAAGGTGATACTGAACTGGTTAAAAGGTGGTACTGAACTGATTAAAAGGAGAACAGGCCGTTTACAAGGACTAACTGAATGAGTAACGAATGGGAAAATAACAGGTAATTAAATAAATAAACCAATTTAGTGTGAAGAACAGAACAGCAAATGTGATGTTGGGGGGGGGGGGGGGGGGGGCAGCCAGGTAACAAGGGTGAACAATGATGGTTGGATGAAGAGGTAATGAGCAGGAAAAGGGAAAAACTAAACTCCACAAGTACCGTCATCATGTGCAAATTAACTTTAAAACAGTCAAAATATTCAAATCAATGGCACAGGTCTGCATGAACAAAACAATATTAAAAAGTATGTGCATTAAACAGTAAATACCATTACTTTACCATATATTTCTTCCCTGACTCTCCTCCCTCACTCTCCTCCCTCACGCTCTCCTCACTCACGCTCTCCTCCCTCACGCTCTCCTCCCTCACGCTCTCCTCCCTCACGCTCTCCTCCCTCACGCTCTCCTCCCTCACTCTCCTCCCTCACTCTCCTCCCTCACGCTCTCCTCCCTCACGCTCTCCTCCCTCACACTCTCCTCCCTCACGCTCTCCTCCCTCACGCTCTCCTCCCTCGCTCTCCTCCCTCACGCTCTCCTCCCTCACGCTCTCCTCCCTCACGCTCTCCTCCCTCACGCTCTCCTCCTCACGCTCTCTTCTCTCTGCGTGTCTTGCTAGTGTAGTGATCTAGTAGTGTCACTGTCTGGTGAGATCAATAAAGGCGCCTGTCAACAGGTACAAAATGAACACGTAAAGGAACTGGTCAAATAACCCCAGGAAGTGGAAAACCTTTCAACAACAAAAATAATCCTCTACAACAGGCAGGTGTTGCACCCAATAACGAACATAACTTAGTGGTGTTAAGTTAGGGTGAAATGTATGTAGGGTAGCCTAGTGGTTAGAGCGTTGGACTAGTTAACCGAAAGGTTGCAAGTTCGAATCCCCGAGCTGACAAGGTAAAAATCTGTCTTTCTGCCCCCTGAACAAGGCAGTGTTCCTAGGCCGTCATTGTGAAATAAGAATGTGTTCTTAACTGACTTGCCTAGTTAAATAAAAGGTTAAAAAAAAACAAATTAAAAAAATGTTATGTTTCATGTTTTGTGTGGACCCCAGGAAGAATAATGGCTGCTTTTGCAACAGCTACTGAGGATCCTAATGAAATACCAAAATACCAGTTAATGTTTAAACAGTGTTAACTACGGTAAAACACTGGCAAACTATTTCAAATCTAAAACAATTTTTAAAAAACTTCACCAAAATAGTCTCACTATTCAAGGACGACAGTTAAGAAATGTAATAATAAATGGTTTAGAATTTAGATTTCTTGATCACTAAAAAATGTCATCATCGACGACCGGGGGTTATTTGCGCGTTAAACTCTTACAGAATATCTTACAATTTGGACGGCTAAGGGCACTTAAAATACATTTCAGTCAAATTAAAATCTTATTTTAGAAGTTCGTCAAAAACTGTTCTTTATAGCGTATACAATACTAAAGGAGTTAATTAGAACCATTTCCCACCATGCAGTGTAACATCTCGGAAAGGTCCCAAATGGCCCTGGTAAAAAGCAGTTCACTACATATGGAATAGGGTGTAATATTGGACACAACCCCAGGCTAGCTGACATTTCTTCCTGACAGAAAACGGGGATTGTGAAAAGGTCAGAGAGAGAAACACTGTGGAAGTGTTAGATCAATGCGAGTGACGGACACATTCTCTACTGAGGAGTCGTTGGTCCTCTAGCTGCTGGGAACATTTCCAGAACATTCTACTGGGAGGTAAAAACAATACAACTGGTCTAAAAAACTAAATAAAATGTTTATATAAATTACCTTCTTATCCAAATAATCATATTCCTGTTTGTATTTCTACTCCAGAGGGAGAGAGAAGTAACGCTTGCATTAACACCTTTAATGCCACGGACGAGCAACAACAAAAAAACTATTATGTGGTAATTCAATCAATACGGAAAAAGGTATTCATTCAGGGATTAAAGCCAATATAAAAATAACATTCCTAAAATAAGCTTTGCTTGCGTAAATTTCTCCCGCATGTGAAACGGTCAATAGAGTAAGTGTACGTTGTGTAAGTTATGTGGTCTCTGTATCTACATTCATCAGCATTGTGTTTAGACGAGCCTCAGTGGATTTGTCATGCGTTGGCAGTCTCAGGTCCCTGATATCTTTACTGTGTTGCACAATAGACGGAGCAGAGTGAGAGAACTACAATTCCCACAGGGACCTAGTTTAAAATCACCTAACACTTCCTCTTCTCGCTTTCTTCACGTTGTTATTCATGATGCACCAGCCACCCTCCTCCCTGCTTACTCCCCTCTGCAGTGTCACAAGGATGCAGGCAGCGTCACAAGGATGCAGGCAGCGTCACAAGGATGCAGGCAGCGTCACAAGGATGCAGGCAGCGTCACAAGGATGCAGGCAGCGTCCCAAATGACACCCCATTACCTACGGGGGGCTCTGGTCAAATGTAGTGCACTATATAGGGAATAGGGTGCTTCTACAGTCTCCATGTCTTTTCTATGATGTTGACCTTCTGATCTCATTCCCTTATTTGATCACTCATCATCATCATCATCATCACTCACCAGCCCATTCTATTCTTCTGGACTCACAAACTCACACTTCTGTGGTGCTGCTTGACAAAGCTCTCCTGTCTCTCTCTCCGTATCGCCCCCCTCACCTCCTCCAATCTATCCTGCCTTGGAGTGGGGATGACAACGTCCCTCAGAACTCTCTCCTCTGCCCTGGGGTTCCCGTCTCGGATCTCAGCTATCAAGGACCTCTCCCTCTCCTTTCCCATCAGGCTGCTCACGTCCCTCACAACTCTCTCCTCTGCCCTGGGGTTCCCGTCTCGGTTCTCAGCTATCAAGGACATCTCCCTCTCCTTTCCCATCAGGCTGCTCACAACTCTCTCCTCTGCCCTGGGGTTCCCGTCTCGGTCTCTGTTCTCAGCCATAAAGGACTGGTCCCTCTCCCAGTCCTCTCCCATCAGGCTGCTCACGTCACTCAGATTCCCCAGGTGCTCCACCGAGTCACACTTCTCCAGATCCGAGGCGATGGTCTGGAGGCTGATGTCAGACATGGAGTCTGACCCTGCCTCCCCCCTCTTCCTGTGACCCCAGCCCTGCTCTCTGTGTCTCTCCACCCACTGCCTGGTCTTCTCTCCATCAGCCCAGTCCTTCTCATCCAAGCCTGCTCCTCCGCCACATGCTCCTCCAACCTGAACCCCGACCGCAGCTTTGACCTCAGCCTCCGCCCCCACTGGGGAGCTCCGCCCACCGCAGGCTATGGGGTGGGCCCTGGTGGCTCGGACACGCCCCCTCTGAGCATGGATCTGCTCGCTGATTTGCTCCAGGTTGCGCAGGGCGACGGAGTAGCGCATCTTCACCTTTGCGACACGTTCTTCCAGCTGCACCACATTCGCCTTGTGCTCCTGTCAGAAAAGAAAAACAGACAGTAAGCTGCTTATGCCCTGGTCATTGAAATCAATGGGAGTGTCTCACGCTGTGCAAAAGCTAAACGTACGTGTCCAATGTAGAAGGCCATGTGTTGCTGAAAACATGTCAGATCTGGCCAAGCGGGAGCATGTCCATCAGGACGAGAACGGTTGTAGCACTGAACCTTGAGGGGACGCCGTAGCTAATAGTGGACTCGGTTCTTTAGATATAGACTCCTGTCCTATGGGCAATTCTGTCTGAGACGAGGCTACTCACCTCTAGTATGTGGTTGAACTGAGCCTTGAGCTCAAAGTAAGGTTTGGACTTGACGATGACCCTCTTCAGGGATTTCTGGAGGGTCTGGACACGTTGCTCTGCCTCCTGGCACAGCTGAGTGACCCGCTGGTGCTCCTTCTCGCTCCGCAGCCGCTCCTCCTCTGCCTCGTTCACCTGGGAAACACAAGCACGCACACACACACACACAATCAGCGGCCGTCGGTCATGCCCTTGGACATCAAGCCGCCCTGAGCCAGCCTCACTCTGTAGGTGCCTCTTTCCACATCACCAGAATCAACACACTGGCACTTTTACAAGGAGAAAAGTCAACCAAGAGTAGGATACCTTATTTTACCTCACACATACAGCGCATTCGGAAAGTATTCAGACACCTTGACTTTTCCCACATTGTTACGTTACAGCCTTATTCTATAAGTGATTCAATTGTTTTTTTTCGCCCTCCTCATCAATCTACACACAATATCCCATAAAGACATCACAATATCCCATAATGACATCACAATATCCCATAATGACATCACAATATCCCATAATGACATCACAATATCCCATAATGACATCACAATATCCCATAATGACATCACAATATCCCATAATGACATCACAATATCCCATAATGACAAAGCAAAGTGTTTTAGAAATATTCTAACTGAAATATCACATTTACATAAGTATTCAGACACTTAACTGAGAACTTGATTGAAGCACCTTTGACAGAGATTACAGCCTCGAGTCTTCTTGGGTATGATGCCACAATCTTGGCACACCTGTATTTGAGGAGATTCTCCCATTCTTCTCTGCAGATCCTCTCAAGCTCTGTCAGGTTGGATGGGGAGTGTCACTGCACAGCGGGTTTAAGTCCGGCCTCTGGCTAGGCCACTCAAGGACATTCAGAGACTTTGTCCCAAAGCCACTCCTGTGTTGTCTTGGCTGTGAGGTCCTGAGTGCTCTGGAGCAGGTTTTCATCAAGGATCTCCCTGTACTTTGCTCCATTCATCTTTACCTCGACCTCGATCCTGACTAGTGTCCCAGTCCCTGCCGCTGAAAAACATCCCCACAGCATGATGCTGCCACCACCATGCTTCACCGTAGAGATGGTGCCACCACCATGCTTCACCGTAGGGATGGTGCCAGGTTTCCTCCAGATGTGACGCTTGTCATTCAGGACAAAGAGTTAAATCTTGGTTTCATCTGACCAGATCTTGTTTCTCATGGTCTGAGAGTCTTTAGGTACCTTTTGGCAAACTCCAAGCAGGCTGTCATGTGCCTTTTACTGAGAAGTGGCTTCTGTCTGGCCAGTACCATAAAGGCCTGGTTGGTGGTGTGCTGCAGAGATGGTTGTTCTTCTGGAAGGTTCTCCCATCTCCACAGAGTAACCATAGGGTTCTTGGTCAACTCCCTGACCAAGACCCTTCTCCACCGATTGCTCAGTTTGGCCAGACGGCCAGCTCTAGGAAGAGTCTTGGTGGATCCAAACTTCTTCCATTTAAGTATGATGGAGTCCACTATGTTCTTGGAGAACTTCAATGCTGCAGAAATGTTTTGGCACCCTTCCCCAGATCTGTGCCTCGACACAATCCTGTTACGGAGCTCTAAGGACAATTCCTTTGACCTCATGGCTTGGTTTTTGCTCTGACATGCACTGTCAACTGTGGGACCTTTTTATATAGACAGGTTGTGTGCCTTTCCAAATCATGTCCAATCAATTTAATTTACCACAGGTGGACTCCAATCAAGTTGCAGAAACATCTCAAGGATTATCAATGGAAACAGAATGTACCTGAGCTCAATTTACAGTCTCATAGCAAAGGGGCTGAATATTTATGTAAATAAAGTATCTGTTTATTTTATTTGTACACATTCTAAAAAACCTGTTTTTGCTTTGTCCTTATCTGGTATTGTGTTTAGATTGATGAAGAAAATTGTCATTTCTCTCTCTCAATTTTAGAATAAGTGATGATAATACCTGGGTGAGAGTCCCCTCTCTTCAACCTTTCCGAAGGCCCTGTATCACTCACACCTACCCTCTGAACAGAGCAGCATTGAGCCATCAACATCACAACCAACTGTTAGGTTGACGCTTGGTGATGATAATACCTGGGTGAGAGTCCCCGCTCTTCAGTCTCACATATACATGCTAAGTGCACTGTGGCTCACTTGAGTCACTTCCATAGCAGGATAGAACAGCGGAGCTCCCATTGCATGAGAATGAGGACATCCAACCTCCAATTAATTCTCATTGATTACGCACAGAGAGCGCTCGTCTCCCTGCGCCACGCTGGCCGTCTCAGGCTGCATAATAAATAGCTGATGTGGCCATCTGACACTGACCCAAATGGTGCTCTACTCCCTATATAGGGCACTACTACCCTATGGGCCCTGGTCAAAAGTAGTGTACTGTGCAGCGACTAGGGAGCCATTTGGGATGTAGCGTTAAACCTCCGCTCCAGACTGATGAGGGGGCTTATAATGCTTTCACATTTCCATTGGACCTTATTCAAGTACAATCTTGTGGGTGAAGAGATTGATAGTTCTCACAGGACCCCTCCACTATTATTCACTGTCTACTACAGACATAGCTTTAGCCACGAGTAGGCTAGTGATTGTCCTCTCCCCCATCTCTCCCTGTGCCTTGGAAAACCCCCTCCTCTCCCCCGTCTCTCCCGGTGCCTTGGAGAACCTCCTCCTCTCCCCTGGCTCTTCCTGTGCCTTGGAGAACCCCCTCCTCTCCCCCGTCTCTCCCTGTGCCTTGGAGAACCCCTTCTCCTCCCCTGTTTCTCTGTGCCTTGGAGAACCTCCTCCTCTCCCCTGGCTCTTCCTGTGCCTTGGAGAACCCCCTCCTCTCCCCTGTCTCTCCCTGTGCCTTGGAGAACCCCCTCCTCTCCCCCGTCTCTCCCTGTGCCTTGGAGAACCCCCTCCTCTCCCCCGTCTCTCCCTGTGCCTTGGAGAACCCCTTCTCCTCCCCTGTTTCTCTGTGCCTTGGAGAACCTCCTCCTCTCCCCTGGCTCTTCCTGTGCCTTGGAGAACCCCCTCCTCTCCCCTGTCTCTCCCTGTGCCTTGGAGAACCCCCTCCTCTCCCCTGTCTCTTCCTGTGCCTTGGAGAACCCCCTCCTCTCCCCTGTCTCTCCCTGTGCCTTGGAGAACCCCCTCCTCTCCCCTGTCTCTCCCTGTGCCTTGGAGAACCCCCTCCTCTCCCCTGTCTCTTCCTGTGCCTTGGAGAACCCCCTCCTCTCCCCTGTCTCTCCCTGTGCCTTGGAGAACCCCCTCCTCTCCCCTGTCTCTTCCTGTGCCTTGGAGAACCCCCTCCTCTCCCCTGTCTCTCCCTGTGCCTTGGAGAACCCCCTCCTCTCCCCTGTCTCGGAGAACCCCCTCCTCTCCCCCGTCTCTCCCTGTGCCTTGGAGAACCCCCTCCTCTCCCCCGTCTCTTCCTGTGCCTTGGAGAACCCCCTCCTCTCCCCCGTCTCTCCCTGTGCCTTGGAGAACCCCCTCCTCTCCCCCGTCTCTCCCTGTGCCTTGGAGAACCCCCTCCTCTCCCCCGTCTCTCCCTGTGCCTTGGAGAACCCCCTCCTCTCCCCCGTCTCTCCCTGTGCCTTGAAGAACCCCCTCCTCTCCTCTGTCTCTCCCTGTGCCTTGGAGAACCCCCTCCTCTCCCCTGTCTCTCCCTGTGCCTTGGAGAAGCCCCTCCTCTCCCCTGTCTCTCCCTGTGCCTTGGAGAACCCCCTCCTCTCCCCTGTCTCTTCCTGTGCCTTGGAGAACCCCCTCCTCTCCCCCGTCTCTCCCTGTGCCTTGGAGAACCCCCTCCTCTCCCCCGTCTCTCCCTGTGCCTTGGAGAACCCCCTCCTCTCCCCCGTCTCTCCCTGTGCCTTGGAGAACCCCCTCCTCTCCCCTGTCTCTTCCTGTGCCTTGGAGAACCCCCTCCTCTCCCCTGTCTCTCCCTGTGCCTTGGAGAACCCCCTCCTCTCCCCTGTCTCTTCCTGTGCCTTGGAGAACCCCCTCCTCTCCCCTGTCTCTCCCTGTGCCTTGGAGAACCCCCTCCTCTCCCCTGTCTCTTCCTGTGCCTTGGATGACCCCCTCCTCTCCCCTGTCTCTTCCTGTGCCTTGGAGAACCCCCTCCTCTCCCCTGTCTCTTCCTGTGCCTTGGATGACCCCCTCCTCTCCCCTGTCTCTTCCTGTGCCTTGGAGAACCCCCTCCTCTCCCCTGTCTCTTCCTGTGCCTTGGATGACCCCCTCCTCTCCCCTGTCTCTTCCTGTGCCTTGGATGACCCCCTCCTCTCCCCTGTCTCTTCCTGTGCCTTGGATGACCCCCTCCTCCTCCTCATCTCTCTCCCTGTGCCTTGGAGTACCCCCTCCTCTCCCCCGTCTCTCCGTGTCCTTGGAGAACCACCTCCTCTCCCCCGTCTCTCCCTGTGCCTTGGAGAACCCCCTCCTCTCCCCCGTCTCTCCCTGTGCCTTGGAGAACCCCCTCCTCTCCCCCGTCTCTCCCTGTGCCTTGGAGAACCCCCTCCTCTCCCCCGTCTCTCCCTGTGCCTTGGAGAACCCCCTCCTCTCCCCCGTCTCTCCCTGTGCCTTGGAGAACCCCCTCCTCTCCCCTGTCTCTCCCTGTGCCTTGGAGAACCCCCTCCTCTCCCCCGTCTCTCCCTGTGCCTTGGAGAACCCCCTCCTCTCCCCCGTCTCTCCCTGTGCCTTGGAGAACCCCCTCCTCTCCCCTGTCTCGGAGAACCCCCTCCTCTCCCTTGTCTCTTCCTGTGCCTTGGAGAACCCCCTCCTCTCCCCTGTCTCTCCCTGTGCCTTGGAGAACCCCCTCCTCTCCCCTGTCTCTCCCTGTGCCTTGGAGAACCCCCTCCTCTCCCCTGTCTCTTCCTGTGCCTTGGAGAACCCCCTCCTCTCCCCTGTCTTTCCCTGTGCCTTGGAGAACCCCCTCCTCTCCCCTGTCTCGGAGAACCCCCTCCTCTCCCCCGTGTCTCCCTGTGCCTTGGAGAACCCCCTCCTCTCCCCCGTCTCTCCCTGTGCCTTGGAGAACCCCCTCCTCTCCCCTGTCTCTCCCTGTGCCTTGGAGAACCCCCTCCTCTCCCCCGTCTCTCCCTGTGCCTTGGAGAACCCCTCCTCTCCCCCGTCTCTCCCTGTGCCTTGGAGAACCCCCTCCTCTCCCCTGTCTCTTCCTGTGCCTTGGAGAACCCCCTCCTCTCCCCTGTCTCTCCCTGTGCCTTGGAGAACCCCCTCCTCTCCCCTGTCTCTTCCTGTGCCTTGGATGACCCCCTCCTCTCCCCTGTCTCTTCCTGTGTCTTGGAGAACCCCCTCCTCTCCCCTGTCTCTCCCTGTGCCTTGGAGAACCCCCTCCTCTCCCCTGTCTCTTCCTGTGCCTTGGAGAACCCCCTCCTCTCCCCTGTCTCTCCCTGTGCCTTGGAGAACCCCCTCCTCTCCCCTGTCTCTTCCTGTGCCTTGGATGACCCCCTCCTCTCCCCTGTCTCTTCCTGTGCCTTGGAGAACCCCCTCCTCTCCCCTGTCTCTTCCTGTGCCTTGGATGACCCCCTCCTTTCCCCTGTCTCTTCCTGTGCCTTGGAGAACCCCCTCCTCTCCCCTGTCTCTTCCTGTGCCTTGGATGACCCCCTCCTCTCCCCTGTCTCTTCCTGTGCCTTGGATGACCCCCTCCTCTCCCCTGTCTCTTCCTGTGCCTTGGATGACCCCCTCCTCCTCCTCATCTCTCTCCCTGTGCCTTGGAGAACCCCCTCCTCTCCCCTGTCTCTCCCTGTGCCTTGGAGAACCCCATCCTCTCCCCTGTCTCTCCCTGTGCCTTGGAGAACCCCCTCCTCTCCCCTGTCTCTTCCTGTGCCTTGGAGAACCCCCTCCTCTCCCCTGTCTCTCCCTGTGCCTTGGAGAACCCCCTCCTCTCCCCTGTCTCTTCCTGTGCCTTGGAGAACCCCCTCCTCTCCCCTGTCTCTTCCTGTGCCTTGGAGAACCCCCTCCTCTCCCCTGTCTCTTCCTGTGCCTTGGATGACCCCCTCCTCTCCCCTGTCTCTTCCTGTGCCTTGGATGACCCCCTCCTCTCCCCTGTCTCTTCCTGTGCCTTGGATGACCCCCTCCTCCTCCTCATCTCTCTCCCTGTGCCTTGGAGAACCCCCTCCTCTCCCCTGTCTCTCCCTGTGCCTTGGAGAACCCCCTCCTCTCCCCTGTCTCTCCCTGTGCCTTGGAGAACCCCCTCCTCTCCCCTGTCTCTTCCTGTGCCTTGGAGAACCCCCTCCTCTCCCCTGTCTCTCCCTGTGCCTTGGAGAACCCCCTCCTCTCCCCTGTCTCTCCCTGTGCCTTGGAGAACCCCCTCCTCTCCCCTGTCTCTTCCTGTGCCTTGGATGACCCCCTCCTCTCCCCTGTCTCTTCCTGTGCCTTGGAGAACCCCCTCCTCTCCCCTGTCTCTTCCTGTGCCTTGGATGACCCCCTCCTCTCCCCTGTCTCTTCCTGTGCCTTGGATGACCCCCTCCTCTCCCCTGTCTCTTCCTGTGCCTTGGATGACCCCCTCCTCCTCCTCATCTCTCTCCCTGTGCCTTGGAGTACCCCCTCCTCTCCCCTGTCTCTTCCTGTGCCTTGGAGAACCCCCTCCTCTCCCCTGTCTCTTCCTGTGCCTTGGAGAACCCCCTTCTCTCCCCTGGAGAACCCCCTCCTCTCCCCTGTCTCTTCCTGTGCCTTGGAGAACCCCCTTCTCTCCCCTGGAGAACCCCCTACTCTCCCCTGTCTCTTCCTGTGCCTTGGATGACCCCCTCTTCTCCCCTGTCTCTTCCTGTGCCTTGGATGACCCCCTCCTCTCCCCTGTCTCTTCCTGTGCCTTGGATGACCCCCTCCTCTCCCCTGTCTCTTCCTGTGCCTTGGAGAACCCCCTCCTCTCCCCTGTCGCTTCCTGTGCCTTGGATGACCCCCTCCTCTCCCCTGTCTCTTCCTGTGCCTTGGAGAACCCCCTCCTCTCCCCTGCCTCTTCCTGTGCCTTGGAGAACCCCCTCCTCTCCCCTGTCTCTTCCTGTGCCTTGGATGACCCCCTCCTCCTCCTCCTCATCTCTCTCCCTCTGTCAGTACCTTGGAGGTGGCGTGGTTGAGCATCTCCTGCCAGGTGGGGTCCAGAGTGTTCCTGTCTGCCAGGAGCCCCTGCTCTGCCACGTACACCATCTCCCTGGCAGCCGTATGCATGGAGACGGCTCTCTCGTACCGCAACGCTGCCTTCTGAGTCTCCTGCTGGGCCTATGAAAACAACAACCAATCATAGTTCAGTAAAGAACACCACACAACCAATCATAGTCCTTACTTACGGTAAAGTTAAAATGTAATTCCCATCGACATCCATCCATGACTAAGTGAAAATCTGATTTAAAATGGAAGTTGGGATTAGCCTCTAAAATCAAGAGCTAGACAGACGGTGGAGGGGACACTGAGGAAAACAGGAAGTCTCCCCATCACCAGCTATAAAACAAGATGGCAGCAACAGCTACAAATCACAGAGAAGTGAAACATAAAAATAGCTGATCCTGATTGTATTCTAGTCATGCCAGTTGGTGAATTATGTCAAAGCCAGAGAGGGGAAAGATTTGTCCATGTTGGTTGAGGGAGAAGGTGAGACAAAGTATGCATCCCAAATGGCACCCTATTCCCTATATAGTGCACTACTTTTGACCAGAATCAGGGTGCCATTTGGGGCCCAAGCCAAGGTGACTCAGAATCACAGGGCAGGATAGAGCAGTCTCCTGAGATAGGCTGTAGCAGCAGGAGGGGGCGGGGCCCGGATGGACGCACAAGGTTGAGCAAAGTTTATGGTTGTCAGGTGAAGATTGATGACGGCTTCACTTTGAACACCACTTATCATCTTTGTGACACAGTTCCCTTGACGGTCTGTCTCGCTCAATAGCAGTCAGACGCGTGGCAGGCGAACCAAGCAACTGTGTTATGGACAGAATAATAAAATCACAAAAGGTGCTTAGTTGTCTCCTGAATAGACATCCACGTACGTAACACCTAGAGTATCAGTCAAAAGTTCGGACACACCTACTCAGTCAAGGGTTTTTCTTTATTTTTTACATTGTAGAATTATAGTGAAGACATCAAAACCACGAAATAACACATATGGAATCATGTAGTAACCAAAATGTTTAGCAAATCTAAATATATTTTATATTTGAGATTCTTCAAAGTTGCCACCCTTTGCCTAGATGACAGCTGTGCACACTCTTGGCATTCTCTCAACCAGCTTTACCTGGAATGTTTTTCCAATAGTTGTGAAGGAGTTCCCACATATGCTGAGCACTTGTTGGCTGCTTTTCCTTCACTCTGCGGTCCAACTCAACCCAAACCATCTCAACTGGGTTGATGTCGGGTGATTTTGGAGGCCAGGTCATCTGATGCAGGACTCCATCACTGTCCTTCTTGGTCAAATTGCCCTGACACAGCCTGGAAGTGTGTTTTGGGTTATTGTCCTGATGAAAAACAAATGGTAGTCCCACTAAGCCCAAACCAGATGGGATGGAGTATCGCTGCAGAACTCTGTGGTAACCATGCTGGTTAAGTGTGCCTTGAATTCTAAATAAATCACCAACAGTGTCACCAGCAAAGCACCATCACACCTCCTCCTCCATGCTTCATGGTGGGAACAACATATGTGGAGATCATCCATTCACCTACTCGGCGTCTCAAAAACATGGAAGACAGAACCAAGAATCTGGACTCATCAGACCAAAGGACAGATTTCCACCAGTCAAATGTCCATTGCTTGTGTTTCTTGGCCCAAGAAAGTCTCTTCTTATTGGTGTCCTTTAGTAGTGGTTTCTTTGCGGCATTTATTTGGGCTACAAGTTCTGAGGCTGGTAACTCCTCTGGTATCCTCTGCAGCAGAGGTAACTCTGGGTCTTCCTTTCCTGTGGCCGTCCTCATGAGAGCCAGTTTCATCATAGCGCTTGATGGTTTTTGCTACTACACTTGAAGAAACTTTCAAAGTTATTGAAATTTAGGGAGTGTTTGGCCGGTAGGGAGATCCTTGTCTCATCGCGCACCAGCACCACCGCACCGGCAGGCCGTGGAAACAGTGCGCGCTAACCAAGGTTGCCAGGTGCACGATGTTTCCTCCGACACATTGGTGCGGCTGGCTTCCGGGTTGGATGAGCGCTGTGTTAAGAAGCAGTGCGGCTTGGTTGGTTTGTGTATCGGAGGACGCATGACCTTCGACCTTCGTCTCTCCCGAGCCCGTACGGGAGTTGTAGCGATGAGACAAGATAGTAGCTACTAAAACAATTGGATACCACGAAATTGGGGAGAAAAAGGGGTAAAAATTTTTTTTTAATGAAGCTGGTTGAGAGAATGCCAAGAGTGTGCAAAGCTGTCATCAAGGCCAAGGGTGGCTACAACTATATCAAAATATTGTTTTATTTGTTTAACACTTTTTTGGTTACCATGTGTTATTTCATCGTGTTGATGTCTTCACTATTATTCTACAATGTAGAAAAAAGTAAAAATAAAGAAAAACCCTTGAATGAATAGGTGTGTCCAAACTTTTGATTGGTACTTGTATTATTTACCTTTATTTAACTAGGGAAGTCAGTTAAGAACAAATTCTTATTTTCAATGATTGGTGGTTAACTGCCTGTTCAGGGACAGAATGACAGATTTGGACCTTGTCAGCTCGGGGATTTGAACTTGCAACCTTCCGGTTACTAGTCCAACGCTCTAACCACTAGGCTACCCTGCCGCCCCTATATACCTAGGAAATTAGACCACCCAGCTTCTTTCTACTTTTCTCATCTACATTTTCATTGGCCGTGAGGTTGGTTGTGGCTAACCAGGTCAAATTTCCCTAACGGTTATCCTAACAATTTGGAATTACCCTTCACAACGCTGATTAAATGACAGTCACATGACAGTCACACGCGTGCCAGGTTTCACCAAGGGTTACATTTTTTATGTAATCAATAAGGATGATTTATTAGGCGGCTCCCTTGTATTACGCCCAAAATAACAATTTAGGAGGTTAAATTCATATTAACATCTTAAGGAAAATGCTTTTTACACATTTATGCGTGTGGAAAAAAATGTGTAAATGTAGGATGACAGAAGCTGGCTGACTAGTATGACAAAATATCAATTTAAAGATAGTATTAAAATTCAGTCAGACGTAAAACACCCCAGAAACACACCAACCTCTTTGGTTAGTCTGCGGGCTTCGTAGTAGGGCCTGGCCTTCTCGATGCAGGTGCCTAGCTGGGAGCCCTGAGCATTGAGCTTCCTGGCTGAGTCAGTGAGGATCCTCCTGTAGCTGGACCTAGCATCCTGAAGAGGAGAGAGACATTCACCAGTTAACCTCACAGCTCAGTACTGTAAATGATATGCTAAATTATATCACACTAATAACATCCTCAATAGAGCTCTTTGCAATAGACTTTGACACAAGGGAAGAAAGTCATCTCCTCCACACTCTGACCTCTCTACTCAGTACCAGTATGTTGAGGAGGACCTTGTGGCTAAATGAGGCCTGACTCAGTAGCCCATATGCACACAACATTCTCTATGTCAGCATCAACAAAGAGCAGGTAGGCTACGCACCAAAAGAAAACATATAAAGTGTAGCGCTAGCTTTTAGGCCTCGGGCCGATCAGTCAAACAGACACCGTGTTGGGTAGCGTGGCTGATACAAACACTGTTCTGGGACATACAGGCCTAGTCTCTTGGGACACATTACATTTGATTCTGGGTGACCAGGCTAGGTGACAAAGAGCTCACTCACATCCAGTTGCAGCTCCAGCTTATTGATCTCATCACTGGCCTGATTTAGGTGCTCTAGCTCCTCCTGAGAGAGAGAGAACGAGAGAGAACGAGAGAGAGAGAGAGAGAGAACGAGAGAGAGAGAACGAGAGAGAGAGAGAACGAGAGAGAGAGAACGAGAGAGAGAGAGCGAGAACGAGAGAGAGAGAACGAGAGAGAGAGAGAGAGAGAACGAGAGAGAACGAGAGAGAGAACGAGAGAGAGAGAGAACGAGAGAGAGAGAGAACGCGAGATCATTACAACACGGCATATAGATATGACATTTGAAATGTCTTTATTCTTTTGTGAGTGTAATGTTTACTGTTCATTTTATATTGTTTATTTCACTTTTGTTTATGATATCTATTTCACTTGCTTTGGCAATGTAAACATATGTTTCCCATGCCAATAAAGCCCCTCAAAATGAAATTGAATTAATTGTAAAGAGAGAAAGAGTGGGAGGGAGGGCAAGAATAGGAAGAGGTTTTGTATTGGCCCTGGTCTTCATCACAGTAAGCGAGTAGGAAAAGGTTTCATATTTGGCTTAGCCTGGGCATACATTGAATTACAATAAGTATGAAAGGAATCACTGTGAAATTAATTTGCAATGCAGATGTGGGCTTTAAATTGCATAACTAGGCTAAATAATGCAAGCGTCTGTCATACTGACATTTATTTTCCCTATGGTTATTAATTTAGCTATATTGACTGGGATGAGTATGCGCTTGTCAAGCAGCCTACATACAGTACATGTAACCAGTATGAAGCATGGATTTGCAATAAAACAAGTCAGATACTGTACAGGCTGCTGAACTCTCTCTCTAACGGGCACTTTCAATACAACATTTTAACATAAAACGTACCTGAATTCTAGGGTCCAATTCCTCTTCATATTTGTCTTCATCAGTATCCTCAATCTTTTTCCCAGTAACAGCATCATCCTTACATTCTGCTTTCATCTTGTCCAGAGTGTTTTCGTTGCCTCCGTCTCCTCCTCCTTTCAGGATACAGTTGTCCCCATCCTCAGCCTCTTCGCCGGGGGTCTCCTCACGTAGGCCCGCCATTTCGGGACCCCCAGAGCCGGATGGACTTTCACGCGAACTCCCTGGTTCCATTTGTGGCCCGCTGTGTTTTGGGGGTTTGCTCGACAAAAGATGAAATGTAAATTTATACAAGTCATATAAATGTTTAAATACGTGCTATGTACATGTTGGAAATCCACGTTTGCAATCAGCACCTAATACCTAATAACTAGCAGCTAGATATATGTTGTTTGCTAACTAAATGCTGTAATCAAGCCATTGCTTTCCTTGGCAGGCTAACTAGCTAAGGTTAAGCTAGCTGCTAGTTCGCTGAACTTGCAGGTACATATAAGCTAGCTAGCTCAAGCTGTAGCTCTCATTTACGCCAGATAACGTCATCATATTATCTGTGGTGCAGCTTGAACCAGTAAAATTACTGTAGCTTTCGACAAACCGGTCCTTCTGCCTTGTCATGACATGTCAATTTGAGGCTTGGTGCCTCCCCATCTCATCTCTTCCCTGCTCTGTGTTGGCAGCCCTACTTGAGGTGTGAAATGTATAATCCGTGACACATTTTGAAATGGTTCCATTGATGTTTGATTTAATCAAATTACACGGCATTTTAAAAAAACAAATAAAACATTGAGAACATCAAATGCATTTCATAGTATTAGCCCTGCATGTTAAATCCCCACATTTAAATGCATGGCTCTTTCCTCTACAATGAAATACATCCAACTTCAATGCTTGTAATAAAATAAAATGTTATTTTTTATTTTACTAGGCAAGTCAGTTAAGAACAAATTCTTATCTACAATGACGGACTAAGAACAGTGGGTTAACTGCCCTGTTCAGGGGCAGAAAGACACATGTCTTCATGTAATCTATTGTCAGCTCGGGGATTCGATCTAGCAACCTTTCGGTTACTGGCCCAACTCTCTAACTACTAGGCTACCTGCCGCCGCTACCTTCTGCCCCGTATTGCATAAGTATTGCAGACTAAGTCATACATTTCTTTAAATAATTTTATTTGCCCACCAACCCAAAATGAGACAATGGCAATATCACCAACAAAAACAGAGACAAAGCACTTGCTTTCTCCATTTTGTCCTACCCAGCACCAGTCACTGTAGCCTGGGTGCCAGTCTTACTCCTTACAGAATTACAATGTTTGGCTTGACAATGACAAAGTAGGTAAGAGCGCAAACAGATCTGGCACCAGGCTACAGCCATTGCGCTGCTGTGTCCAATTCAAGATCCAGTACAGTATATCCAGAACTCTCCATATACCTTCTTCAACCGTCACCTCTAAGGAAGACAACAAAAAAGTCCTTTCATGTAAAAAATACAATAAAATAAAAAAATCCTTGTTCTTCTCTTCTTCCCCCTCTGTTATCAAGTGTGACTCTTCTGTCGTTTCCAGAACCTCTTGACTTCGCCGTGTCCCTGCGGTGACACCACAATCACCCTGTGAGCCACATTCTGCCACACCAGACAGCCCAGGCCCTGGAGAATGAAAGACAGAGAGACAGAGAGACAGAGAGAGACAGAGACAGAGAAATACATTGTAAATACAACCCATATATTTTCCCTTTTGTACTTTAACCATTTGTGCATCGTTACAACACTGTGTGTGTGTGTGTATATATATATATATATATATATATATACATACATACATACACACACAATATTACATGTATTATTTTAGTCTTTATTCTTCTGAGAGTAATGTTTACTGTTCATTTTTATTGTTTATTTCACTTTTGTATATTATCTACTTCACTTGCTTTGGCAATGTTATTAACATGTTTCCCATGCCAAGAAGGCCCCTTGAACTAAAATTGAGAGAGGGGGTTTAAGTAATAAGACAGAGGTAGTATCCCAAATAGCACCAAATTCACTATGTAGGTGACAGGGTGCTATTCGGGATGCACTCCGAGGCAGTAGCCTGTGTGTCTGTGCTGGAGCAAGATAAAGTAACCTAGATTGTACTGAGAGACAATAGATTACACGAAGAGAAGGTCAGACAAGCAGTTGCTACATGTGACAGGGCCCGCAGATGTTAGGCTGATCATGCTAATGGAATTCTACCCTTGTTGAACTACAACTACAAAGTTCAAATAGTTAAGAGGATGTGTAGAAGATTGTAGCAAGGCTAATTTAAGGGTGCACAGTTAATGTCAGATCATGTAATGAGAAAGCGGGATACTTAGTCACTTGCACGTTGTAGTCATTTAGCAGATGGTCTTATACAGAGCGACTTACAGAAGCCATTAGGGTGAAGTGCCTTGCTCAAGGGCACGTCAACAGATTTTTAAACCTAGTCGGCTTAGGGATTCAAACCAGCTCGGTTACTGGCCCAACGCTAGGCTACCTGCTCTGGCATCGATGACCATAAATCCTGCTCCCCTAAGAAAGCAGCGGTATTGTCCCCGTCTCTAGACCCCCCCCCCCCCCCCCCCCCCCCCCTCCCCAAGGTCCTAGGTTGTAATTACACCTCTGATCTCATGTTGCTCCCATGACAATAATGTTCAACGGTGAGTTCATTGACAGAGAGAGAGAGAGAGATAGAGAGAAAATAAAACAAGATATCTGACCTGAGCTCTGTCCCGCAACACCTCAAAGTCAGCCTGGGAGAGGAACTGGTTATACAGCACTCCTGAGATGGACAGAGACACAGAGAGACAGACAGAGAGGTAGACAGGGAGGGAGGTAGAGAGAGGAGAGAGAGAGAATGAAAAGGTACAGATAGCTTATAGGCAAGGTTAAAGGTGCAGCCCACATCAATACTCTATCACCGATTACAACACATCTGAGAGCAGAGGTTCCAACAGACACATCACACACACACATCACATCACACATCACACACACAGCCTGTATTGACAGATTGCAATCCTACAGAGACGGGCCACCTTGTCAGTCATCCTACTATGGGAAGAAAATGAAACCCAAAAGAAATCAATCAGCTTTGTAAGTCCTCGCGGAGTAGCTAGAGGACAACGCAGGAGAAAGTAGAGGTTATGATTTTTCAACTCCGATACCGATTATTGGAGGACCAAAAAAAAACGATACCGATTAAAATCGGCCAATGTTTTGTAATAATGACAATTACAACAATACTAAATGAAGAATTGTAACTTAATATATATATATATAAATAAATAAATAAAAATACATTTAGTCTCAAATAATGAAACATGTTCAATTTGGTTTAAATAATGCAAAAACAGTGTCGGAGAAGAAAGTAAAAGTGCAATATGTGTCATGTAAGAAAGCTAACGTTTAAGTTCCTTGCTCAGAACATGAGAACATATGAAAGCTGGTGGTTCCTTTTAACATGAGTCTTCAATATTCCCAGGTAAGAGGTTTTAGGTTGTAGTTATTATAGGAATTATAGGACTATTTCTCTCTATACCATTTGTATTTAATATACCTTTGACTATTGGATGTTCTTATAGGCACTTTAGTATTGCCAGCCTAATCTCGGCAGTTGATAGGCCTGAAGTCATAAACAGCTCAATGCTTGAAGCATTACGAAGAGCTGCTGGCAAATACACTAAAGTGCTGTTTGAATGAATGCTACGAGCCTGCTGCTGCCTACCATCGCTCAGTCAGACTGCTCTCTCTCATATCAAATCAGACTTAATTATAATATAATAACACACAGAAATAAGAGCCTTGGGTCATTAATATGGTCAAATCTGTAAACGATCATTTTGAAAATAAGACATTTTTCGTTCAGGGAAATACGGAACGGTTCCGTATTTTATCTAACGGGTGGCATCCATAAGTCTAAATATTCCTGTTACATTGCACAACCTTCAATGTTATGTCATAATAATTTAAAATTAATAACGGTCTTTGTTAGGAAGACGTAGTCTTCACACAGATGGCAACGAGCCAGGCGGCCCAAACTGCTGCATATACCCTGACTCTGCTTGCACAGAACGCAAGAGAAGTGACACAATTTACCTAGTTAAAATAAATTCATGTTAGCAGGCAATATTAACTAAATATGCAGATTTAAAAACATATACTTGTGCATTGATTTTAAGAAAGGCTTTGATGTTTATGGTTAGGTACATTGGTGCAACGACACTGCTTTTTTCACGAATGCACTTGTTAAATCATCACCCGTTTGGCAAAGTAGGCTGTGATTCGATGATAAATTAACAGGCACAGCATTGATTATATGCAATGCTGGACAAGCTAGTTAAACTAGTAATATCATCAACCATGTGTAGTTAACTAGTGACTACGTTAAGATTTGTTTTTTATAAGATAAGTTTAACGCTAGCTAGCAACTTACCTTGGTTCCTTGTTACGCGGGTGCAACAAGTGGTCAGCCTGCCACGCAGTCTCCTCGTGGAGTGCAACAACAATGCCGATTACTGATTGTTATGAAAACTTGAAATCGGCCCAAATTTTAAAAAATCGGCCATGCCTCTAGTAGAAAGTACCTCAGAGTAGGTCAGGATATTTCTGGATCAAAGCGGGGTTGAAGTGGTGGCATCTTTGACAAGAGCAACTGCTTCTTCTCTTTTCTTCTCATGATTGTTAGTTCTCAAATATGATCTTATTTTAAAATATATACAGTGCCTTCAGAAATACATTTGCAAAAAAATACAAAAATTGAAGGTTTCTACTTTGTCATTATGGGGTATTGTGTGTAGATGGGTGAGAAGAAAAATATCAATTTAATCCATTTTGAATTCAGGCCGTAACACAACAAAATGTGGAACAAGTCAAGGGGTCTGAATACTTTCTGAAGGCATTGTGGGTCAATTATCTTTTCTACATACTATATCTGATTTTAGTCATTAAGTTTACACCGAAGACCTATTACCATCCCGAAAATTATTTTCTGAAGAAAAAATAAAGTTGTCGTTATAATATATACACTGATCCTAGATCAGCACTCCCAGGGGTTTTTTCTGCATAGAAACATTTTGTCAGTGAAACTGACAGCGACACTGTTTTGACTTACCCGGCCATGAAAAAACTAAATGTTTCTATGCAGAAAAAAAACCCTGGGAGTGCTGATCTAGGATCAGTTTAGCCTTTCAGATCAAAATGAATAGTATTAACATGGATAGAGGGGACCTGATCCTAGATAAGCACTCCTACTCTGAACCACTTGATACATACTGGTTTCATTTCAAAGCACTGAAGTCTTGCCTGGCCTGTTTTTCCCCCCAGCAACTGAATTCCTATCAACGGCACGTCTCACACGGTTCTTACCAGAGATCAGAGACACTGGGTGAGTGAATTCCTATTAACGGCACGTCTCACATGGTTCTTACCAGAGATCAGAGACACTGGGTGAGTGAATTCCTATCAACGGCACGTCTCACACGGTTCTTACCAGAGATCAGAGACACTGGGTGAGAGAGTGTGACCTCACCAACCATTAGGTGGGACGGACATAATTCATCACAATGACAAAAGAGAAACCTTCTCATGAAAACTTGTATTAAAACACAACACACACACACACACGGCCTCACCCTCAGAAAACTGTAGTCGATCTCTCTCCAGCTCCCATAGTCTGATCTGGTCTGTGATGGTGGGGGGCAGCACTGGGTTCTGAGAGACACAGAGAGAGTAGGTAGGAGTAGGCTTTGTCCCAAATGGCTATTCACTATGTCGTGTACTACTTTAGACCAGGGTCCATAGGGAATAGGGCACATAGGGAATAGGGCTCTGGTCAAAAGTAGTGCACTATATAGGAAATGGCGTTCCATTTGGACCAAAACCTTAGTCTGACATGGTAATGTCAGGATAAAATAGGAGTAATGACTCTCCAGCATGGGAGTCAAACAGGTCAGTCAGATATTACTGTAATCAACAGAACACAGAGAGGAGGAAGAGGCAAGAGAACGAGGGGGCGAGAGAAAGACAGCATGAGACAGAGAGAGGGAGACCGAGAGGGACAAAGAGTGACAGACAGCGACAGAGAGCGCAAGACGGACAGAGAGCGCGAGACGGACAGAGAGCGCGAGACGGACAGAGAGCGCGAGACGGACAGAGAGCGCGAGACGGACAGAGAGCGCGAGACGGACAGAGAGCGCGAGCAGATTGATATTTGGAGGTACCTGTTTGAGCATGACAGGATGTGCTCTGGTCCTTAGAAAGTGGAGAATCTGAAAAGCACAAAAACTTGACCGTAAAAACTTAAAACCCACACAACATAAGAAGCACCAATCCACCAAGTCATGTGCAGTATAACAATCAATTAAAACACACACAGACTGAAAGAGACAGAAAACATACATACTTTCCCAAACAGCTCAACCATGTATAACAGTGAGTACCAGAACTCCAATATACTGAACAGAGAAATCCATTAACACAAAACCTGACAAACTCCAAGCTGCCATTATGTTGTTCAGTAGTGTAAAGTAACCTGCCTACCTGCCGCGAGGAGTGCCTACCTGCCGCGAGGAGTGCCTACCTGCCGCGAGGAGTGCCTACCTGCCGCGAGGAGTGCCTACCTGCCGCGAGGAGTGCCTACCTGCTGCGAGGAGTGCCTACCTGCTGCGAGGAGTGCCTACCTGCTGCGAGGAGTGCCTACCTGCTGCGAGGAGTGTCTACCTGCTGCGAGGAGTGACTACCTGCTGTGAGGAGTGTCTACCTCCTGTGAGGAGTGCCTACCTGTTGTGCGGTGATGCCGTTAGCGATGGCTTGCTGTACTGACTCCCTGGTAACCTGGGCTACCACCACGTTAGGGAAGCGATAGAGACACTCACTAAACAGAGCCACCAAAGCGATCTGCAGCTCAGAGTCTGAGGAGGAGAAGACAGGTGAATAACGTAACACTAATTCACTACCACCTGGATATGAGAATGAGCCAATCAGAAAACACTAAACGAACAGTACGTAGCAGTTATCTGACAGACAGGAGATAAATAACTAAATTAATTAGTCAACATTATGCTTCCGTTATGAATATATTAATAACATCAATTACTGTATCTATGTATAAATACCGTGATTCAAACAAGTGTCAACACATTATTTTAAGTGACAGAAATTAAATAAGTTAACAGACTATACAATACCACCTGGAAATTAGTAATAAATGAAATACTACAATCTCAAACAATGAGAGAGGGATTTACACACAGGAATGAATCCTAAATTGAGATCAACGCAGAGAAGTCAGAGTTGAGGCGTAAATCTTGAAATTGGTCAATGGGAGATCTGAATGAAAACTTGAGTTCCTCTGGTTTCTGTGGTCCACACTGTCAGACTGCAGAGCTAGACCTTCCAACGGTACATACTGGTATAAGCATAGAGCCGATAGTTGGTTTCCACAACGATGAAACCTGAATCTCCAGTCCCTGGGGCAGCGCCCATAGCGGTGGAGGAAGAATTGGCGGAGACGCCAGCAGACAGAGTGATGGCCAGCCTGGTGGGGTAGTACCTTCTAGACTTCCTCTGAGGAGACCAGAGAGAGAGAGGGTAGGGGGTACAAGAGCAGGGGTGATAAGGACAGTGAGAAGAGATAACATGTTCTTAGTGTCTGTCCATGTTATTAGTGTCTGTCCATGTTATTAGTGTCTGTCCATGTTATTAGTGTCTGTCCATGTTATTAGTGTCTGTCCATGTTAGTAGTGTCTGTCCTTGTTAGTAGTGTCTGTCCTTGTTAGTAGTGTCTGTCCTTGTTAGTAGTGTCTGTCCTTGTTATTAGTGTCTGTCCATGTTATTAGTGTCTGTCCTTGTTATTAGTGTCTGTCCTTGTTAGTAGTGTCTGTCCTTGTTAGTAGTGTCTGTCCTTGTTATTAGTGTCTGTCCATGTTATTAGTGTCTGTCCTTGTTATTAGTGTCTGTCCATGTTATTAGTGTCTGTCCTTGTTATTAGTGTCTGTCCATGTTATTAGTGTCTGTCCATGTTATTAGTGTCTGTCCTAACATCTTGCTCTTCCACCAGATTTTTGGGGGTTTGTTTATTTGATAGCACGTACAAAAAATAACAAAAATAAATACATTCTACAAGCTTTAACACGGAGAAGGTATTTGTGATTCATTTGAAAACAGCATTACAGCGCTCCCGAGTGGCACAGCGGTCTAAGGCACTGCCTCTCAGTGCTAGAGGCGTCACTACAGACACCCTGGTTCGATTCTAGGCTGTATCACAACCGGCCGTGATTGGGAGTCCCATAGGGCGGCGCACAATTGGCCCAGCGTCGTCCGGGTTTGGCTGGGGTAGGCCGTCATTGTAAAATAAGAATTTGTTCTTAACTGACTTGCCTAGTTTAAAAAAAAAAAGGTTAAATCAATACAAATAAAATATGCAGAGGGTTTTATCGTCCTCTCAGCAATTCTTTCTTATTTACAATGGTCCCTCACATAAGCCTTTGAAATGCTATGACACTCTGTGGAGAGTGGGCCTGGGAGTGTTCAGGTTACTGTAAACTTGGTATCGTTTGATTGGTCAATGGGGGTTGGTTTTGGGTTAAAAGGTTAACCCATTCAGATGTTATGAGATGACTTTTTTGTTTTTCTCTTTTGTTCTCTCTCTCTGTTATCCTGGTTCCAGTCCATGGAGGAAGGTTGTATGATCCAGTCTCATTTCCTAGGCTTCTAGGCCCAGTAAGCCTCTCTTTGTTCCTGCTTTGTCCTGTAAGTTAACTTTAGGATCTATATGGTTGGAATACTATGGTATAATATGGTATAATATGGAATAATATGGAATAATATGGTATAATATGGAATAATATGGAATAATATGGAATAATATGGAATAATATGGTATAATATGGAATAATATGGTATAATATGGTATAATATGGAATAATATGGAATAATATGGTATAATATGGAATAATATGGTATAATATGGAATAATATGGAATAATATGGAATAATATGGTATAATATGGAATAATATGGAATAATATGGAATAATATGGAATAATATGGTATAATATGGTATAATATGGTATAATATGGAATAATATGGAATAATATGGTATAATATGGAATAATATGGAATAATATGGAATAATATGGTATAATATGGAATAATATGGAATAATATGGAATAATATGGTATAATATG
Source organism: Oncorhynchus mykiss (assembly GCF_013265735.2). Taxonomy (NCBI): domain Eukaryota; kingdom Metazoa; phylum Chordata; class Actinopteri; order Salmoniformes; family Salmonidae; genus Oncorhynchus; species Oncorhynchus mykiss. The sequence continues at coordinate 8,816,666 of NC_050572.1, forward strand.
GAATAATATGGAATAATATGGTATAATATGGAATAATATGGTATAATATGGTATAATATGGAATAATATGGAATAATATGGTATAATATGGTATAATATGGTATAATATGGAATAATATGGTATAATATGGAATAATATGGAATAATATGGAATAATATGGAATAATATGGTATAATATGGAATAATATGGAATAATATGGTATAATATGGAATAATATGGAATAATATGGTATAATATGGAATAATATGGTATAATATGGTATAATATGGTATAATATGGTATAATATGGAATAATATGGTATAATATGGTATAATATGGAATAATATGGTATAATATGGTATAATATGGAATAATATGGTATAATATGGAATAATATGGAATAATATGGTATAATATGGAATAATATGGAATAATATGGTATAATATGGAATAATATGGAATAATATGGTATAATATGGAATAATATGGAATAATATGGAATAATATGGTATAATATGGAATAATATGGTATAATATGGAATAATATGGAATAATATGGTATAATATGGAATAATATGGAATAATATGGTATAATATGGAATAATATGGAATAATATGGAATAATATGGTATAATATGGAATAATATGGTATAATATGGAATAATATGGTATAATATGGTATAATATGGAATAATATGGTATAATATAGTCTTGTAATGATAGTTAATGCTTTGTATAACTTAAGATTTATGCCTTTGTATGTGAATCCATTCATTTCACAAAGTAATTAAATATTGTTTTTTTTTATATAGATAATTCTCAAACCAATTCTTGCTAGTCAACGTCAACTCGTTGCCTAATGCTTGCTTGTATATTTAAAAATGATGTTTATGGAGTCAGAGAAACATTTTAATAGGCTAATTGCTTAGTCTTATTACGAATCACATGTGAGGCATTTATTTATATATACACACACGCCAAATATTACTGTCCACTACAAATTGTAGCTACTTTGCTATTTCTCCTTCACCATATCTCACCTTTCTCTGGAAGACGAGGCCGAACTCCCTCAGGTGCTGTAGAAAGGTGAGCAGAGATTCACTCATCCCCTCCACTGAGTAGTCCTGGGGCACAGGACAAGGGTGACAACATCAGTCGATAAGAGAATATAAACAGAATATTCCATGATTTAATAATCCAAAGTGACTACGAAATATTTTTGACATGACCGACACGACATCACGTCCATACGGTGTAGAAATCCATCAGTGGTTGAAGTTGAGTGTTCTGCATGGAATGCAGGTAAGTCGCCAGGCAGCTGAAATTTCAGTACTACAAGACTCACCCTGCCTAGAGTCGAGAAACTGAGCTGGAACAAGAAGGACAGAATCTCCACCAAGTCCATTCCACGAGTCTGAAAGATGAGAAGGACAAGAAAGAGTACATAATACTGGGAGAGAAGTATGTCTGTGCGCCTCTGTGCGCCTCTGTGCGCCTCTGTGCGCCTGACGACCTACCTGTGCCGTGTTGAGATACTGTAGGGTGAAGTACCAGAGCTGAGAGGCTGTGTCCAGGAGGAGGAACTGGAAACCAGCTGAGGTGATACAGGGAGCATCTCCAGCCTCACTGGAGGAGGGGAAGAGGTGTAGGATACATGAGAAAGAGGATAGAAAAGAGAGGAACAGAGTGATTTAGAGAGGAACAGAGGGATTTAGAGAGGAACAGAGGGATTTAGAGAGGAACAGAGGGATTTAGAGAGGAACAGAGGGATTTAGAGAGGAACAGAGGGATTTAGAGAGGAACAGAGGGATTTAGAGAGGAACAGAGGGATTTAGAGAGGAACAGAGGGATTTAGAGAGGAACAGAGGGATTTAGAGAGGAACAGAGGGATTTAGAAATAATATTGTGATGGGGTAAAAAAAAATATATATATATACATGGAAAACAGAACAATTGAAAGTGAAAATCCCAAACACATTAACACAAAAATAATGTAGGTAAAAATAGTGACAAAAAATACAAAATGACAAGAAACAAAGAGTGTATGTGTTTAACATTGACTTCATAGCGGTCCCTCAGTGAGGTGGTACCTACGTTCTCATGAGGCCAGCCTGAATGAGGAGCTGGGACAGGTCCTGGCTGACTGCAGCACTGGGACAGCCCACCATGAAGTGGAGAACCACCTCCCAGCGCTCCAAAGCATACTTATCCAGACTCTCCACGTCACGGGCATGTCTGTCAGGACCAAGACTGTCACCCTGGTCTGCCCACGACTTACCCCTGAGAGGAGGAGGAGAGAGAGGAGGAAGAGGACGTGGTGGAAGATGAGGTGGTAGTGGAAGAGTAGGTAGTGGAGGAGGTGGAGGAACAGGAAGGGGAGGAGCCTTATGAAAGACATGTTCACCAAATTTTATCTTTGGTAGTTCTACTGCTAGCATATTAAACCCCAATATGTATTGTAGATACTAAATATCTTACAAATGAAAGAGTTGACTTACCCTCCTAATAATGCTATTCTCAGGTTGTCTTTGAATACGGGGTTCAGAATGTTTCCCTGCAGGCCTCCCTGCAGCTGCTGGCTGTGCCATAGTCTGAGACCAGACAGCACAGAGACACACTGATCATGGTCCCTGAAGGAAAATAAGAAAATCAGGCAATTTTAGAACACAAACTACAGAAACTGAAGGTTTACTGACAGTCATTTAACAACTTGGCAGTTGATTGAATTTACAATACAGCATTGGACAGGTACTATGTATGATTCAGATTCATAGACTTACTTTTCACTGTCTTTTTTCACCCAAAGAGCCACCGCAGCCTGAGGAAGGGGTTGGTCTAGAAACAGCATTCGCATTACATAATTCTTGGCCAATGGGGGGAGCTCTCTGTCAAGCAAGGAAACAAGCAGATAACTGACTCCCTGATTTACCTTGCATGTGAGTCCAGTAATACCCAAAATACCTATAGTCATGTATGTAAACTCAGCAAAAAGAAAATGTCCTCTCACTGTCAACTGTGTGTATTTACAGCAAACTTAACATGTGTAAATATTTGTATGAACATAAGATTCAACAACTGAAACACAAACTGAACAAGTTCCACAGACATGTGACAAACAGAAATGGAATAATGTGTCCCTGAACAAAGGGGGGGGGGGTCAAAATCAAAAGTAACAGTCAATGCAGCTGGTGGCCACACCAGATACTAAGTACTGCAGTGCATCTCCTCCTCATGGACTGCACCAGATTTACCAGTTCTTGCTATGAGATGTTACCCCACTCTTCCACCAAGGCACCTGCAAGTTCCCAGACATTTTTTGGGGGGGAATGGCCATAGCCCTCACCCTCCGAGCCAACAGGTCCCAGACGTGCTCAATGGGATTGAGATTTGGGCTCTTCGCTGGCCATGGCAGAACACCGACATTCCTGTCTTGCAGGAAATCACATACAGAATTAGCAGTATGGCTGGTGGCATTGTCATGCTGGAGGGTCATGTCAGGATGAGCCTGCAGGAAGGGTACCACATGAGGGAGGAGGATGTCTTCCCTGTAACACACAGCGTTGAGAATGCCTGCAATGACAACTAGCTCAGTCCGATGATGCTGTGACACACCGCCCCAGACCATGACGGACCCTCCACCTCGATCCCACTCCAGAGTACAGGCCTCGGTGTAACGCTCATTCCTTCGACTATAAAATGAAAATCCGACCATCACCCCTGGTGAGACAAAACCGCGACTCGTCAAAGAGCACTTTTTGCCAATCCTGTCTGGTCCAGTGACAGTGGGTCCATAGGTGACGTTGTTGCCGGTGATATCTGGTGAGGACCTGCCTTAAAACAGGCCTACAAGCCCTCAGTCCAGCCTCTCTCAGCCTATTGCAGAAAGTCTGAGCATTGATGGAGGGATTGTGCGTTCCTGGTGTAACTTGGGTAGTTGTTGTTGCCATCCTGTACCTGTCCCACAGGTGTGATGTTCGGATGTACCGATCCAGTGCAGGTGTTGTTACACGTGGCCACTGAGAGCACGACCAGCTGTCCGCCCTGTCTCCCTGTAGCGCTACCTTGGGCGTCTCACAGTATGAACATTGCAATTTATTTCCCTGGCCACATCTGCAGTCCTCATGCCTCCTTGCAGCATGCCTAAGGCACGTTCACGCAGATGAGCAGAGACCCTGGGCATATTTTTTTGTGTGTTTTTCCAGAGTCAGTAGAAAGGCCTCTTTAGTGTCCTAAGTTTTCATAACTGTGACCTTAATTGCCTACCGTCTGTAAGCTGTTAGTGTCTTGACAACCGTTCCACAGGTGCATGTTCATTAATTGTTTATGGTTTATTGAACAAACATGGGAAACAGTGTTTAAACCATTTATAATGCAGATCTGTGAAGTTATTTTGATTTTTAATTATCTTTGAAAGACAGGGTCCTGAAAAAGGGACGTTTCTTTTTTTTTGCTGAGTTTATATGTTACAAGGTGAAAAAAAAAAGTGTAGACAACCTGTGTTCTGTTCCATATATGTCATTAAATAATAGCACACGGTATTATGTACATTACAGATCAATTGTGTACTAAACCATAGCAAATAGCAGGACTTGTACATGTCATATTTTACAGTTACTTTCACAGTATTGTTTAAATGGACTGATCCTGTACCTGTAGACAGCCAGACATGTGGCCGGATGATTGTACAAGCGGTCTAAGATCTCAGGGCTCAACTCTTTCAGATACTCATGGAGGTTCTTGCATTGTAACTGAACGCGCAGCTTCATCTTCTACAGACGACAAAAACATGTTTAAAAAAAGATGCAACATGACAACTATAGTAAGAATTAAATGTGTTTCTTCTATGGCTAACATAATGACACAATCTGAAGAATACAAGCTTAGCTAGCAAGCTAACGAGGATGGAATGGAGCGTTTTAAAGTGAGACAGAAAGTGTAATCAACCATGTACATCATCATTGTATTGTTTACCTTATGGTTGGGTATCGGAAAGGTCCAAAATAATTACTATAAACTAATAAATTCAGAAATGTTCAGCATCTTCATTTTCTCAGCAAGTGAATAGAAGCCATGTTGGATGATCACGTGATTCAGACATCCAGAAGGAGCGTTCTGATTGGCGCAACTCCTTTTGCTGCGGTCAACGCCACAGTGAAATGTAAATGTAGTCTTTTATTTTTTATAAATAAAGATGACAATAATTGCTCATTTATACATTTGTAAACATGAAGTAGGTTGTTTAGATAAATTCACTGTCATTACCTGACAGCGTTGGCAAAATGTAGAAGGGAAAGGATAAAATCAACACGAAACATGTTAAAAAGACATGTTTTAAATACGAAAATCACACTTGAAAAATCAGTATTCGAATCTCATTCAAAATCCTGCGGCTGCAATCCAACTGATGTGGCAAAGGCATTAAAATGCTTAGCACCGCAGAGCGGTTAGCCTAAGCCTCATTACGAGTAATGAAGGGCAATGAATAGCATAACAATTGTGTTTTCGCCAATACGATCTCAAGTTCGCATTACATTGATCAAACGCATTCTTGTTTACAGACGAAAGAAAGGAGAAGAATATTGAAGGAGGTCCAGGAGAATGGGGAAGCATCTCAATCTCTTCTCAGGGGTCCCTTTTCTCTTTATCTGTACAAATCAAATCAGAAAAAGTAGCATATCCACTCGCTCACGAGTAAACATTTAGAATATGTACAGTTTATTGGGTATGTGCTCGTCACATTGTGGTGCAGAACAACATAAAAATGGAATAGATTGATGAATCTGAGGGTGAGAACGGCTCAGAATATCCTTGGTGAATTGGTGTTTTGAGTGAGATGTAACGGGTGTGTACATTCTACATTACCTGTAGAAGACAGCCTGTCCTTCATCTGCATATCTCATTTGTCTGGTGTGATAAACCATCCCTTCTTTATTGCAGTGAGAGCAGCGCCTTTCAATCTTGAGTTTGAGGAGGTCAGAGAGAAGACATTGATACAGTGGAATTCAAATCTGAGCACGGAGGTCTGGAGTACTGCTGTTTTTCTGTTCTACCTGATAATTAAAAATGTGTCCCCGATTAGAGGGGATGAATGAAAATCAGAAGTGGAACTGTCTTTGGGGTCCAGCTTTGAATACACCTGCAGTAGTGTACTATTACACTAAAATGTCTCATTTGGTAGTTTATTGATCACTTTAGGAACTTTATAGGTGAATTCTTACCACAGCCGCCATGAATTCCCCACACCAGTTCTGAGTCCTCCACCTCCACAGCAGCAGTGGACAGTTCTAGAGGGTTAAAGACAACTAAAGACTTGACCTCTTGACCTGAAAAATACTAAAGACTTGACCTCTTGACCTGAAAAATACTAAAGACTTGACCTCTTGACCTGAAAAATACACACACACAAAAAAAAACGGTTATATCAAGGGTCCCATACTTGTGATGACAAAGGAGACAATATTGTGACAACTACTTGTTTGTCTTTGTGAGAATAGTTATCTAGCCAGGGGTGTATTCATTAGTCGGATTCCGTTGCAAAACGCTTATTCTGTTGCAAAATATTTAGCAGCTTTATGGGACTAATGAATACATCCCTGATCCCAGATCTGTTTGTGCCGATGACACATATATACATACACATATACATATATATACATACATATACACATATCTATATATATATACACACATATACATATATATACATACATATACACATATATATATATACATGCATACATATATATATATACACACATATACATATATATACACACATATACACATATATATATATATATACATGCATACATATTTATATATATATACACACATATACACATATATATATATATATACATGCATACATATTTATATATATATACACACATATACACATATATATATATATACATGCATACATATTTATATATATATACACACATATACACATATATATATATACATGCATACATATTTATATATATATACACACATATACACATATATATATATACATGCATACATATTTTTATTTTATTAATTTTACCTTTATTTAACTAGGTAAGTCAGTTAAGAACAAATTCTTATTTTCAATGACGGCCTAGGAACAGTGGGTTAACTGGTCTAGGAACAGTGGGTTAACTGCCTTGTTCAGGGGGCAGAACAACAGATTTGTACCTTGTCAGTTCGGGGGGTTTGAACTTGCAAAGGCATTTTGTATTTATTCTGTAATGATTTAACACAATGAAATGTTGTTTAAATGCTGAAAACTTTGTCCCTATCAGCCTATAGGTTCGCACTCGCAGATGCAATTATTCTATTTCTTTGTAGGCTAATAGAAATAATATAACCTAAATAATTCATTTAGGCTCCTTGTCTGGCTCCTGACCTATTTAGTATTTATATGACGTGGCCTATTTTCATGATTATTCAAATACGTTTTATTCAAATCCGTATGGTTTGGTTTCAATACCTGTGAGCGCAGAGCGGTATTTCCAACCACTTGGTATCCAAGAGATCATCAGACTCTGGGGAAGTAGATAAAGGGCTTCATTGCCAAAATCCTGAAGTGTCCCTTTACGCATCTTGCACTATGATGGGCGCATTTCATGTCTGTATAAGATGGAAGTGTCTCCTTGTCATGTACTGACAGGTTGATGGGGCCAACCGACAGGACATGTTTATCTCTCCCCACCTTCCTCTTTCCCCTGGCAGGACATGTTTATTTCACTCTCTCTCTCTCTCTCTCTCTCTCTCTCTCTCTCTCTCTCTCTCTCTCTCTCTCTCTCTCTCTCTCTCTCTCTCTCTCTCTCTCTCTCTCTCTCTCTCTCTCTCTCTCTCTCTCTCTCTCTCTCTCTCTCTCTCTCTCTCTCTCTCTCTCTCTCTCTCTCTCTCTCTCTCTCTCTCTCTCTCTCGGCAGGACATGTTTATCTCACGCTCTCTCTCTCTCTCTCTCTCTCTCTCTCTCCCGGCAGGACATGTTTATCTCTCTCTCTCTCTCTCTCTCCCGGCAGGACATGTTTATCTCACTCTCTCTCTCTCTCTCTCCTGGCAGGACATGTTTATCTCACTCTCTCTCTCTCTCTCCCGGCAGGACATGTTTATCTCACTCTCTCTCTCTCTCTCCCGGCAGGACGTGGAGATGATGTGGATGCGGTGGGACATCGGTCAGGAGGGGATATTCTGTCCATTAAGAAGGAGCGTGTGAAGGGATCCTTTGTGTCCATCCATTCCTCTGGATTTAGAGACTTCCTGCTGAAGCCAGAACTGCTGAGGGCTATAGTGGACTGTGGCTTTGAGCATCTCTCTGAGGGTGAGTAGAACCAGACGGTTGTAGTCTCTACGGGCTTTTAAAACACAACACACTGGGGTATTCATTAGTGCACCGCGAAGCAAGACGTTTTGCAACGAAAACTAGCAGTTCTTATTAGGCAAGTTCAGGTCAGTTCCTTCCCGTTTCGTATCGTTTGGTTCCTAGTGAAGCCATTCCTGTTGAAGAGCTGCAGGGGTCAGCCATTCACTGGCTAATACAATAAGCCTACACTGAAATCTTCAAACCACAGTGTCATTAATCATATAAACTGTCAAACTATAATCTGCAAGCGATCAGGAAGTAATAGCATCAATGATTTTCCTTGAAGGGATACTTCAGGCATCCTAGCAGATACCCATAGACTTCTAGTCCTTGTGCTAATGCTAGTTAGCATTGACTCGTGACTCAAGCAGATACCCATAGACTTCTAGTCCTTGTGCTAATGCTAGTTAGCATTGACTCGTGAAACTACCTCTTAACTTCCTTCATACTCAACACAGAGATATACAAATGGTATCCACAAGTTCACCTGACTCTGGGGAAGTAGATCATCCCAAAGTATCCCTTTGTAAGGTTGTTTTTGATTTAAATCACTTAGTTGATAATTGTTGTTGTTGTTGTCATCTGGACTGTTTATAGAACTAGTGTTGTTGTTGTCATCTGGACTGTTTATAGAACTAGTGTTGTTGTTGTCATCTGTACTGTTTATAGAGCTAGTGTTGTTGTTGTCATTGTCTCGGTCCGTCAGCCCATTAGTATATGTGAAGTACTAAGCTTTCTAATGAATTAAACTACCCACCTTGGCCACTTCTCTCTTTGTTTAGGTGTCCTGTGCTGGTGACGTGTCACACCTGAGAGTTGTCGTTTCAGATCAACAAGGAGTCTTGAGAGATTCTCCATGCCGACTATCAAGGTATACAATGTTTATCTACACCCTTTAAAACCTTAAGTCTTGATAAGAGCTGCAGTGTTTCAGTAAAAAATCAGAAGCTGACCCAAACTCCACATCGTTGGTAGAGGTGCCGGCTAACGGAATAGCAAACTGTTTTAAAATAAAGACTTGTTTTTAAAGCGCGCTGTTTCGCCACCGCTGCGCTCCCCGAGTGGTCCATCTCAGTGAGGCGTCACTACAGACCCTGGTTCGATTCCAGGCTGTATCACAGTGGTCTAAGGCTGCATCTCAGTGAGGCGTCACTACAGACCCTGGTTCGATTCCAGGCTGTATCACAGTGGTCTAAGGCTGCATCTCAGTGAGGCGTCACTACAGACCCTGGTTCGATTCCAGGCTGTATCACAGTGGTCTACGGCTGCATCTCAGTGAGGCGTCACTACAGACCCTGGTTCGAATCCAGGCTGTATCACAGTGGTCTAAGGCTCTGCATCTCAGTGCTAGAGGCGTCACTACAGACCCTGGTTCGATTCCAGGCTGTATCACAGTGATCTAAGGCTCTGCATCTCAGTGCTAGAGGCGTCACTACAGACCCTGGTTCGATTCCAGGCTGCATCACAGTGGTCTAAGGCTTTGCATCTCAGTGCTAGAGGCGTCACTATAGACCCTGGTTCGATTCCAGGCTGTATCACAGTGGACTAAGGCTGCATCTCAGTGAGGCGTCACTACAGACCCTGGTTCGATTCCAGGCTGTATCACAGTGGTCTAAGGCTCTGCATCTCAGTGCTAGAGGCATCACTACAGACCCTGGTTCAATTCCAGGCTGTATCACAGTGGTCTAAGGCTCTGCATCTCAGTGAGGTGTCACTACAGACACCCTGGTTCGATTCCAGGCTGTAATCACAACCGGCTGTGATTGGGAGTCCCATAGGGCGGCGCACAATTGGCCCAGCATCGTCCGGGTTAGGGTTTGGCCGAGGTAGACCGTCATTGTAAATAAGAATTTGCTCTTAACTTATTTGCCTAGTTAAAATTAAAATAAACACTGTTTTTCTCTCACCAGGGGGCAATGTTCTTTGGTGGCCTGTCTATAAAGAAGATTGAGGAGGTGTTGAAGAGGGAGTGTCCCCATGTGGTGGTGGGGTCGCCAGGGTGAATCCTTGCCCTGATCCGCAACAAGACCCTCAACCTACCACACATCAAACACTTCATCCTGGACGAGTGTGACAAGATGCTGGAGCAACTTGATGCATCTGATCTCCTCACAGTATCTGAATGACACTCAGAAAAAGACGCGGGGTGTATTTACTAGGAACCAAATGAAGCAAACCGTCCGAAATGGAGAGGGACCTACCTACCTGAACTTGTCCAATTAGGAACTTTTGTTTTTGTTGCAAAAAACATGTTTCTACAGTTTGCTACGCAGTGCACTAATGAATACACCCCTGATTAATCAGCAGCATCCATTATTTACTCAGCTATAGTGAGTGAAAACTGACTTCTCCCATCTCTTTCTTTCCGTTCCCTCAGACATGCACAGAGACGTCCAAGAGATACTCCGTCTGAACCGCCCATGAGAAACAGGTCATGATGTTCAGCGAAGAGATCCGCAAAGAGATCCGCCCCATCTGCCGAAAGTTCATGCAAAAGATGTAATTACACCTCCTCTCCTCCTGTATCCACCACGCCTCTCTCTCCCCGCCACACCTCCACCCATCCCCCCTGCCTGGTGGAACGAGGAGTGAGGGGTGCCCCTACGGCCGCCTGAGTCTGATATGAGTGATAAAGTGATGTCTTTCTATATGCCAAACAGACCCACCTCTGTAAGGGAAGTGCCAGCCCATTGACATAGTTCTATGTCTAACTCAGTACAATAATAACTTACGGTCACTAGTGTAGTGGCTAACCTTTCACCAACATGTCATGCATTGCGTTAATGGGATCTCAGTTATTGACTGGCTTATGTTGTTTGTCTTTCTTAACTTCATGGCGATGTTGAACGCTGTCCGGCAGGCGCAAATAGGTCCAGTTTTCAGTCTGTACGCTACGAATCGGACCTCCCTGATGTCACGATGCTTTAGTTCAAAAGCAGTTAAATAATCTTGTAATCTAGCCGAGCAAAAGCAATATGTCACGACTCCTAATCTTCCACCTTTTTTTTTTTATTTATGAAGGAAACTGCTTTACCAGCCTGGCATGAGTGTGTACGTTCTGCTCCGAGCTGCTCGTAACAACTCCCCCAGCTCACTGCCCTGTAGTTAAGAGAGGACTCTCCCTGGAGCTGGAACCACTCAAACGACAGGCACATCTCTCTGAGGAGAGAAAGACACATTTAAGCAAATATAAATTATCTCAAAGAACCTCAGTCAAACAAAATAAAACGAGCAACTAGAGAAATGAGGAGGAAGACTTGACAAGCACCGAGTTCTGGAGAGTAAATGAAGTGGACGCTGCCTGGCTCTCTGGGCCGCTGCAGTTCATTAGTTTCCCAACAAAGTGGTAGAAAAGAGCAGTGAAATTGCCTGGGTCCGCCGAGTCGATCCAAAACGCCCCATTACCTCTGTCAGCTAGTCTGCTTTTGAAATGGAATTGAGGTAACTGTCTGGAGATGGCTAGATAATGACTGTCTCACAAGGGAAAATGGCCGCTATTCTGTCCTTAAGCTGCTACCCAAGCATCAGGACAGCTTGGTAATAAATCACAGATTGAACCTTGTCACAACCCACTGTCCAGACAGAAGGGTTCACAACCCACCGTCCAGACAGAAGGGGTCACAACCCACCGTCCAGACAGAAGGGGTCACAACCCACCGCCCAGACAGAAGGGGTCGCAACCCACCATCCAGACAGAAGGGGTCACAACCCATAGCAGTTATTAATTCAGACCCGTAACCAATCAGATGGTGGTAGACTATAGCAGTTATTAATTCAGACCCATAACCATTCAGATGGTGATAGACTATAGCAGTTATTAATTCAGACCCATAACCAATCAGATGGTGGTAGACTATAGCAGTTATTAATTCAGACCCATTACCAATCAGATGGTGGTAGACTATAGCAGTTATTAATTCAGACCCATAACCAATCAGATGGTGGTAGACTATAGCAGTTATTAATTCAGACCCATTACCAATCAGATGGTGGTAGACTATAGCAGTTATTAATTCAGACCCATAACCAATCAGATGGTGGTAGACTATAGCAGTTATTAATTCAGACCCATAACCAATCAGATGGTGGTAGACTATAGCAGTTATTAATTCAGACCCATTACCAATCAGATGGTGGTAGACTATAGCAGCTATTAATTCAGACCCATAACCATTCAGATGGTGGTAGACTATAGCAGTTATTAATTCAGACCCATAACCATTCAGATGGTGGTAGACTATAGCAGTTATTAATTCAGACCCATAACCATTCAGATGGTGGTAGACTATAGCAGTTATTAATTCAGACCCATAACCAATCAGATGGTGGTAGACTATAGCAGTTATTAATTCAGACCCATAACCAATCAGATGGTGGTAGACTATAGCAGTTATTAATTCATACCCATAACCAATCAGATGGTGGTAGACTATAGCAGTTATTAATTCAGACCCATAACCATTCAGATGGTGGTAGACTATAGCAGTTATTAATTCAGACCCATAACCATTCAGATGGTGGTAGACTATAGCAGTTATTTATTCATACCCATAACCAATCAGATGGTGGTAGCCTATAGCAGTTATTTATTCAGACCCATAACCAATCAGATGGTGGTAGCCTATAGCAGTTATTTATTCAGACCCATAACCAATCAGATGGTGGTAGACTATAGCAGTTATTAATTCAGACCCATAACCATTCAGATGGTGGTAGACTATAGCAGTTATTAATTCAGACCCATAACCAATCAGATGGTGGTAGACTATAGCAGTTATTAATTCAGACCCATAACCAATCAATCTTCGTGAAGTTTTAGTATTATATTATTTTAAGTTTAGCATTATATTATTCAAGAATGTCATTAGAATGATGAAGATATGGACAGTTGAAAGCGAGCAAGTAATGAAGCAACAATAGAGAGAGAAAGAGGAGGTAGGCTAATAACATTAGGGAACATATTATTATGTCAGCCTACTAATTATACAAATAGGGCCCTATTATATTTCAAAATATAATTTGCTAGCCTATGCTAGCCTATGCTAGCCTATACTAGCCTATGCTAGCCTATACTAGCCTATACTAGCCTATGCTAGCCTATTCTAGCCTATGCTAGCCTATGCTAGCCTATACTAGCCTATGGTAGCCTATGCTAGCCTATTCTAGCCTATGCTAGCCTATACTAGCCTATTCTAGCCTATGCTAGCCTATACTAGCCCATACTAGCCTATGCTAGCCTATACTAGCCTATACTTGTAACTCTGTAGGCCGCATATGCTGCACCAGTATCGCAGTTTCTCTCCCAGCTTTATCGTGGTTTGAACGATGTGAGTAATTCCAGTCCTTATGATACAGTATAATACAGTACAGTAATACAGTTCACACTAAAAGAAGATGAGCCTACTGGAGCTAGTTTGATTGATTTAACCAGGAGAGCATACAGCTAGCTACATCTATGGGCTTTTATGTTTTTCTGTCGTGTGTAATGTCCAGGATTATGACACAATCATTTGGGCTTAAAATGTCTTTAATGTAGGGCTCATTAAATGTCTTGTAGGGCTCATCAGGCTCAGGTATCATTAGACTTGAATGTTCGATCAAAGCTCTAATCAAATCCAGACATAAGTATATATATGTATAGGCTTTATAATGCTTTTTGAAGGACACTTCCTGTTTTGGCAGGAAATACTGAGACAAAGGGCCTGTAAGTAAGCATTTCAACGCAAGTTCTACCATTGTTTTATTCTGCGCATTTGACAATTAAAGTTTTTCATTTTATTTTATTCTCTGGATTGAACATTTTGTAAAATACTGGGAAAATATTCAACCATAACACACACACACTAACGAAGCAGCATCTTCAAATGCGTTTGAGGACAGTTCGGATTCTAAAATTAACAACATAATTCTAACTATATGCTGAAAAAATATATAAACGCAACATGCAACAATTTCAACGGGTTTTTCCTGAGTTACAGTTCATATAAGGAAATCAGTCAATTTAAATAGGCCTTAATCTATGGATTTCACATGGTTGGGCCTGGGAGGGCATAGGACTACCCACTTGAGAGCCAGGCCCAACCACTGGGGAGCCAGGCCCAACCGCTGGGGAGCCAGGCCCAATCAGAAGGAGTTTTTCCCCACAAAAGGACTTTATTACTGACAGAAATACTCCTCAGCAGCCCCCCCTCTCCCCTCTGACGATCCCCAGGCGAAGAAGCCGGATGATGAGGTCGTGGTCTGCGGTTGTGAGGCCGGTTGGACGTACTGCCATATTCTCTTTAACAACGTTGGAGGCGGCTTATGGTAGATAAATTAACAGTCCATTACTTGGCAACAGCTCTGGTGGACGTTCCTGCAGTCAGCATGCCAATTGCACATGCTTTCAAAACTTGAGACATCTGTGGCATTGTTTTGTGACAAAACTGCACATTTTAGAGAGGCCTTTTATTGTCCCCAGCACAAGGTGCGCCTGTGTAATGATCTTGCTGTTTAATCAGCTTCTTGATATGCCACACCTGTCAGGTGTATGAATTATCTCGATAAAGGAGAAATGCTCACTAACATGGATGTAAACAAATTTGTGCATAAAATTTGAGAGAAATACACTTTTTGTGTGTATGGGAAAATTACAGGCTATTTTATTTCAGCTCATGAAACACGGGACCAACACTTCACATGTTACGTTGATATTTTTTGTTCAGTATATATATGGGTCGGCAGGTAGCCTAGCAGTAAAGAGCGTTGGCCTGTAACCGAAAGGTGACTACATGAAAAATCAGTCGATGTGCCCTTAAGCAAGGCACTCAAATTGGACAAGAACGTCTGCTAAATAGAAAACATTTAAAGATTCAAAAATTGGTTGCATATTGAAAGCCAATTGATTACAGTATGTAATAAACTTAAGGTTAATCTATATTAAATGTATATTGTTGACTTCTATCTATGTTGTAGTGCCTCATAGTAAATTATGTCCGTGATTTAATCACATAGCACATCTAACTGGCAGAGACTGTTCCATCATTGTTAAAATTAGGCACAGCTGCTACCAGAGAGACAGGACCAAATTAGTGGCTAAATGAATGTGTTTGTATGTTATGATGATGAATCGATCTTATTTCAAGTGGAGCAGCCATAGTGATTCCAATGAAGCCTTTTTTGTTTTGTTACGATGATGAATCGATCCTTGTCTCATCGCTGCAACTCCCCAACGGGTTCGGGAGGCGAAGGTCGAGTCATGCGTCGCCCGAAACATGAACCGCCAAACCGCGCTTTTTAACACCCGCTCGCTTAACCCGGAAGCCAGCCGCAACAATGTGTTGGAGGAAACACCTTTCAACTGACGACCGAGGTCAGCCTGCAGCCACCCGGCCGGCCACAAGGAGTCGCTAGAGCGCGATGCGCCAATTAAAGCCCCCCCCCCCCCCCCCCCCCCCCCCGGCCAAACTCTCCCCTAACCCGGACGACGCTGGGCCAATGGTGCGCCGCCCTATGGGACTCCCGATCACGGCCGGTTGTTATACAGCCCGGGATCAAACCAGGGTCTGTAGAGAAGCCTCTATCACTGTGATGGCTTTAATTAATGTAGTACTTGTGGTTACGTGATTTCATCTGATCACTATGGCTTTTCATTTCATCATATCTATTTTTTTCCCCCCAAGTGTTGTGTGGATAGTAGTGACTAGTGAGAACTGTCTGGCTGCCTATGTTCATTTGTGTTGCATCAGTATGTCCGTGTGTATCCTGTGTGCGCGTGCATGTCCGTCTGTCTGTGTGTGTGGGAGGGCAGGGTGTCAATCTAACTCGCCCATCCCTTTTCTTTCTATTTCACTATCTCCTCATGTCTCCCTGCTTCACCTCTACCTCGTCACCTTAACCACTACTCTCTGGGAACCATTCAGTCCTTGTATACTTTCCCATCCCTCTCTTGAACGTGTATCAAACTACATACAACTCCTCTGTCCCTCACAAACCACCACCACAACACCCTGGTGCCTGGACCAACCATTCAATACCCCTGTCAACAAATCCTTCCCACCCCCATTTAACTCTCCTCAAACACCCTCCTACCGTCCCTTTCCCACCCCCATCTACTCTCTTCACAAGTCTTCCTCATTCCCCTCCCCACGCCTCACCCCTCCTTCCCACCCTAATCCTCTGCACCACCCCTGTCTGCTCCACCCTAACCCTGTCCCACCCCCTCCCTGCTCCACCCTAACCCTGTCCCACCCCTTCCCTGCTCCACCCTAACCCTGTCCCACCCCCTCTCTGCTCCACCCTAACCCTGTCCCACCCCCTCCCTGCTCCACCCTAACCCTGTCCCACCCTCTACCTGCTGCACCACCCACCCTAACCCCGATCTCACCCTGCTCCGCCCAGCCGATGGAAATCTTTGTTGATGATGAGACCAAGCTGACTCTCCACGGGCTGCAGCAATGAGAAACTGAAGGACAAGGAGAAGAACAGTTAGCTCTTTGATCTCCTCAACGTGCTGGAGTTCAACCAGGTACTGTAATTCAATCATGATGTTCCAGAGGCACATACTGTAGCAGGAGAAACTGAGGATGTTTTTTTACAGCTAACTGGGGAAGTTTTTACATGCAAATTCAGTGTAAAGCCAGTGTCTGAGTTCAGCCAGGTACTGTGTTTCATGTTCCACCGTGGTACATAACAGGGAAACAAAAATGCTGACTAGACGAGTAAAGTTTTGAAAATGCAGTACGTGTGTAGTGAAATGTGTTGTTGTTTCCTGGTGGTGATCTCTGGCCCAGTGTGTGATATTATTATAGATGGTGATCTCTGGCCCAGTGTGTGATATTATAGATGGTGATCTCTGGCCCAGTGTGTGATATTATTATATATTATAGATGGTGATCTCTGGCCCAGTGTGTGATATTATTATATATTATAGATAGTGATCTCTGGTCCAGTGTGTGATATTATAGATGGTGATCTCTGGTCCAGTGTGTGATATTATTATATATTATAGATAGTGATCTCTGGTCCAGTGTGTGATATTATTATAGATGGTGATCTCTGGCCCAGTGTGTGATATTATTATAGATGGTGATCTCTGGCCCAGTGTGTGATATTATTAAATATTATAGATGGTGATCTCTGGTCCAGTGTGTGATATTATTATATATTATAGATGGTGATCTCTGGCCCAGTGTGGGATATTATTATATATTATAGATGGTGATCTCTGGTCCAGTGTGTGATATTATTATATATTATAGATGGTGATCTCTGGTCCAGTGTGTGATATTATTATAGATGGTGATCTCTGGTCCAGTGTGTGATATTATTATATATTATAGATGGTGATCTCTGGTCCAGTGTGTGATATTATTATATATTATAGATGGTGATCTCTGGTCCAGTGTGTGATATTATTATAGATGGTGATCTCTGGTCCAGTGTGTGATATTATTATATATTATAGATGGTGATCTCTGGTCCAGTGTGTGATATTATTATATATTATAGATGGTGATCTCTGGTCCAGTGTGTGATATTATTATATATTATAGATGGTGATCTCTGGTCCAGTGTGTGATATTATATATTGTAGATGGTGATCTCTGGCCCAGTGTGTGATATTATATATTATAGATGGTGATCTCTGGCCCAGTGTGTGATATTATTATATATTATAGGTGGTGATCTCTGGTCCAGTGTGTGATATTATTATATATTATAGATGGTGATCTCTGGTCCAGTGTGTGATATTATTATATATTATAGATGGTGATCTCTGGTCCAGTGTGTGATATTATTATATATTATAGATGGTGATCTCTGGTCCAGTGTGTGATATTATTATATATTATAGATGGTGATCTCTGGTCCAGTGTGTGATATTATTATATATTATAGATGGTGATCTCTGGTCCAGTATGTGATATTATTATATATTATAGATGGTGATCTCTGGCCCAGTGTGTGATATTATTATATATTATAGATGGTGATCTCTGGTCCAGTGTGTGATATTATTATATATTATAGATGGTGATCTCTGGTCCAGTGTGTGATATTATTATATATTATAGATGGTGATCTCTGGTCCAGTGTGTGATATTATTATATATTATAGATGGTGATCTCTGGTCCAGTGTGTGATATTATTATATATTATAGATGGTGATCTCTGGTCCAGTGTGTGATATTATTATATATTATAGATGGTGATCTCTGGTCCAGTGTGTGATATTATATATTATACAGTGCCTTGCGAAAGTATTCGGCCCCCTTGAACTTTGCGACCTTTTGCCACATTTCAGGCTTCAAACATAAAGATATAAAACTGTATTTTTTTGTGAAGAATCAACAACAAGTGGGACACAATCATGAAGTGGAACGACATTTATTGGATATTTCAAACTTTTTTAACAAATCAAAAACTGAAAAATTGGGCGTGCAAAATTATTCAGCCCCCTTAAGTTAATACTTTGTAGCGCCACCTTTTGCTGCGATTACAGCTGTAAGTCGCTTGGGGTATGTCTCTATCAGTTTTGCACATCGAGAGACTGAAATTTTTTCCCATTCCTCCTTGCAAAACAGCTCGAGCTCAGTGAGGTTGGATGGAGAGCATTTGTGAACAGCAGTTTTCAGTTCTTTCCACAGATTCTCGATTGGATTCAGGTCTGGACTTTGACTTGGCCATTCTAACACCTGGATGTTTATTATTGAACCATTCCATTGTAGATTTTGCTAAATGTCGTTCCACTTCATGATTGTGTCCCACTTGTTGTTGATTCTTCACAAAAAAATACAGTTTTATATCTTTATGTTTGAAGCCTGAAATGTGGCAAAAGGTCGCAAAGTTCAAGGGGGCCAAATACTTTCGCAAGGCACTGTAGATGGTGATCTCTGGCCCAGTGTGTGATATTATTATATATTATAGATGGTGATCTCTGGCCCAGTGTGTGATATTATTATATATTATAGATGGTGTTCTCTGGCCCAGTGTGTGATATTATTATATATTATAGATGGTGATCTCTGGTCCAGTGTGTGATATTATTATATATTATAGATGGTGATCTCTGGTCCAGTGTGTGATATTATTATAGATGGTGATCTCTGGTCCAGTGTGTGATATTATTATATATTATAGATGGTGATCTCTGGTCCAGTGTGTGATATTATTATAGATGGTGATCTCTGGTCCAGTGTGTGATATTATTATATATTATAGATGGTGATCTCTGGTCCAGTGTGTGATATTATTATAGATGGTGATCTCTGGTCCAGTGTGTGATATTATTATATATTATAGATGGTGATCTCTGGTCCAGTGTGTGATATTATTATAGATGGTGATCTCTGGTCCAGTGTGTGATATTATTATATATTATAGATGGTGATCTCTGGCCCAGTGTGTGATATTATTATATATTATAGATGGTGATCTCTGGTCCAGTGTGTGATATTATTATAGATGGTGATCTCTGGCCCAGTGTGTGATATTATTATAGATGGTGATCTCTGGCCCAGTGTGTGATATTATTATAGATGGTGATCTCTGGCCCAGTGTGTGATATTATTATAGATGGTGATCTCTGGCCCAGTGTGTGATATTATTATAGATGGTGATCTCTGGCCCAGTGTGTGATATTATTATAGATGGTGATCTCTGGTCCAGTGTGTGATATTATTATAGATGGTGATCTCTGGCCCAGTGTGTGATATTATTATAGATGGTGATCTCTGGCCCAGTGTGTGATATTATTATAGATGGTGATCTCTGGCCCAGTGTGTGATATTATTATAGATGGTGATCTCTGGTCCAGTGTGTGATATTATTATATATTATAGATGGTGATCTCTGGCCCAGTGTGTGATATTATTATATATTATAGATGGTGATCTCTGGCCCAGTGTGTGATATTATTATATATTACAGATGGTGATCTCTGGCCCAGTGTGTGATATTATTATATATTATAGATGGTGATCTCTGGTCCAGTGTGTGATATTATTATATATTATAGATGGTGATCTCTGGTCCAGTGTGTGAAATTATTATATATTATAGATGGTGATCTCTGGCCCAGTGTGTGATATTATTATAGATGGTGATTTCTGGTCCAGTGTGTGATATTATTATATATTATAGGTGGTGATCTCTGGCCCAGTGTGTGATATTATTATATATTATAGATGGTGATCTCTGGTCCAGTGTGTGATATTATTATAGATGGTGATCTCTGGTCCAGTGTGTGATATTATTATATATTATAGGTGGTGATCTCTGGTCCAGTGTGTGATATTATTATATATTATAGGTGGTGATCTCTGGTCCAGTGTGTGATATTATTATAGATGGTGATCTCTGGTCCAGTGTGTGATATTATTATATATTATAGATGGTGATCTCTGGTCCAGTGTGTGATATTATTATAGATGGTGATCTCTGGTCCAGTGTGTGATATTATTATATATTATAGGTGGTGATCTCTGGCCCAGTGTGTGATATTATTATAGATGGTGATCTCTGGCCCAGTGTGTGATATTATTATAGATGGTGATCTCTGGTCCAGTGTGTGATATTATTATATATTATAGATGGTGATCTCTGGTCCAGTGTGTGATATTATATATTATAGATGGTGATCTCTGGCCCAGTGTGTGATATTATATATTATAGATGGTGATCTCTGGCCCAGTGTGTGATATTATTATAGATGGTGATCTCTGGCCCAGTGTGTGATATTATTATATATTATAGATGGTGATCTCTGGCCCAGTGTGTGATATTATTATAGATGGTGATCTCTGGCCCAGTGTGTGATATTATTATAGATGGTGATCTCTGGCCCAGTGTGTGATATTATAGATGGTGATCTCTGGTCCAGTGTGTGATATTATTATATATTATAGATGGTGATCTCTGGTCCAGTGTGTGATATTATATATTATAGATGGTGATCTCTGGCCCAGTGTGTGATATTATTATAGATGGTGATCTCTGGCCCAGTGTGTGATATTATTATAGATGGTGATCTCTGGCCCAGTGTGTGATATTATTATAGATGGTGATCTCTGGCCCAGTGTGTGATATTATAGATGGTGATCTCTGGTCCAGTGTGTGATATTATTATATATTATAGATGGTGATCTCTGGCCCAGTGTGTGATATTATTATATATTATAGATGGTGTTCTCTGGTCCAGTGTGTGATATTATTATATATTATAGATGGTGATCTCTGGTCCAGTGTGTGATATTATTATATATTATAGATGGTGATCTCTGGTCCAGTGTGTGATATTATTATATATTATAGATGGTGATCTCTGGTCCAGTGTGTGATATTATTATATATTATAGATGGTGATCTCTGGCCCAGTGTGTGATATTATTATATATTATAGATGGTGTTCTCTGGTCCAGTGTGTGATATTATTATATATTATAGATGGTGATCTCTGGTCCAGTGTGTGATATTATTATAGATGGTGATCTCTGGTCCAGTGTGTGATATTATTATAGATGGTGATCTCTGGCCCAGTGTGTGATATTATTATATATTATAGGTGGTGATCTCTGGTCCAGTGTGTGATATTATTATATATTATAGGTGGTGATCTCTGGCCCAGTGTGTGATATTATTATATATTATAGATGGTGATCTCTGGTCCAGTGTGTGATATTATTATAGATGGTGATCTCTGGTCCAGTGTGTGATATTATTACATATTATAGATGGTGATCTCTGGCCCAGTGTGTGATATTATTATATATTATAGATGGTGATCTCTGGTCCAGTGTGTGATATTATTATATATTATAGATGGTGATCTCTGGTCCAGTGTGTGATATTATTATATATTATAGATGGTGATCTCTGGTCCAGTGTGTGATATTATTACATATTATAGATGGTGATCTCTGGTCCAGTGTGTGATATTATTATAGATGGTGATCTCTGGTCCAGTGTGTGATATTATTATATATTATAGATGGTGATCTCTGGTCCAGTGTGTGATATTATTATATATTATAGATGGTGATCTCTGGTCCCCATCCCATAACGACTGTTGAGGCGAGCTGCCGCCTGACGAGATCTACATCTCGTCTTAAAATAAGTGCTGCTTAGTTCCTATCATCAGTCTTGGATATCAGTGGGTCCTGGGCAGGGGTGTTCAACTTTGACCCTGTTATGTCTGGAGCCTGCTGCTTTTCTGGTCTATCGGTTTAATTGCGCCTGCCTGGTGTCGCAGGTCTAAAATCAGTCCCTGATTAGAGGGGAACAATCTAAAAATTCAGAGGAACTGGCTTCGAGGTCCAGAGTTGAGTTTGAAGGTTCTAGCATGACACTAGGTTAAAAACCAAAACATGCACCCAGGTGGGGCCCCGGGACAGAGTTTGGGAAACACTGTTCTAGAGTGAAGGCTGTCGTCTTTCCTGGTCATCTGTTACTTATTAGAAAATGTATTATGTTAGGAACATCTATTTCATTACTCATCAGTGGAGGAGAGAAGATTATCAAGTGAATGTTCTGCCTTAACATGTTCTGCTTTAACATGTTCTGCTTTAATACGTTCTGCTTTAACATGTTCTGCTCTAACATGTTCTGCTTTAACATGTTCTGCCTTAACATGTTCTGCTTTAACATATTCTGCTTTAACATGTTCTGCTTTAACATGTTCTGCTTTAATACGTTCTGCCTTAACATGTTCTGCTTTAATACGTTCTGCTTTAACATGTTCTGCTCTAACATGTTCTGCTTTAACATGTTCTGCCTTAACATGTTCTGCTCTAACATGTTCTGCTCTAACATGTTCTGCCTTAACATGTTCTGCCTTAACATGTTCTGCTTTAACATGTTCTGCCTTAACATGTTCTGCCTTAACATGTTCTGCTTTAACATGTTCTGCTTTAATACGTTCTGCTTTAACATGTTCTGCTCTAACATGTTCTGCTTTAACATGTTCTGCCTTAACATGTTCTGCTCTAACATGTTCTGCTCTAACATGTTCTGCCTTAACATGTTCTGCTTTAACATGTTCTGCTTTAACATGTTCTGCTCTAACATGTTCTGCTCTAACATGTTCTGCTTTAACATGTTCTGCTCTAACATGTTCTGCCTTAACACGTTCTGCTTTAACACGTTATGCTTTAACATATTCTGCTCTAACATGTTCTGCTCTAACATGTTCTGCTCTAACATGTTCTGCTTTAACATGTTCTGCTCTAACATGTTCTGCTCTAACATGTTCTGCTTTAACATGTTCTGCTCTAACATGTTCTGCTTTAACATGTTCTGCTTTAACATGTTCTGCCTTAACATGTTCTGCCTTAACATGTTCTGCTTTAACATGTTCTGCTTTAACCCTCAGTTGAACCAACACGGTAAAGACGTATTATCCTGCAGACATTGTATCAGAATTGTGATTGATATTTTGCCTTTGATTTTTAACACTGATAGCTAAGGTCAAATCAACTATTATCAGATCGAACAATACAAAAACTTCTAAAATCTGCTGACGGTCATTCGCACCTATAATGAATAAATTAGGACTACTGTGAATTAGCACCCCCCGGTGGATAGAAAGGATATTTCTAAACATTGTCGGGCCTTTTCCAATTACATTTGTTTAATGATGTTAATATTATTTTGTTGTCTTTATCTAAAGACTAGGTAACGGTCACTGAATGAGTTATTTTTGTGTGTGTTTTATTTACAGTGTCATTTGGTTGGCAAATGCTGCATTTTATTGCCTGTAAAAATAGTTGACCAGTTACCAGGCGGTAGATCCTAGTGCCACGGAAATGTTACATTGAAGGACATTTAAAGATAGACACTAAACAAGCTCTGTCCTGCGCTCAATCTGGATTCATAAATGTTTGACTAGATATAGACTTGCTGCTTCTTCTTGCCTCAACATCTAAATCTTGTCGTTGTCTCGGTCTGAGGTGTCGGCCCGAAAAGATCAACATGAACAAACTGTCTTCCAAGGCACTCCGAGTCAATATCCAAACACCCTAAGGTTGCATCTCAAATAGTACCTTATTCCCTATGCTACCTGGACATACTGATGCGTTTATCACCTCAGGATCGTTGCCTTTAAATAGCTAGTGAGATCATGCCAGCAGCTGCACGATAAAGTACAGACGTGGCCAAAAGTTTTGAGAATGACACAAATATTAATTTCCACAAAGTTTGCTGCTTCAGTGTTTTTATATATTTGTGTCAGACTTTACTATGGAATACTGAAGTAGAATTCCAAGCATTTACTTCAGTGTCAAAGGCTTTTATTGAAAATTACATGAAGTTGATGCAAAGAGTCAAAATGTGCAGTGTTTACCCTTTTTCAAGACCTCTGCAATCCGCCCTGGCATTCTGTCAATTAACTTCTGGGCCACATCCTGACTGATGGCAGCCCATTCTTGCATAATCAATGCTTGGAGTTTGTCAGAATTTGTGGGTTTTTGTTTGTCCATCCGCCTCTTGAGGATTGACCACAAGTTCTCAATGGGATTAAGGTCTGGGGAGTTTCCTGGCCATGGACCCAAAATATTGGTGTTTTGTTCCCCGAGCCACTTAGTTATCACTTTTGTCTTATGGCAAGGTGCTCCATCATGCTGGAAAAGGCATTGTTCGTCACCAAACTGTTCCTGGATGGTTGGGAGAAGTTTCTCTTAGAGGATGTGTTGGTACCATTCTTTATTCATGGCTGTATTCTTAGGCAAAATTGTGAGTGAGCCCACTTCCTTGACTGAGAAGCAACCCCACACATGAATGGTCTCAGGATGCTTTACTGTTGGCATGAACAGAACTGATGGTAGCGCTCAACTTGTCTTCTCCGGACAAGCTTTTTTCCGGATGCCCCATACAATTGGAAAGGGGATTCATCAGAGAAAATGACTTTACCCCAGTCCTCAGCAGTTCAATCCCTGTACCTTTTGCAGAATATCAGTCTGTCCCTGATGTTTTTCTTGGAGAGAAGTGGCTTCTTTGCTGCCCTTCTTGACACCAGGCCATCCTTCAAAAGTCTTCGCCTAAATGTGCATGCAGATGCACTCACACCTGCCTGTTGCCATTCCCTGTACTGGTGGTTCCCCGATTCCGCAGCTGAATCAACTTTAGGAGACGGTCCTGGCGCTTGCTGGACTTTCTTGGGCGCCCTGAAGCCTTTTTAACAACAATTGAACCGCTCTCCTTGAAGTTCTTGATGATCCGATAAATGGTTGATTTAGGTGCAATCTTATTGGCAGCAATATCCTTGCCTGTGAAGCCCTTTTTGTGCAAAGCAATGATGACGGCACGTGTTTCCTTGCAGGTAACCACGGTTGACAGAGGAAGAACAAGGTTTCCAAGCACCACCCTCCTTTTGAAGCTTCCAGTCTGTTATTCAAACTCAATCAGCATGACAGAGTGATCTTCAGCCTTGTCCTCATCAACACCCACACCTGTGTTAACGAGAGAATCACTGACATGTCGTCAGCTGGTCCTTTTGTGGCAGGGCTGAGATGCAGTGTTTTTTTGTTGTTGGGATTCAGTTCATTTGCATGGCAAAGAGGGACCTTGCAATTAATTGCATTTCATCTGATCACTCTTCATAACATTCTGGAGTATAATGCCAGCAGCATACCACTGCTGGTTTGCTTCTGAAGCTAAGCAGGGTTGGTCCTGGTCAGTTCCTGGATGGGAGACCAGATGCTGCTGGAAGTGGTGTTGGAGGGCCAGTAGGAGGCACTCTTTCCTCTGGTCTAAAAAAAAATAATATATATATCCTAATTCCCCAGGGCAGTGATTGGGGACACTGCCCTGTGTAGGGTACTGTCTTTCGGATGGGACGTTAAACGGGTGTCCTGACTGTCTGAGGTCATTAAAGATCCCATGGCACTTATCGTAAGAGTAGGGGAGTTAACCCCGGTGTCCTGACTCTCTGAGGTCATTAAAGATCCCATGGCACTTATCGTAAGAGTAGGGGTGTTAACCCCGGTGTCCTGGCTAAATTCCCAATCTGGCCCTTGAACCATCACGGTCACCTAATAATCCCCAGTTTACAAAATTGGCTCATTCATCCCCCTCCTCTCCCCTGTAACTATTCCCCAGGTTGTTGCTGTAAATGAGAATGTGTTCTCAGTCAACTTACCTGGTGAAATAAATATACACATTTCCATCATACAAACTGAGGCAGCAAACTTTGTGAAAATTAATATTTGTGTAATTCTCAAAACTTTTGGCCACGACTGTACAGTAGCTCTTAGCCTAAAGCAGAAACCTACCCAGACCAATTATCTGTCAGAACAGTGTGTTATAGCGACCAACCGCTGTCATTTTCTCCCGTTTCTAAATGTACAAATCGGTTTGCAAATTATGACAGGTATTCTGTTCAGAGGTGCTAGCATTTCTTTTGGCAGAAGCTTTACAATCCTACAGGGCTGTCCATGCCTCATCATAGCTAACCTATATAAGTAATGGGAAAAAAAGCTAAATCATTTAATATAAAATGTACTAAGCTTGAGGTATTGAACTAACTAGCTTTGGACACTCCGGCTTGATTTGGAGAGTCTACGTCTTTGAGTTAACAAATATTTTTAGGGAGTCACAGTTGATCAGCCAAGTCTTAAATACTGTCATCAATGGTCTCCTAGTCTAAATCTACTCGCTGAGTCAGTTGACCTCTTCTATTCTGGATTGTAAAAATGTTAAAAAATAATAATAATAAATCAGACCAGTGTTTGTGAAACAGGAAGCAAGACCGGTCAGGAAGTGAACAGGATAAGAGTGCACTCTAAAGGAAGTGGGGAGGGATAGCTTAGATTGAGTCCCGAATGGCTCCTTATATAGCCCATAGGGTTCCGTTCTAAAATAGTGCACTATACGGAATAGGGTACTATTTGTGACACAGACAAGAGGTTACAGGCACAAGTGGGAAACGATTGTTGGAAAATGACCAGGAACAATAAAACCCAGATCCAATAACATTAGTGGACACTCAAAAGTTAAGACACAATGGATATGTGGACAAATAGCAAAATAGTCTGTTTTATTTACAACGTATTGAAGTTCTAAACACGTCAGGCAGAGTGGTTCTTACACATCACCATTCAGGACATATGAATCGATCTTCCTGACAATCAATCACCCCAGAACTAAGTACATGAATAAAAAGCACCCTTCACGTATCACCCAGTTACACCCAATCACGTAAATCAAGAAAACATGTAAAACAATCATGATCATTGTTGTTTTGTTTTCCTCTTTCAACAAACACAACTGCAGCAGACCACCGTTTGAATGTCATGGAATTACAACCGACCATTCATTTTGAAAAAGGGGCTAAAGTATATGGACGTCCCAAATGGCACCCTTTTCCCTTTATAGTGCACTTCTTTTGATCAGGGCACCATAGGGTTCTGGACAAAGGTCGTGCACTATATAGGGAATAGGGTGCCATTTGATATGAGCACAACATAATGTCACATACAGGTGTTAAATTGGCTCGCTGCAAGGCAATGTATGAACCTCTGATCATCTCTTTATAAAACCATTTACAAGAGATAAATAAATCATTCCCAAAATAGTATTTCCCCCTCCAAAAAAAAATCATGGTACTTTTTTTTTCCATTTTAAAGAATAAATCAGATTATATATTTATGATAAAAGTTTAATACCAGTCTAACTAATATTTCGACCTCATTCATTCACTTTGAGTGAGTGGAATACTGCAAGTTCTTTTTAAAGTAGACATCTGAGAATAGAATGTAGACAGAGGCTGTCCTAAATGGGTCCCTCTAGTGCACTACTTTATACTACAGCCCTATGGTTCCTAGTCAAAAGGTAGTGCAGTAAACAGGGAGCCATTTGGATCTTTTAAGATCTGGTGACACAGAAAAAAAAACCCCACAAAAAGCAAGTCTCTGAGGTCTCCAAATCCACGTAATCAACCTTTAGGTTTAAGACATCACGTTGGAGCAAACCGTAAACCACGTGTCAAATTCATTTCACGGAGGGCCGAGTGTCTGCGGGTTTTCACTCCTCCTTTGTACTCCATTGATGAATTAAGGTCACTGATTAGTAAGGAACTCCCCTCACCCGGTCGTCTAGGTCTCAGTAAGGAACTCCCCTCACCCGGTCGTCTAGGTCTCAGTAAGGAACTCCCCTCACCTGGTCGTCTAGGTCTCAGTAAGGAACTCCCCTCACCTGGTCGTCTAGGTCTCAGTAAGGAACTCCCCTCACCTGGTCGTCTAGGTCTCAGTAAGGAACTCCCCTCACCTGGTCGTCTAGGTCTCAGTAAGGAACTCCCCTCACCTGGTCGTCTAGGTCTCAGTAAGGAACTCCCCTCACCTGGTCGTCTAGGTCTCAGTAAGGAACTCCCCTCACCTGGTCGTCTAGGTCTCAGTAAGGAACTCCCCTCACCTGGTCGTCTAGGTCTCAGTAAGGAACTCCCCTCACCTGGTCGTCTAGGTCTCAGTAAGGAACTCCCCTCACCTGGTCGTCTAGGTCTCAGTAAGGAACTCCCCTCACCTGGTCGTCTAGGTCTCAGTAAGGAACTCCCCTCACCTGGTCGTCTAGGTCTCAGTAAGGAACTCCCCTCACCTGGTCGTCTAGGTCTCAGTAAGGAACTCCCCTCACCTGGTCGTCTAGGTCTCAGTAAGGAACTCCCCTCACCTGGTCGTCTAGGTCTCAGTAAGGAACTCCCCTCACCTGGTCGTCTAGGTCTCAGTAAGGAACTCCCCTCACCTGGTCGTCTAGGTCTCAGTAAGGAACTCCCCTCACCTTGTCGTCTAGGTCTCAGTAAGGAACTCCCCTCACCTGGTTGTCTAGGTCTCAGTAAGGAACTCCCCTCACCTGGTTGTCTAGGTCTCAGTAAGGAACTCCCCTCACCTGGTTGTCTAGGTCTCAGTAAGGAACTCCCCTCACCTGGTTGTCTAGGTCTCAGTAAGGAACTCCCCTCACCTGGTTGTCTAGGTCTCAGTAAGGAACTCCCCTCACCTGGTCGTCTAGGTCTCAGTAAGGAACTCCCCTCACCTGGTCGTCTAGGTCTCAGTAAGGAACTCCCCTCACCTGGTCGTCTAGGTCTCAGTAAGGAACTCCCCTCACCTGGTCGTCTAGGTCTCAGTAAGGAACTCCCCTCACCTGGTCGTCTAGGTCTCAGTAAGGAACTCCCCTCACCTGGTTGTCTAGGTCTCAGTAAGGAACTCCCCTCACCTGGTCGTCTAGGTCTCAGTAAGGAACTCCCCTCACCTGGTTGTCTAGGTCTTAATTAAAATAATAAAAAAACAGACACTAAGCCCTCCATGGAATGAGTTCGACACCCCCACCATAAAGCATTCCAGCTCTAGCAGGAGAACAACCAAGCATTAAATGGTTCGTAATTTCTGTGAGACGTGCTGTGGTTTCACTGCCTGGGTGTTGCCCTGTGTCACACTGTGCCTCACTCTATCACATATCCCTTCCCACACCTGTCTGTTTAGCTTCCGCTCCTTCATGTTACCTTGTTTTTGTTTTCTTTGGTTAGAGAAGGTGTTCCTCTCTGTCGAGTCTGTCTTCGATAACATTCACAATAAGTCCTGTTCAAACCTCTCAGCTCCAGCTGACGTCGTACTTTGTCCATCCCTCAGGTGGGGTCAAGAAGACCCGTCGTCCACGGGATAGGAAGCTAACCACACCCCTGTAACCCGCACGGGGAACCCCCGATTTCAAGTCATCCATCACCCCTAAGTTACGGGCCAGAACCTTAAAATTGTCCCGGCTGGAATATTGCACCCGGTACGGACCAGTTCCCGTCAAACCACCCCCTTGTTGTAGCTCCTCCACCTTAATCAGAGGGGCGCTGTAAACCTGCTTCACAAAGTTGACGTCAAAGTTCTCCTTCATCAAGTAAGACAGATCCTGTTTGGTGAAAGGCACAAAGTCAGTGTTGAGTTTAATATAACGCAGATACTGGTCAAAGAACTGACCCAAGCTGACACCCTTGCGTCCGAAGGTCATAGTTCTGGAGATCTCTGGGCGGATGCAGGAGCGCTCTTTACGCTGCTCGGGGTGACGCATCCAGTCGTCCCAGAAGGCTGTGGGCCACTTGGGTTCTAGTTCTGCCCAGATGTCCTTCAGCAGCATCCAGCCCAGCCCAGGGAAGAAGTCTGTCCTGTAGAGGAGGTCCGCCTTCCCAGGGTCCACCAGTCCCTCCCGGCCATTGTCGTTCCAGGCAGACGCACACCACAGGGTGGGGTCAGAGGTCAAGATGGGGTGAAGGGCACGGAAGTACTCAAAGAAGTCTGGGGCAACCTTGGAGACAGAGTCATCTGATTAGTAAACTGTGTTACAGTGACAACTTAGTAGTCTCTCCTGACTGTGATAAGAAACAACCATTAAAATCAGTATATACAGTAGACTTCATTACTAGTTATGATCACTGAAAACTGCTAGCCTGAACCCAGATCTGTTTGTGCTGCATGATATGCCAAACATAAGGAGTTGGCAAAAGAACAGAAACAGACTGGCACCCAGGCTATATATTTTTTTTAAAGAGACCAGAAACAGACTGGCACCCAGGCTATATTTTTTTTAAAAGAGACCAGAAACAGACTGGCACCCAGGCTATATATTTTTTTTAAAGAGACCAGAAACAGACTGGCACCCAGGCTATATGTTTTTAAAAAGAGACCAAAAACAGACTGGCACCCAGGCTATATTTTTTTTTAAAGAGACTGGTTAGAAAACGGCATCTGCTCTATGCAAAACAAGCAAAGGACCAAAATAAAAACGTGAGCAGGCCTGATAAAAACACCCATATGGGCCTCAAGGAATGACCAGTCAAATGTTTGGCCTGATTAATACAATGCCAAATGGTATGTCAACACAAAATGACTTGCCAAAAACAAAAACATGTCTTTGTCAGCATCTACAGGAACAGTTACATAAGTGGACACAGTTCCCAGTAACTGTTCCCCTCTCTCTCTCTGGGGAGGGTGTGTGGGGGGAAAGTTTAGCCTAAAAGATTTAAACTGGTGACTCAGGACAGTTCTGTTGTTTTAGCCATTTCCTGTAACTCTCATTACACCTCTGGTGCAGAATTCTGTCTGACGTCCCCCCCTAGACCATTTGTTCACCCAGCTGGCTGTTTCACTTCGTCTGCTACTCAAATGGCACCCTATTCCCTATATAGTGCACTACTTTTGATCAGAGCCCTATGGACCCACAGGGTGCCATTTGGGACACTGGCTTGGTCTGATTTGATGGGGGACAGAACGAACCGAGCAGGATTTAGGGATCCTTCCCATCACCCCTCTCTGCTAGGTGCCAACGTTGGTTAATCCACTAATCAGTTAAATGTGCTAATCTGGGAAGGCCAACCAGGATTACAGCTGTCCACTGAATTAGGGACATTGATTAAGACCGGTTCTGCCCCCTGACTCCTCCCCCTCGGTTCTGTCCCGACTCCTCCCCCTCGGTTCTGCCCCCTGACTCCTCCCCTCTGGCACAGTTGGTAGAGCAAGATCATGGGTTCGATTCCCACTGGGGCGTCCATACGAAACATTAATGCATGACTGTACGTCGTTTTGGACAGAAGCATCTGCTGAATGGCATAGCCTATATACTAATGTTTAGAGGAGTGATTTACAAATGATTGACTGAAAATGCCTTGGGTCTTCACAGATCACAGTGAAAGATCCCAAGTGGCAGTCTAACCACTGGTCACAATAGACTATTAATTAGACTATATCGATAGGCTAGAGCCAAGCCAAAATGCTGGCTACAAAATGTTAAATGTTTCAGTGAGGAATGCTCTGTTTTAGGTATCAAATTAAATGTTGTGTAAATGAACATTATAGGATCCACTTTCATCATCAGGATTCCATATTTAAATGTGAGACAGATTTTAAATACACTGAAAATATATATATATATATATATATATAAACACAACATGTAAAGTGTTGGTCCCATGTTTCATGAGCTGACATATCAGATACCAGAAATGTTCCATACACACAAAATTATTTTCTCAAAAATGTTGGGCACAAATGTAATTAAATCTGTTTGTGAGCATTTCTCCTTTGCCAAAATAATCCATCCACCTGACAGGTGTGGCATATCAATAAACTGATTAAACAGCATGATCATTACACAGGTGCACCTTGTGCTGGGGACAATAAAAGGCCACTAATAATGTGCCGTTTTGTCACAATGCTACAGATGTCTCAAGTTGAAGGAGGGTGCAATTGGCATGCAGGAATGTCCACCATAGCTATTTCCAGAGAATTGAATGTTCATTTCTCTACTACAAGCCACCACCAACGTTGTTTTAGAGAACACAGCAGTACGTCCAACGGGCCTCACAACCACAGACCACGTGTAACCACGCCAGCCCAGGACCTCCACATCCAGCTTCTTCACCTGCGGGATCGTCTGAGACCAGCCACCCGGGACAGCTGATGAAACTGTGGAACTGCACAACCTAATCATTTCTGCACAAAATGTCAGAAATCGTCTCAGGGAAGTTCATCTGCGTGCTCGTCGTCCTCACCAGGGTCTTGACCTGACTGCAGTTCTGCATCGTAACGGACTTCAGTGGGTAAATGCCCACCTTCGAAAGTTACTGGCACACTGGAGACGTGTGCTCTTCACGGGTGAACACCCGTTTAAACTGCACAGGGCAGACGGCGTGTACGGCGTCGTGGGGGGGGTTTAAGCTTAATTCTGCAAACAGAGCGCTTAAATGTTTTGCTGCAGGCCACGGGGACGTTGGTGACCTTAGAAGAAGTTATTTCGTTTGTCTGCTGATCGCTCAGCTCTGTGTTTTAGGACGTCCTTCTGGCGACATTTTCCACGTGAATCTACATGGAATTTTTTTTTTTTTTTTTTAAATCGGTGCGGACTTGGTTCGCAAATATGTTCAGAGGTGCTAAGTACTCTCAGCCAGCAAACGCTACTGGTGTCTAAGCGCTTAAGCCAACTGCAAACCATTATGCCAGGGATGAAGAGAGCAACTGAAAACCATTATGCCAGGGATGGAGAGAGCAACTGCAACCCATTATGCCAGGGATGGAGAGAGCAACTGCAACCCATTATGCCAGGGATGGAGAGAGCAACTGCAACCCATTATGCCAGGGATGAAGAGAGCAACTGAAAACCATTATGCCAGGGATGGAGAGAGCAACAGAAAAGGCAGCAGTGGATAAATCAGCTACAGGACTACTTATACAGGAGCCTCATGCAAGTCACTAAAAAGTCTTGATGCTTCACATCAATACCTTGGTGCCAAGCAGGGATTTCAGTTCATTTCACTGACTGAGTTCATCTTCTATTGAACGTCATGCAAATCACCAGCAACTCAGACACTTCTAATCAACGCTGTCAACACATTCAGACTGAGGTGCATTTTAAATCCATTCCTCAATTACAGTGCATGCAGACAGGGGTGTATGGATTTCAGTTACTGTTCACTTACCTCCAAGTCATCTTCCACGATCACCACGGTGGAGTGAGAGAGTGTGTTGAACACCTGGTTGAGGGCCCAGCGGTAGTGTCTGGCAATCTTATAGTAGCCCTGGAACTTCCTGTGCTCCGGCCGTACCCGGATGACCGAGAGGTCTGGTTGGCTAATGTGGGCCACCTGACTGCCATATGAGCCAATCACTTGGGCAGTCTCAGCATGGCCACAGTCCTGACTAACTATGATTGGGTAGAGTTCTGCAGAGGGGCGGTATTGGATCAACTTGTCAAGACTCCTTTTCACGGTCACCCTGTCACAGGCGATGACCAATATGGGAATGACAACTTGTGGGCTGATGACAGTAACATTCAATTTGGTGTAGTCGGTCAGCTCTTTTATTTCATTGTCCAGTTGTGTGTCTCCTTTAGAGTCTCGGACTGCTGTAATGATCAATTCCGGTGTATTTTCCTCTGGACTTTGGTCCTTGTTCTCTGAATCGTCCTTTGGAGGTACTGCAGACAACTGTGGCGGCGGTTTGTGTTCCTTCTCTTTATTTTCTACCTTCCCTCCATCCGTCTGTCTTCTTCCCATCCCTCTCCTCTTTTCCCACAGTGACCTGTGACTCTGAATCTGCTTCAGAAGTTCCTTCTGGGTCTCGAGTTCCGATTCTACCTCTTCGGCCAATCGGATCACCTCGCCTGCCAGATTAGTCCCACCCCCTTTTGTTTTGGCCACGCCCCACTCTTCCCGCCCCCCTGGTTCAGCCCCGCCCCCTTCCCCAAAGCGACCAATGGGAGTTCGTCCCCAAAGGAACAGGAGAAGCAAGCCATTGCAGGCGACGAATAGGAAAGCTCCACACAAGATAAGGGAGCCTCTCTTGCGAACCATGGCCCAATGACATCAGAGGATGGACTACAGTGAGGAAAAGATAACAGTTGAGGTGGGACAGTGTTGAAGTGACAAACAGCCAATAGGGTCCAAACAAAAACACAAAGATGAGAAAAAAAAAAAAACGTTGTCCAATAGGGGTGGAGAGAACTGAGGTCCAATCATAAGATCCTTACTTCTCATCCAATCATTGTGTGATCAATAACACCACAGGAGAACGATCCAGAACCTCTATTGCTAGACGGAGATGGAGACGTGCTTTGTTGTTATCGGCTTGGCTGTCCTCCATGAAACAGAGGAACAAGAGAGTGAGTTGGCTCAAGGGGAAATTGAGAAAAACAGGAAAGTAAAAAAATAAAATAATAAAATAAAAATGGGGAGAGGAGAGAGGTGATAAAATAAAAAGGAAGAAACAGGGTCACATTGGGGTGGAAGGGCTGAGGGTCCTTGCCGTTATCCCTCGGACATCACCCTGAAAAACAGAGGGAGAGAGAAAAGTACATTTCAATTTACATTTTCACATTAGTGAAACAGTCTGAAATAAACACAAAACACACAGTAGTCTCCTTATAGAATACAACTAGTTTATATTATCTAGAAGTTGTCAATTGCATCATCAGCAGATTCAGAAACACGAGTATCGCAGAGGAACAGGATGTTTCAGCCCGAGTATCGCAGAGGAACAGGACCTATCAGCCCGAGTATCGCAGAGGAACAGGATGTTTCAGCCCGAGTATCGCAGAGGAACAGGACCTATCAGCCCGAGTATCGCAGAGGAACAGGACGTTTCAGCCCGAGTATCGCAGAGGAACAGGACCTATCAGCCCGAGTATCACAGAGGAACAGGACCTATCAGCCCGAGTATCGCAGAGGAACAGGACGTTTCAGCCCGAGCATCGCAGAGGAACAGGACGTTTCAGCCCGAGTATCGCAGAGGAACAGGACGTTTCAGCCCGAGTATCGCAGAGGAACAGGACGTTTCAGCCCGAGTATCGCAGAGGAACAGGACCTATCAGCCCGAGTATCACAGAGGAACAGGACCTATCAGCCCGAGTATCGCAGAGGAACAGGATGTTTCAGCCTGAGTATCGCAGAGGAACAGGACCTATCAGCCCGAGTATCACAGAGGAACAGGACCTATCAGCCCGAGTATCACAGAGGAACAGGACCTATCAGCCAGAGTATCGCAGAGCAACAGGACCTATCAGCCCGAGTATCGCAGAGGAACAGGACCTATCAGCCCGAGTATCACAGAGGAACAGGATGTTTCAGCCCGAGTATCGCAGAGCAACAGGACCTATCAGCCCGAGTATCGCAGAGCAACAGGATGTTTCAGCCCGAGTATCGCAGAGCAACAGGATGTTTCAGCCCGAGTATCGCAGAGGAACAGGATGTTTCAGCCCGAGTATCGCAGAGGAACAGGACCTATCAGCCCGAGTATCGCAGAGCAACAGGATGTTTCAGCCCGAGTATCGCAGAGGAACAGGATGTTTCAGCCCGAGTATCGCAGAGGAACAGGACCTATCAGCCCGAGTATCGCAGAGCAACAGGACCTATCAGCCCGAGTATCGCAGAGGAACAGGACCCATCAGCCCGAGTATCACAGAGGAACAGGACCCATCAGCCCGAGTATCGCAGAGGAACAGGATGTTTCAGGCCGAGTATCGCAGAGGAACAGGACCCATCAGCCCGAGTATCACAGAGGAACAGGACCCATCAGCCCGAGTATCGCAGAGGAACAGGATGTTTCAGCCTGAGTATCGCAGAGGAACAGGACCTATCAGCCCGAGTATCGCAGAGGAACAGGACGTTTCAGCCCGAGTATCGCAGAGGAACAGGACCTATCAGCCCGAGTATCGCAGAGGAACAGGACCTATCAGCCCGAGTATCGCAGAGCAACAGGACGTTTCAGCCCGAGTATCGCAGAGGAACAGGACGTTTCAGCCCGAGTATCGCAGAGCAACAGGACCTATCAGCCCGAGTATCGCAGAGCAACAGGACCTATCAGCCCGAGTATCGCAGAGCAACAGGACCTATCAGCCCGAGTATCGCAGAGCAACAGGACCTATCAGCCCGAGTATCGCAGAGGAACAGGACCCATCAGCCCGAGTATCGCAGAGGAACAGGACCCATCAGCCCGAGTATCGCAGAGCAACATGACCTATCAGCCCGAGTATCGCAGAGGAACAGGACCCATCAGCCCGAGTATCGCAGAACAACAGGACCCATCAGCCCGAGTATCGCAGAGGAACAGGACCCATCAGCCCGAGTATCGCAGAGGAACAGGACCTATCAGCCCGAGTATCGCAGAGGAACAGGACCTATCAGCCCGAGTATCACAGAGGAACAGGACCTATCAGCCCGAGTATCACAGAGGAACAGGACCTATCAGCCCGAGTATCGCAGAGGAACAGGACCTATCAGCCCGAGTATCGCAGAGGAACAGGACCTATCAGCCCGAGTATCACAGAGGAACAGGATGTTTCAGCCCGAGTATCGCAGAGCAACAGGACCTATCAGCCCGAGTATCGCAGAGGAACAGGACGTTTCAGCCCGAGTATCGCAGAGGAACAGGACCTATCAGCCCGAGTATCACAGAGCAACAGGACCTATCAGCCCGAGTATCGCAGAGGAACAGGACCCATCAGCCCGAGTATCACAGAGGAACAGGATGTTTCAGCCCGAGTATCACAGAGGAACAGGACGTTTCAGCCCGAGTATCGCAGAGGAACAGGATGTTTCAGCCCGAGTATCACAGAGGAACAGGACCTATCAGCCCAAGTATCGCAGAGGAACAGGACCTATCAGCCCGAGTATCGCAGAGGAACAGGACCTATCAGCCCGAGTATCGCAGAGGAACAGGACCTATCAGCCCGAGTATCGCAGAGGAACAGGACCTATCAGCCCGAGTATCGCAGAGCAACAGGACCTATCAGCCCGAGTATCACAGAGGAACAGGACCTATCAGCCCGAGTATCACAGAGGAACAGGACCTATCAGCCCGAGTATCGCAGAGGAACAGGACCTATCAGCCCGAGTATCGCAGAGGAACAGGACCTATCAGCCCGAGTATCACAGAGGAACAGGACCTATCAGCCCGAGTATCACAGAGGAACAGGACCTATCAGCCCGAGTATCACAGAGGAACAGGACCTATCAGCCCGAGTATCACAGAGGAACAGGACCTATAAGCCCGAGTATCACAGAGGAACAGGACGTTTCAGCCCGAGTATCGCAGAGGAACAGGACCTATCAGCCCGAGTATCACAGAGGAACAGGACGTTTCAGCCCGAGTATCGCAGAGGAACAGGACCTATCAGCCCGAGTATCACAGAGCAACAGGACCTATCAGCCCGAGCATCGCAGAGGAACAGGACCCATCAGCCCGAGTATCGCAGAGGAACAGGACCCATCAGCCCGAGTATCACAGAGGAACAGGATGTTTCAGCCCGAGTATCACAGAGGAACAGGACGTTTCAGCCCGAGTATCACAGAGGAACAGGACCTATCAGCCCGAGTATCACAGAGGAACAGGACCTATCAGCCCGAGTATCGCAGAGCAACAGGACCTATCAGCCCGAGTATCACAGAGCAACAGGACCTATCAGCCCGAGTATCACAGAGCAACAGGACCTATCAGCCCGAGTATCGCAGAGGAACAGGACCTATCAGCCCGAGTATCACAGAGGAACAGGATGTTTCAGCCCGAGTATCACAGAGGAACAGGACCTATCAGCCCGAGTATCGCAGAGGAACAGGACCCATCAGCCCGAGTATCACAGAGGAACAGGATGTTTCAGCCCGAGTATCACAGAGGAACAGGACCCATCAGCCCGAGTATCGCAGAGCAACAGGACGTTTCAGCCCGAGTATCACAGAGGAACAGGACCCATCAGCCCGAGTATCGCAGAGGAACAGGATGTTTCAGCCCGAGTATCGCAGAGGAACAGGACGTTTCAGCCCGAGTATCGCAGAGGAACAGGACGTTTCAGCCCGAGTATCGCAGAGGAACAGGACCTATCAGCCCGAGTATCACAGAGGAACAGGACCTATCAGCCCGAGTATCGCAGAGGAACAGGATGTTTCAGCCTGAGTATCGCAGAGGAACAGGACCTATCAGCCCGAGTATCACAGAGGAACAGGACCTATCAGCCCGAGTATCACAGAGGAACAGGACCTATCAGCCAGAGTATCGCAGAGCAACAGGACCTATCAGCCCGAGTATCGCAGAGGAACAGGACCTATCAGCCCGAGTATCACAGAGGAACAGGATGTTTCAGCCCGAGTATCGCAGAGCAACAGGACCTATCAGCCCGAGTATCGCAGAGGAACAGGACCTATCAGCCCGAGTATCGCAGAGCAACAGGATGTTTCAGCCCGAGTATCGCAGAGGAACAGGATGTTTCAGCCCGAGTATCGCAGAGGAACAGGACCTATCAGCCCGAGTATCGCAGAGCAACAGGATGTTTCAGCCCGAGTATCGCAGAGGAACAGGATGTTTCAGCCCGAGTATCGCAGAGGAACAGGACCTATCAGCCCGAGTATCGCAGAGCAACAGGACCTATCAGCCCGAGTATCGCAGAGGAACAGGATGTTTCAGGCCGAGTATCGCAGAGGAACAGGACCCATCAGCCCGAGTATCACAGAGGAACAGGACCCATCAGCCCGAGTATCGCAGAGGAACAGGATGTTTCAGCCTGAGTATCGCAGAGGAACAGGACCTATCAGCCCGAGTATCGCAGAGGAACAGGACGTTTCAGCCCGAGTATCGCAGAGGAACAGGACCTATCAGCCCGAGTATCGCAGAGGAACAGGACCTATCAGCCCGAGTATCGCAGAGCAACAGGACCTATCAGCCCGAGTATCACAGAGGAACAGGATGTTTCAGCCTGAGTATCGCAGAGGAACAGGACCTATCAGCCCGAGTATCGCAGAGCAACAGGACGTTTCAGCCCGAGTATCGCAGAGGAACAGGACGTTTCAGCCCGAGTATCGCAGAGCAACAGGACCTATCAGCCCGAGTATCGCAGAGCAACAGGACCTATCAGCCCGAGTATCGCAGAGCAACAGGACCTATCAGCCCGAGTATCGCAGAGGAACAGGACCCATCAGCCCGAGTATCGCAGAGGAACAGGACCCATCAGCCCGAGTATCGCAGAGCAACATGACCTATCAGCCCGAGTATCGCAGAGGAACAGGACCCATCAGCCCGAGTATCGCAGAACAACAGGACCCATCAGCCCGAGTATCGCAGAGGAACAGGACCCATCAGCCCGAGTATCGCAGAGGAACAGGACCTATCAGCCCGAGTATCACAGAGGAACAGGACCTATCAGCCCGAGTATCACAGAGGAACAGGACCTATCAGCCCGAGTATCGCAGAGGAACAGGACCTATCAGCCCGAGTATCGCAGAGGAACAGGACCTATCAGCCCGAGTATCACAGAGGAACAGGATGTTTCAGCCCGAGTATCGCAGAGCAACAGGACCTATCAGCCCGAGTATCGCAGAGGAACAGGACGTTTCAGCCCGAGTATCGCAGAGGAACAGGACCTATCAGCCCGAGTATCACAGAGCAACAGGACCTATCAGCCCGAGTATCGCAGAGGAACAGGACCCA
Organism: Oncorhynchus mykiss; assembly: GCF_013265735.2. Classification (NCBI taxonomy): domain Eukaryota; kingdom Metazoa; phylum Chordata; class Actinopteri; order Salmoniformes; family Salmonidae; genus Oncorhynchus; species Oncorhynchus mykiss. The sequence goes on from NC_050572.1 coordinate 8,856,915, forward strand.
TCAGCCCGAGTATCACAGAGGAACAGGATGTTTCAGCCCGAGTATCACAGAGGAACAGGACGTTTCAGCCCGAGTATCGCAGAGGAACAGGATGTTTCAGCCCGAGTATCACAGAGGAACAGGACCTATCAGCCCAAGTATCGCAGAGGAACAGGACCTATCAGCCCGAGTATCGCAGAGGAACAGGACCTATCAGCCCGAGTATCGCAGAGGAACAGGACCTATCAGCCCGAGTATCGCAGAGGAACAGGACCTATCAGCCCGAGTATCGCAGAGCAACAGGACCTATCAGCCCGAGTATCACAGAGGAACAGGACCTATCAGCCCGAGTATCACAGAGGAACAGGACCTATCAGCCCGAGTATCGCAGAGGAACAGGACCTATCAGCCCGAGTATCGCAGAGGAACAGGACCTATCAGCCCGAGTATCACAGAGGAACAGGACCTATCAGCCCGAGTATCACAGAGGAACAGGACCTATCAGCCCGAGTATCACAGAGGAACAGGACCTATCAGCCCGAGTATCACAGAGGAACAGGACCTATAAGCCCGAGTATCACAGAGGAACAGGACGTTTCAGCCCGAGTATCGCAGAGGAACAGGACCTATCAGCCCGAGTATCACAGAGGAACAGGACGTTTCAGCCCGAGTATCGCAGAGGAACAGGACCTATCAGCCCGAGTATCACAGAGCAACAGGACCTATCAGCCCGAGCATCGCAGAGGAACAGGACCCATCAGCCCGAGTATCGCAGAGGAACAGGACCCATCAGCCCGAGTATCACAGAGGAACAGGATGTTTCAGCCCGAGTATCACAGAGGAACAGGACGTTTCAGCCCGAGTATCACAGAGGAACAGGACCTATCAGCCCGAGTATCACAGAGGAACAGGACCTATCAGCCCGAGTATCGCAGAGCAACAGGACCTATCAGCCCGAGTATCACAGAGCAACAGGACCTATCAGCCCGAGTATCACAGAGCAACAGGACCTATCAGCCCGAGTATCGCAGAGGAACAGGACCCATCAGCCCGAGTATCACAGAGGAACAGGATGTTTCAGCCCGAGTATCACAGAGGAACAGGACCCATCAGCCCGAGTATCGCAGAGCAACAGGACGTTTCAGCCCGAGTATCACAGAGGAACAGGACCCATCAGCCCGAGTATCGCAGAGGAACAGGATGTTTCAGCCCGAGTATCGCAGAGGAACAGGACGTTTCAGCCCGAGTATCGCAGAGGAACAGGACCTATCAGCCCGAGTATCACAGAGGAACAGGACCTATCAGCCCGAGTATCACAGAGGAACAGGACCTATCAGCCCGAGTATCACAGAGGAACAGGACCTATCAGCCCGAGTATCACAGAGGAACAGGACCCATCAGCCCGAGTATCGCAGAGCAACAGGACGTTTCAGCCCGAGTATCGCAGAGGAACAGGACCTATCAGCCCGAGTATCACAGAGGAACAGGACCTATCAGCCCGAGTATCGCAGAGGAACAGGATGTTTCAGCCCGAGTATCGCAGAGGAACAGGACCTATCAGCCCGAGTATCACAGAGGAACAGGACCTATCAGCCCGAGTATCACAGAGGAACAGGACCTATCAGCCCGAGCATCGCAGAGGAACAGGACCTATCAGCCCGAGTATCGCAGAGGAACAGGATGTTTCAGCCCGAGTATCGCAGAGGAACAGGACCTATCAGCCCGAGTATCACAGAGGAACAGGACCTATCAGCCCGAGTATCACAGAGGAACAGGACCTATCAGCCCGAGTATCGCAGAGGAACAGGACCTATCAGCCCGAGTATCACAGAGGAACAGGACCTATCAGCCCGAGTATCACAGAGGAACAGGACCTATCAGCCCGAGTATCACAGAGGAACAGGACCTATCAGCCCGAGTATCGCAGAGGAACAGGACGTTTCAGCCCGAGCATCGCAGAGGAACAGGACGTTTCAGCCCGAGCATCGCAGAGGAACAGGACGTTTCAGCCCGAGTATCGCAGAGGAACAGGACGTTTCAGCCCGAGTATCGCAGAGGAACAGGACGTTTCAGCCCGAGTATCGCAGAGGAACAGGACGTTTCAGCCCGAGTATCGCAGAGGAACAGGACGTTTCAGCCCGAGTATCGCAGAGGAACAGGATGTTTCAGCCCGAGTATCACAGAGGAACAGGACCTATCAGCCCGAGTATCGCAGAGGAACAGGACCTATCAGCCCGAGTATCACAGAGGAACAGGACGTTTCAGCCCGAGCATCGCAGAGGAACAGGACCTTTCAGCCCGAGTATCGCAGAGGAACAGGACCTTTCAGCCCGAGTATCGCAGAGGAACAGGACGTTTCAGCCCGAGCATCGCAGAGGAACAGGACCTATCAGCCCGAGTATCACAGAGGAACAGGACCTATCAGCCCGAGTATCGCAGAGGAACAGGACCTATCAGCCCGAGTATCACAGAGGAACAGGACGTTTCAGCCCGAGCATCGCAGAGGAACAGGACCTATCAGCCCGAGTATCGCAGAGGAACAGGACGTTTCAGCCCGAGCATCGCAGAGGAACAGGACCTATCAGCCCGAGTATCACAGAGGAACAGGACCTATCAGCCCGAGTATCGCAGAGGAACAGGATGTTTCAGCCTGAGTATCACAGAGGAACAGGACCTATCAGCCCGAGTATCGCAGAGGAACAGGACGTTTCAGCCCGAGCATCGCAGAGGAACAGGACCTATCAGCCCGAGTATCACAGAGGAACAGGACGTTTCAGCCCGAGCATCGCAGAGGAACAGGACCTATCAGCCCGAGTATCACAGAGGAACAGGACCTATCAGCCCGAGTATCACAGAGGAACAGGACCTATCAGCCCGAGTATCACAGAGGAACAGGATGTTTCAGCCCGAGTATCGCAGAGGAACAGGACCTATCAGCCCGAGTATCACAGAGGAACAGGATGTTTCAGCCCGAGTATCACAGAGGAACAGGATGTTTCAGCCCGAGTATCGCAGAGGAACAGGACCTATCAGCCCGAGTATCGCAGAGGAACAGGACCTATCAGCCCGAGTATCGCAGAGGAACAGGACCTATCAGCCCGAGTATCACAGAGGAACAGGACCTATCAGCCCGAGTATCACAGAGGAACAGGATGTTTCAGCCCGAGTATCGCAGAGGAACAGGACCTATCAGCCCGAGTATCACAGAGGAACAGGATGTTTCAGCCCGAGTATCGCAGAGGAACAGGACCTATCAGCCCGAGTATCACAGAGGAACAGGACCTATCAGCCCGAGTATCACAGAGGAACAGGACCCATCAGCCCGAGTATCACAGAGGAACAGGACCTATCAGCCCGAGTATCACAGAGGAACAGGACATTTCAGCCCGAGTATCACAGAGGAACAGGACCTATCAGCCCGAGTATCACAGAGGAACAGGACCCATCAGCCCGAGTATCACAGAGGAACAGGACCTATCAGCCCGAGTATCGCAGAGGAACAGGACCCATCAGCCCGAGTATCACAGAGGAACAGGACCTATCAGCCCGAGTATCGCAGAGGAACAGGACCCATCAGCCCGAGTATCACAGAGGAACAGGACCTATCAGCCCGAGTATCACAGAGGAACAGGACCCATCAGCCCGAGTATCACAGAGGAACAGGACCTATCAGCCCGAGTATCGCAGAGGAACAGGACCTATCAGCCCGAGTATCGCAGAGGAACAGGACGTTTCAGCCCGAGCATCGCAGAGGAACAGGACCTATCAGCCCGAGTATCACAGAGGAACAGGACGTTTCAGCCCGAGCATCGCAGAGGAACAGGACCTATCAGCCCGAGTATCACAGAGGAACAGGACCTATCAGCCCGAGTATCACAGAGGAACAGGACCTATCAGCCCGAGTATCACAGAGGAACAGGATGTTTCAGCCCGAGTATCGCAGAGGAACAGGACCTATCAGCCCGAGTATCACAGAGGAACAGGATGTTTCAGCCCGAGTATCACAGAGGAACAGGATGTTTCAGCCCGAGTATCGCAGAGGAACAGGACCTATCAGCCCGAGTATCGCAGAGGAACAGGACCTATCAGCCCGAGTATCGCAGAGGAACAGGACCTATCAGCCCGAGTATCACAGAGGAACAGGACCTATCAGCCCGAGTATCACAGAGGAACAGGATGTTTCAGCCCGAGTATCGCAGAGGAACAGGACCTATCAGCCCGAGTATCACAGAGGAACAGGATGTTTCAGCCCGAGTATCGCAGAGGAACAGGACCTATCAGCCCGAGTATCACAGAGGAACAGGACCTATCAGCCCGAGTATCACAGAGGAACAGGACCCATCAGCCCGAGTATCACAGAGGAACAGGACCTATCAGCCCGAGTATCACAGAGGAACAGGACATTTCAGCCCGAGTATCACAGAGGAACAGGACCTATCAGCCCGAGTATCACAGAGGAACAGGACCCATCAGCCCGAGTATCACAGAGGAACAGGACCTATCAGCCCGAGTATCGCAGAGGAACAGGACCCATCAGCCCGAGTATCACAGAGGAACAGGACCTATCAGCCCGAGTATCGCAGAGGAACAGGACCCATCAGCCCGAGTATCACAGAGGAACAGGACCTATCAGCCCGAGTATCACAGAGGAACAGGACCCATCAGCCCGAGTATCACAGAGGAACAGGACCTATCAGCCCGAGTATCGCAGAGGAACAGGACCTATCAGCCCGAGTATCGCAGAGGAACAGGACCTATCAGCCCGAGTATCGCAGAGGAACAGGACCTATCAGCCCGAGTATCGCAGAGGAACAGGACGTTTCAGCCCGAGTATCACAGAGGAACAGGACCTATCAGCCCGAGTATCACAGAGGAACAGGACCCATCAGCCCGAGTATCACAGAGGAACAGGACCTATCAGCCCGAGTATCGCAGAGGAACAGGACCTATCAGCCCGAGTATCGCAGAGGAACAGGACCTATCAGCCCGAGTATCGCAGAGGAACAGGACCTATCAGCCCGAGTATCGCAGAGGAACAGGACCTATCAGCCCGAGTATCGCAGAGGAACAGGACGTTTCAGCCCGAGTATCGCAGAGGAACAGGACCTATCAGCCCGAGTATCGCAGAGGAACAGGACCCATCAGCCAGAGTATCGCAGAGGAACAGGACATTTCATGTGTGTGGTTTTAAACACAACTGTAAAGTCCAGTAGCATAATGCCATGGCCATCCATATTCTAGTCAATGGAGATTTTTTTTTAAAAGCTTGTTAGCTGGACAGTAACCCAAGGGACCCTGTGTGCTATATCCAAATGATTTAATTCACCCAGCCAGCTCCACAGGGAGTCTCTGAGATAACACATGTATACCAGCCAGCATCCACAGGCAGTCTTTCTGAGGAGCTCGATACCACACTCCAACCGAACACGGCCCTAAATGGATATCACCTTGATACCTTTTTGTCTCTTTGTTGATGGAAACAAACACAGCACAACAGCACTAGCAGGTTCAGCCTTCAGGGAAACACACTGTCAGGGTATTATCCCAAATGGCATCCTAGTCCCTATATAGTGCACTACTATTGATCAGAACCCGGTGGTCCCTTACGGAACCCGGTCAAAAGTAGTGCACTGTATAGGGAATAGGGTTCTATAGGGCTCTGGTCTAAAGTAGTGTACTGTATAGGGAATAGGGTTCTATAGGGCCCAGGTCTAAAGTAGTGCACTATATAGGGAATAGGGTTCTATAGGGCTCTGGTCTAAAGTAGTGTACTGTATAGGGAATAGGGTTCTATAGTGCCCAGGTCTAAAGTAGTGCGCTATATAGGGAATAGGTTGCCATCTGGGACTCACGGTAGGACCTCTGGTGATGGTTCACCACCAGCAGGTTTCTCCAGATAAGGAACATCAACTTTGATGGGTGTGGGGGGGCCACACAAAACTAATGAGGGGCCGCCATAGCTCGCGGGTCTGTGTACCCACATCCATACCCACACACGCAGTCAGAGTCGACTCTAGCCTTTTCATTCTACACATTTTGCCATGGGGCTTAGAGAACATTTTACAGTTTTAAAGCAACTTTGCTACAATTCTAAAAAAAAAATGTCCATGGGGCAGAAGAATATTTCCCCGTTTCACTTATTTTGCCAAAGCGGAGAAACATCTGCCGTTTTTAATATCTGAGTGAGAGTGACGAACAAAATCAAATGGGGGGCCCCTGGGCTATAATTCAATCATGATTACTTCAAGTTTAAATAGCTGGCTAGACTAATTTACCAGTCCCAAAAAAACATTTAGCTGACAGGGGCAAATTGAGTGACTGTCTATAGCCAGGTTTCCATCCAACCTTTGTATGTAAGTAAAGTGTGTTGAATAACAATGGTGCGCCGGGCCTGGCGGCAACAGCAACTCAGGTAACTTTCCAAATGTCGACAAAACAAAAACAAACATGGATCTCTGTGTCGGTAAAATGTATTGTGGAAGAAATGGAGGTGAAAAGCTTGTATGCGCAAATATTGATAAAATAATAAATCAGATGGAAGTAAAGTTCGGAGTCACGCGATGACGCGTTGTTCTCCCACTATGCTGTTAACTCGTCGATTAGGCTCCAGATGAAATAAGTTACGAACTTCACAGGGTGGAGAAACTACAAGGCGATGAGCTTGATGCTCCTTTTCCAAGAAATATTGATCGTCTTATTCTGGTGACATGATGATTGGCTGCGGGGTTGACAAATAAAAATTCTCTCACTCTTTTGTCCATAATAATCTCATCGTGTAGGCTATAACCGCACTGTATCTGTGAGATGTTGGCTAGAGAGCACGTGCCAATACCACAGTGGACAAATACACTATATACAGCAACATAGTGTTGTGACAAAAACATCAGTGAAGGTGAAAATACGATGAAAACTGAACTTTAAAAAAATAATATATATATATATATTATTCGGTACATGGGGATTTTACCTCGCACTGCGTTGTTCAACACAGTCTATTTGCAACAAGCCAATTCGATGGTGAGAAAATGTACATATTGTTTTAATGGGGATTTTAGAACAGTCCCATGAAAATGTGTTGCCAGTTGGATGGAAACCTAGCTGACTGACATAAGAGAGAACCTGCTGATGCACAACCACATGTGTATAAATGACACCTGGAGCATTCTGTTATTCTAACTAATCCACAATAATACGTTGAGACTCTGAGTTCCATGAAACAAAAAGCAGCCAGCCAGCCACCAGTTTCCCCTCCCTGGTTTCTATCATTATTATTCATGGCACACATCCCATTTTCTAACACTACCCTGCTGCTACCACCAAAGCCTTGATGCATCCTAAATGGTACCCTATATAGTGAATACATGGACAAGGTAGTGCACTGAATCCGGTTCAATTTGGGACACACTTAGACAAATTTCCCAAGGGGCATATTCGAGCAGGAAGCAGTTTCCTGCCCATGAATCCTCTTAACAAGGTATTAAACCTGCATACGGACAGACAGAGTTAGGGGACAGAGTCAGGGGGGACCAGAGTTAGGGGACAGAGTCAGGGGGGACCAGAGTTAGGGGGGACCAGAGTTAGGGGGGACCAGAGTTAGGGGGGGACCAGAGTTAGGGGGGGACCAGAGTTAGGGGGGGACCAGAGTTAGGGGGGGACCAGAGTCAGGGGGGGACCAGAGTCAGGGGGGACCAGAGTTAGGGGGGACCAGAGTTAGGGGGGACCAGAGTTAGGGGGGACCAGAGTTAGGGGGGACCAGAGTTAGGGGACAGAGGGACCAGAGTTAGGGGGGACCAGAGTTAGGGGACAGAGGGACCAGAGTTAGGGGACCAGAGTTAGGGGACCAGAGTTAGGGGACAGAGGGGTCAGAGTTAGGGGGTCAGAGTTAGGGGGTCAGAGTTAGGGGGTCAGAGTTACAGAACGTATACTATATCAGTAGACGTACTTGTCTGGGTGCATCTCAAGTCTTAAGTAGCTTCGTAAATCCCTTTTCCTTGTCTCTCCTGGCTGACTAGGTCCAGCCATGCATACCACACTGACTCGACTATTGTTTAGCCTACATTAAAAACATTTTAAAACTTCCATTCAGGACGACTGAATGTCTTCCTGTCTGAACAGTGTTCATACCAGATGGCACGATTAGGCTTATACCTAGAACACGTGTCACACACCCGGTACATATTAGCTCTCACAGTTGATATGTCTAGCTTTAAAAAGTGAAGGAACTTAGTCATAACACACATCTGACGACTTATTACCCTAGTTCAGTCAAATCTTCTGAGTTATTACTTATGCAACCCACTCTAATAAGTGGTTTGAGAGAAGAGCGTACCACACAAAGTCAATATGCTGACGAATTAAAGAGACACTCAAGCTTTCCCCTCAGAGCTCACACAAACCTGGCACCTCTTCTCCTTGGTTTTACAAACGTCGTAAATACTTGCGGAGTGAGCATTTCAACATCAACCGAAAAAAAATCCAGCCTTAAAAAAAGGCAAGCAGACCAAATAATATCCCGGCTTCATAACCAGCTCAGGGATCTAGCCTACAGCGTTTTTAATATCCGGACATCTTTCAATCACTGAAAATGTGTCAGTCAAATTCAAATTCAAACAGTCAAATTCCATAAAAATAGGCCTAGATATCACAGAAAACATGGGTAGAAAATCATTGTCAAATATCTACCAAATCTGTGCTAATAGTTTAACTATTTAGTGTGTCTAAGAGAACCCTTTCAGCAGGTCCAGGTCTTGAACACATCCTCATCTAACTAGCCGACATCCTGAAATGCCCTTCCGAACAGACAATAAGGTCTATAGAGGGAGGACAGAAAGAAATGGGGGTTACAGATACTGAGAACACAACGTAGCAGCGAGACATGGGGCATGAGGGGTTCCAGACGCCATTTGGAAGGATGGCCTCATGAGGCTTAGATAAGGGGATTGATTGAGTCCGGGTTGGGAGAAAGAGGTCACTGTATATCCTGACAGGAGACTTTCAACAGACGAGGTGTCTAAACCAATTACAGGTGATAATAAGAACAATAATCTTGTAAGCATTGTCAATCAGACTAAGTACAAACTAGCTTCTCAGAGTTAATGTCCCAGTCTGGATGAGTACTGTGCAGCTGTAGCCTACAACTTTAACATTTGTCCTCCATGCTTTGTTCACAGTAAATACTAGGCTAACTAACTGATGCTTTTACCCACCTTTTTTTTTTAGTTTTCAGGAAATGTAGGCTGGAGAGTAGGGCTGGATATGCCAGGGACTTTATGATACGACATTATCACAAAAAAATGTTTTGTGGTGTCGATTCTATATGTATCGCGATTCTATATGTATCGCGATTCTATATGTATCACGATTCTATTACTGTGATTTTATTGCAAGACAATGGAAAACATGTTGCTCACCATGTCTGCTGCAGGGGGACAAGACAATGTTACAAACATGTTGCTCACCATATGTCTGTCTGCTGCAGAGGGACAAGACAATGGAAAACATGTTGCTCACCATGTCTGCTGCAGAGGGACAAGACAATGGAAAACATATTGCTCACCATATGTCTGTCTGCTGCAGAGGGACAAGACAATGGAAAACATGTTGCTCACCATGTCTGCTGCAGAGGGACAAGACAATGGAAAACATATTGCTCACCATATGTCTGCCTGCTGCAGAGGGACCAGACAATGGAAAACATGTTGCTCACCATATGTCTGTCTGCTGCAGAGGGACCAGACAATGGAAAACATGTTGCTCACCATATGTCTGCCTGCTGCAGAGGGACCAGACAATGTTCCAAACATGTTGCTCACCATGTCTGCTGCAGAGGGACAAGACAATGTTCCAAACATGTTGCTCACCATGTCTGCTGCAGAGGGACAAGACAATGTTCCAAACATGTTGCTCACCATGTCTGCTGCAGAGGGACAAGACAATGGAAAACATATTGCTCACCATATGTCTGTCTGCTGCAGAGGGACAAGACAATGTTCCAAACATATTGCTCACCATGTCTGCTGCAGAGGGACAAGACAATGGAAAACATATTGCTCACCATATGTCTGCCTGCTGCAGAGGGACAAGACAATGGAAAACATGTTGCTCACCATATGCCTGTCTGCTGCAGAGGGACAAGACAATGTTCCAAACATGTTGCTCACCATGCCTGCTGCAGAGGGACAAGACAATGTTCCAAACATGTTGCTCACCATATGTCTGTCTGCTGCAGAGGGACAAGACAATGTTCCAAACATGTTGCTCACCATGTCTGCTGCAGAGGGACAAGACAATGGAAAACATATTGCTCACCATATGTCTGTCTGCTGCAGAGGGATACTAAAAGGGGGGGATACTAAAAAAGGGGGATACTTCGGGATTTTGGCAATGAGGCACTTTATCTACTTCCCCAGCATAAAGGAGTTCACCGGAGATAAAGGAGTTCGCCTGACTCTGGGGAAGGAGATAAAGGAGTTCATCTGACTCTGGGGAAGGAGATAAAGGAGTTCATCTGACTCTGGAGAAGGAGATAAAGGAGTTCATCTGACTCTGGGGAAGGAGATAAAGGAGTTCGCCTGACTCTGGGGAAGGAGATAAAGGAGTTCGCCTGACTCTGGGGAAGGAGATAAAGGAGTTCATCTGACTCTGGAGAAGGAGATAAAGGAGTTCATCTGACTCTGGGGAAGGAGATAAAGGAGTTCATCTGACTCTGGGGAAGGAGATAAAGGAGTTCGCCTGACTCTGGGGAAGGAGATAAAGGAGTTCGCCTGACTCTGGGGAAGGAGATAAAGGAGTTCACCTGACTCTGGGGAAAGAGATAAAGGAGTTCGCCTGACTCTGGGGAAGGAGATAAAGGAGTTCGCCTGACTCTGGGGAAGGAGATAAAGGAGTTCGCCTGACTCTGGAGAAGGAGAGTTCATTGCCAAAATAAAAATACAATTTAAAAAACAAGCTATGAGGGACAAATACTGGAGTTTTGGTGCAGGTACAGCAAAGTAGCGCCCCCCCCCCCCCCCCCCCAAAAAAAAAAAAATATGGTGATACTGTCAAAACGATACATCGTCAAAAATAATATACCAATATATAATTATTGATTGTTCCCCATCACTATTAGAGAGGAAATCGGTGAGCAACAAATTCAACAGAGCTGGAGATCTACCCAGCTCACCAGCTAATCTACCCAGCTCACCATCTGACAATGAGAACACCAAGAGCTACGACAATTCCAGCTGACACTCACTAGCACACACACACACACACGGTTAACCGTTACATCTGAAAACACAGGGCTTCAAACACCTAGACACGGTAGGATTGCAACACTTAACAGCTATAAGGTGAGAGAACGAGGGCATAAAGCAAAGGAGGGGAAAACAAAAAGAAAGAGAGGAGGGTGTTGGGGACAGAGGAGTAGACAGCATAGACTTATGGGTAGACAAACATCAAAGATGGAAATAAAACAGGGAGATGGCAATCATTTGACAATCTACGGTAGCATTGTAAGAGACACGTTACACAAAAGCCAAAGAAGAAAAGGTTTTGACAAGGAGGTGCCAAAGGGTGAACAGTATTGTTCTTCAGTACCTGAAACAGAGCAGTCTAGTTCTCCAGTGTCTCTTCAAACAAATGAGCAGAAAGTTTAAAAGGCAAGGGGTGGATGGGAAATTAGGTGGGAGAAAAGAAAGGGGAGGGAATTGTTGCTCTCCCTCAAAAGGAACAGACCATTTGATACTCTAACCTCCCATTGAACATACTCGCCTTTCGTTCTCTCTCTCTGACACTTAAACCTGAGTGGTTAAAACACTGTAATTAGAAGTTCAACTGATTCAGTAGTCTTGCTGGAATTACTTTAATTGTTATTAATTGTTATTAAAGTAATTACGTGGAGGTGTCCTAGTCTACAGAAGATTATTCTACTAAACTAAACTTGGCTTCAGTATAATGATAAAGTCAAGTCAGTCTCAATGCAACTTATGTCATTTCGCTACATTATAACTCGACTATCGCTTGCCAGTCAAAGACGTGGCCAAATACAAAGCAACAACTTGGCAAAGGCCATTGCCAAACTAATGGAATATCAGAAAACACCTACAATAGTTCATGAATAATAACACAAACGTGACCAAATTACACAACTATTTCACAATAAAAAAATAAAGAAATAAAAACGAATGGCAAGCAGTCTGGTGCTCCCACTGACTAACGTGTGGAACTCGTAACGTTAGCTAGTTTGCATGTGATTGATTGCATGACTGGGATAGTTAGCTATTCACTCTTATTGCAACCACAATGAATTAGACATCTTTGGGAAATTGCACTACTTGAACATCTGCATATTGTTGATGCGAACTAGCTCACATTCTAGTAAGTCAGAAATCGAGTTTTTCAGAAAACAAAATGCTGGTTAGTTAGTTCCATAACGAGCTGGGTACATCAAGTCAAATGTATTAAGTTAACAGTTAACTACCTACCCAACTAAGCATGAGTACAATTTCCACGTCACCTTTTTGTCATTTTCCATGTGGGACGTGTTGTCTGCTTTCTGGAAAGCAGCATTGATATGATGACTGGTCTCCACTCTCACTTTTCTTCCTCTCCCGTTTTTCACACCGGTGTCAGTACCTCACTGTATGTCCAGTTCCCATTTTCCGCTCTATCACCCCTCACTACCTCGAATCCGCCATTTAGCTAGATGGTTTTTTATTTTTTAATATCAACAAAATAATTCACCGAGATGAATTTGCGATGATGATGATAATCATCATCCCCTTCACCACTGCTCTCTTACCGATTCCGTCCAAGCCCGTGTCTGTTTCACTGGCTCTTGACGTTATTTTTCATTGAACACCAACGCCGAATTGTACACTCTACTTCCGGATTGACTCATTAAGTAAGGCCAACCTCCGCAATCCTCCTCCTCCTCCCCTTTACAATTTCCCCTAGCAACAAAGTGCCCTGCCATCCATCTGTTTTTTTGTTGTTGTTGCTATCTATCTGTTGTGTCTATGGTTAGTTAAATGCAATGTTCTGCTGAAACAAAACCCTGCGCGGTGTGCAATCATTTAGACCTTTTTATCTCCGCTCAAATTTGGCCCCAAGCCTGGATCCACTGATAAGAGTTGACAAGTCATATCATTACACTTCAAAACAGAGATACTTAAACGTGTCCACTAAATAATGTAGCGCTACTTACTGCCTGTTGATGGTGCTTACTCATATACAATTCATCCTGAAATGTGATATATTTTTAATGAAAGCTTTTATATATATATATATATATATATATATATATATATATATATATATATATATATATATATATATAATAGCATATAGCATGCCATCTTTTGATGACAGACACACAACAGTGGTATGGGAATAATGTAATATTTTACATCCATGCCTATGTGACTCGACTCCAAGCATGGGCCACCACTACATGTAGGGGTATGATCACAACACCAGTATGGTTATTCCAGGGCCAACTATGTAGAACATGCAATGGTCACATTAAACCAGTGTTATAGTTCATCTCTCAAATCTCTGTATGGTCAACTAATAAATCTGTGAGATCCATGAAGTAAAGTGTTGTGTCAACTTATCCAATACCAGGCTAATGGACATAACATGTATCTATCCAGCTGAGTTCAGTTGGGCCATTGATGTGACAGTGACTAACTGTCAGACTTCTCCTTGGTCATGTCACCCTGGACTCTGAGGAACCTGGCTACACCTCACCGCTTCCTGGACCAGAGGGAAGTCTGCTTCCCCCTGAGGGAAGTGCCAGTGTGCCTGTCAGGAAGTTGAGCAGAAATAACAAAAGAGAGAAGAGTTGTAAAGAGACAGAGAGGGACAAAGCAGACGAGAAAGACAAAAGATAACTATTTGACAGACTGGAATGAATCAAGCGAAAAAACTGAGCAAACTAGAATGTTATCTGGCCCTAAACAGAGAGTACACAGTGGCAGAATAACTGACCACTGTTACCGACCCAAACCTAAGAAAATCCTTGACCACGTAACGACTCATTGATCATAGCCTTGCTATTGAGAAAGGCCGCCGTAGGCAGACAAGCTATGTGCACACTGCCCACAAAATGAGGTGTAAACTGAGCTGCACTTCCTAGCCTTCCTAAATGTATGACCATACTAGAGACACATATTTCCCTCAGATTACACAGACCCGCAAAATAATTTGAAAACAAATCAAACATTGATAAACTCCCACGTCTGTTACGCAAAATATCCCAGTGCGTCAATCACAGCAGCAAGATTTGTGGCCCGTTACCATGAGAACGGGGCAACCAGTGGAGTACAGCCAACATGATCTGTTTATTTATTTTCCCTTTCACACTTCAACTATTTTCTCATTGCTACAACACTGTACAAAGCCAATAACATAACATTTAAAACCTTTGTTTATTTCCCTTATTCTCTATTTCATTTTCTTCTGCAATGTAAACGTGTTTCCCATGCCAATAAAACCCTTGAGAGAGAGAGAAAGAGAGAGAGAGAGAAAGAGAGAGAGAGAGAGAGAAATTGGAAAACACAAAACAAACAACAACACAAAGAATTATCTATCCAAAATGGAGATGTATGGGTAAACCACTTCTCCAATATTTCTGGCTCTATAACAAAGAACAAACAGCAAAAACATATACATGATCAAATACAAATCGTAGAATCAACTATTAAAGACTACCAGAACCCACCGGATTCTCCAATTACATTGAATGAACTACAGGACAAAATAAAAACCCTCCAACCCAAAAAGGCCTGTGGTGTTGATGGTATCCTCAATGAAATTATAAAATATACAGACCACAAATTCCAATTGGCTATACTAAAACTCTTTAACATCATCCTTAGCTCTGGCATCTTCCCCAATATATGGAACCAAGGACTGATCACCCCAATCCACAAAAGTGGAGACAAATTTGACCCCGACAACTACTGTGGGATATGCGTCAACAGCAACCTTGGGAAAATCCTCTGCATTATCATTAACAGCAGACTCATACATTTCCTCAGTGAAAACAATATACTGAGGAAATGTCAAATTGTCTTTTTACCAAATTATCATACGACAGACCACATATTCACCATACACAGCCTAATTAACAAACAAACAAACAAACAAAGGCAAAGTCTCTCCAGCTTTGTTGTTTTAAAAAAATACTTAGACTCAATTTGCCATGAGGGTCTACTATACAAATTGATAGAAAGTGGTGTTGGGGAAAAACATATGACATTATAAAATCCATGTACACAAGCAACAAGTGTGCTGTTAAACTTGGGAAAAAACACACATCTCTTTCCACAGGGGTGAGACAGTGATTCAGCTTAAGCCCCACCTTCCATATCAACTAATTGGCGAGGGCACTAGAACAGTCTGCAGCACCTGGCCTCACCCTACTAGAATATGAAGTCAAATGTCTACTGTCTGCTGATGATCTGGTGCTTCTGTCACCAACCAAAGAGGGCCTACAGCAGCACCTAGATCTTATGCACAGATTCTGCCAGACCTGGACCCTGACAGTAAATCTCAGTAAGACAAAAATAATGGTGTTCCAAAAAAGGTCCAGATGCCAGGACCTCAAATACAAATTCCAGCTAGACACCGTTGCCCTAGAGCACACAAACAAACAAAAAATACCTTGGCCTAAACATCAACGCCACAGGTAACTTCCACAAAGCTGTGAACGACCTGAGAGACAAGGCAAGAAGGGCCTTCTATGCCATCAAAAGGAACATAAAATTCGACATACCAATCAGGTTCTGGCTGAAAATAGTTGAATCTGTTATAGAACCCATTGCCCTTTATGGTTGTGAGGTCTGGGGTCTGCTCACCAACCAAGGTGGGACATATACCAAATCACAAAATGGGACATGTACCAAATTGAGACTCTGCACGCAGAATTCTGCAAAAAATATCATCCGTGTACAACATAAAACACCAACCAATGCATGCAGAGCAGAATTAGGCCGATACCAGCTAGTTATCAAAATCCAGAAAAGAGCCTTGAAATTCTACAGCCACCTAAAAGGAAGCGATTCCTAAACCTTCCATAACAAAGCCATCGCCTACAAAGAGATTAACCTGGAGAAGAGTCCCCTAAGCAAGCTGGTCCTGGGGCTCTGTTCACAAACACAAACAGACCCCACAGAGCCCAAGGACAGCAACACAATTAGACCCAACCAAATCATGAGAAAACAAAATAATTATTACTTGACATTAGAATTTACAAAAAAACAGAGCAGACTAGAATTATATTTGTCCCTAAACAGAGAGTACACAGTGGCAGAATACCTGACCACTGTTACTGACCCAAACCTAAGGAAAGGTTTGACTATGTACAGACTCAGTGAGCATAGCCTTGCTATTGAGAAAGGCCGCCGTAGGCAGACCTGACTCTCATGAGAAGACAGGCTATGTGCACACTGCCCACAAAATGAGGTGGAAACTGAGCTGCACTTCCTAACCTCCTGCCCAATATATGACCATATTAGAGACACATATTTCCCTTAGATTAGACAGATCCACAAAGAATTTGAAAACAAACCCGATTTTGATAAACTCCCATAGCTACTGGGTGAAATACCACAGTGTGCCATCACAGCAGCAAGATTTGGGACCTGTTGCTCATGTTATAGTCCAACTCTTTCAGAAAGAGTCATCAGATAAAAGCCTGAAGAGAGGCAGGGAGGAACTCACCCTGGGCCTGGGCCTTGTAAGATCAGACAGGGAGGAAGTAACCGTGGCCCTTGAAAGATCAGACAGGGAGGAAGTCACCCTGGGCCTTGAAAGATCAGACAGGGAGGAACTCACCCTGGGCCTTGTAAGATCAGACAGGGAGGAAGTCCCCCTGGGCCTTGAAAGATCAGACATGGAGGAAGTCCCCCTGGGCCTTGTAAGATCAGACAGGGAGGAAGTCCCCCTGGGCCTTGTAAGATCAGACAGGGAGGAAGTCCCCCTGGGCCTTGAAAGATCAGACATGGAGGAAGTCCCCCTGGGCCTTGTAAGATCAGACAGGGAGGAAGTCCCCCATGGCCTTGAAAGATCAGACATGGAGGAAGTCCCCCTGGGCCTTGTAAGATCAGACAGGGAGGAAGTCCCCCTGGGCCTTGAAAGATCAGACAGGGAGGAAGTCCCCCTGGGCCTTGTAAGATCAGACAGGGAGGAAGTCCCCCTGGGCCTTGTAAGATCAGACAGGGAGGAAGTCCCCCTGGGCCTTGAAAGATCAGACATGGAGGAAGTCCCCCTGGGCCTTGAAAGATCAGACATGGAGGAAGTCCCCCTGGGCCTTGTAAGATCAGACAGGGAGGAAGTAACCGTGGCCCTTGAAAGATCAGACAGGGAGGAAGTCACCCTGGGCCTTGTAAGATCAGACAGGGAGGAACTCACCCTGGGCCTTGTAAGATCAGACAGGGAGGAAGTCCCCCTGGGCCTTGAAAGATCAGACATGGAGGAAGTCCCCCTGGGCCTTGTAAGATCAGACAGGGAGGAAGTCCCCCTGGGCCTTGTAAGATCAGACAGGGAGGAAGTCCCCCTGGGCCTTGTAAGATCAGACAGAGAGGAACTCAACCTGGGCCTTGTAAGATCAGACAGGGAGGAAGTCACCCTGGGCCTTGTAAGATCAGACAGGGAGGAAGTCCCCCTGGGCCTTGTAAGATCAGACAGGGAGGAAGTCACCCTGGGCCTTGTAAGATCAGACAGGGAGGAACTCACCCTGGGCCTTGTTAGATCAAAGAGTGAAGTGGAGTGCATCTGATCCCCTTAGGGAAGTCTTTCCTCTGGACACCATAGGGGAGAGGGGCGTTAGGGGGCTCCGTCCCAAAAACGCCCTGGTCAAAAGTAGTGCACTACATAGAGAATAGCCAGGGATGTAGCCAGGGAGAGATCACAGATGATGTAATGAACGTGCCCACTCAGACAGAACTACCACAAATGACTGATAGGACCGAGAGGAGGGAGTCGAGGGACGGCGGAGGTCGACTGGCTGACCTGTGCTTCCATGGCAACCACGCTCTCACGGGGATCAAGGTTGGCCTCCTTCACTTTCTCTTGGAGCCACTGAGAAGACGAGAGAGAGAGAAAGAGACAGAGGAAGACAGAAAGAGAGAAGAGTGAGATTAAGTAATTTTGTGATTTGTGACATTTACTTTTGAAATCCTGCTAAGTAAATAATTACAATAACAGAGTAGCTCCACTACGGGTTGTTTGTAAAGTTGAAATTTAGAGGTTTCACTGGAAAGTTCACAGCAGCATGACATCATCTATCTTCTCCCTTCTCCCCCTGTTGTTTTTACAGCCCAGAACAAGATTGTCAATACTATGACAGTAGTGTCCTTCCAGCATCCCCAGGATTTAGTACTCTGCTGATCTTCCCTGTAATAAATTGTTTGGCTACTCATAAAAAAGTTGTATATCTCCAGGCTGGCTGGCTGGGCGTGTCTGACTAGGCTGGCTGGCTGGCTGGCTGGGCAGGTCTGACTAGGCTGGCTGGCTGACTGTGTGCGTCTGGAACTCCAGAGAGATGCCAAAGATGACGTCTAAAGGGCCAATGACATTTACTCATCTTCCTGCCATGCTTATCCCTCACCAGTGAGTGAGATGGCGAGCGAGAGGGAGAGAGAGAGAGATATAGAGAGGGGAGAGGAAGAGAGAGAGAGAAAGAGAGGAGAGAGAGAGGGAGAGATAGAGAAGGTAAGAAGAGGGGGCAGTGATTCAGACCTTGTTGTCTTTAATATCAGAACCTATTATCGTTAATATCAGAAACTGTTGTCTTTAATATCAAAACCTGTTGTCGCTGGTGCAGTTAGTCTAGACTGGGTGTTATGGGGTATTATATACCTGTTGTTGCTGGTGCAGTTAGTCTAGACTGGGTGTTATGGGGTATTATATACCTGCTGTCGCTGGTGCAGTTAGTCTAGACTGGGTGTTATGGGGTATTATATACCTGTTGTCGCTGGTGCAGTTAGTCTAGACTGGGTGTTATGGGGTATTATATACCTGTTGTCGCTGGTGCAGTTAGTCTAGACTGGATGTTATATCTACCTGTTTGAAAGGCAGCTGCCTAGTCAGTTCTGTGCCAAGCATCATGACCCTGTTTCCACGATAATGTTGGGGGTATAAACTGCCTCTGTTGGGGCATATTTATAGGGTAGACAACTTGGCAAGGTAGCCTAGTGGTTAGAGCGTTGGGCCAGTAACCCGAAAGGTTGCTAAATCGAATCCCCGAGTTGACAAGGTCAAAATCTGTCGTTCTGCCCCTGAACAAGGCAGTTAACCCACTGTTCCTAGGCCGTCATTGTAAATAACAGTTTGTTCTTGACTGACTTGCTTAGTTAAATTAATAACGGTAAAATACAAAGTAAGAGCGAGGAACTATGGGCACTTTATGGGACAAATTCTAGCGAGACAGGGAGAGAAAACAAACAGCAATGCTCTCACAACACAACAGGCATCAAGTGTGTATTCCTCTGAAAGACATATGAGCACCAGAAAGACTCTGAGTCATTGTTGTGTTGTAAACAATTCAATGGGTTTGACTTATTAAGGTGAGTCCCCCTAAGTCAGTGTAATTGTGTCAGTCACCCTGAGTCAGTGTAATGGTGTCAACTGATGACACCATTACACTGACTCAGGGTGACGGACACCATTAAACTGACTCGGGGTAACTGTTGACACCATTAAACTGACTCAGAGTGACGGACACCATCAGTATAATGGTGTCCATCACCCTGAGTCTTTGTAATGGTGTCATCAGTCACCCTGAGTCTGTGTAATGGTGTCAGCAGTCAGCCTGAGTCAGTGTAATGGTGTCAGCAGTCAGCCTGAGTCAATGTAATGGTGTCAGCAGTCACCCTGAGTCAGTGTAATGGTGTCAGTCTCTCTGAGTCAGTGTAATGGTGTCACCAGTGACCCTGAGTCAGTGTAATGGTGTCAGCAGTCAGCCTTAGTCAATGTAATGGTGTCAGCAGTCACCCTGAGTCATTGTAATGGTGTCAGTCACCCTGAGTCCGTGTAATGGTGTCATCAGTCTCTCTGAGTCAGTGTAATGGTGTCTGTAGTCACCCTGAGTCAGTGTAATGGTGTCAACAGTCAGCCCGAGTCAATGTAATGGTGTCAGCAGTCACCCTGAGTCAGTGTAATGGTGTCAGCAGTTACCCTGAGTCAGTGTAATAGTGTCAACAGTCACCCTGAGTCAGTGTAATGGTGTCAACAGTCAGCCTGAGTCAATGTAATGGTGTCAGCAGTCACCCTGAGTCAGTGTAATGGTGTCAGCAGTTACCCTGAGTCAGTGTAATAGTGTCAACAGTCACCCTGAGTCTGTGTAATGTTGTCCATCACCCTGAGTCTGTGTAATGATGTCACCAGTGACCCTGAGTCAGTGTAATGGTGTCAACAGTCAGCCTGAGTCAATGTAATGGTGTCAGCAGTCACCCTGAGTCAGTGTAATGGTGTCAGCAGTCACCCTGAGTCAGTGTAATGGTGTCAGTCACCCTGAGTCAGTGTAATGGTGTCAGCAGTCACCCTGAGTCAGTGTAATAGTGTCAACAGTCACCCTGAGTCAGTGTAATGGTGTCAGCAGTCACCCCAAGTCAGTGTAATGGTGTCAGCAGGCATCCCGAGTCAGTGTAATGGTGTCAGCAGTCACCCAGAGTCAGTGTAATGGTGTCAGCAGTCACCCTGAGTCTGTGTAATGTTGTCCATCACCCTGAGTCTTTGTAATGATGTCAACAGTCAGCCCGAGTCAGTGTAATGGTGTCAGCAGTCAGCCTGAGTCAATGTAATGGTGTCAGCAGTCACCCTGAGTCAGTGTAATGGTGTCAGTCTCTCTGAGTCAGTGTAATGGTGTCACCAGTGACCCTGAGTCAGTGTAATGGTGTCAACAGTCAGCCTGAGTCAATGTAATGGTGTCAGCAGTCACCCTGAGTCAGTGTAATGGTGTCAGCAGTCACCCTGAGTCTGTGTAATGTTGTCCATCACCCTGAGTCTTTGTAATGATGTCAACAGTCAGCCCGAGTCAGTGTAATGGTGTCAGCAGTCAGCCTGAGTCAATGTAATGGTGTCAGCAGTCACCCTGAGTCAATGTAATGGTGTCAGTCTCTCTGAGTCAGTGTAATGGTGTCACCAGTGACCCTGAGTCAGTGTAATGGTGTCAACAGTCAGCCTGAGTCAATGTAAGGGTGTCAGCAGTCACCCTGAGTCAGTGTAATGGTGTCAGTCTCTCTGAGTCAGTGTAATGGTGTTAGCAGTGACCCTGGGTCAGTGTAATGGTGTCAGCAGTCACCCTGAGTCATTGTAATGGTGTCAGTCACTATGGGTCATTGTAATGGTGTCTGTCACCTTGAGTCATTGTAATGGTGTCAGTCACCCTGAGTCCGTGTAATGGTGTCATCAGTCTCTCTGAGTCAGTGTAATGGTGTCTGTAGTCACTCTGAGTCAGTGTAATGGTGTCAGCAGTCACCCTGAGTCAGTGTAAGTGTCAGCAGTCACCCTGAGTCAGTGTAATAGTGTCAACAGTCACCCTGAGTCAGTGTAATGGTGTCAGCAGTCTCCCTGAGTCAGTGTAATAGTGTCAGCAGTCACCCTGAGTCAGTGTAATAGTGTCAACAGTCACCCTGAGTCAGTGTAATGGTGTCAGCAGTCACCCTGAGTCAGTGTAATGGTGTAATCAGTCACCCTGAGTCAGTGTAATGGTGTCATCAGTCACCCTGAGTCAGTGTAATAGTGTCAACAGTCACCCTGAGTCAGTTTAATGGTGTCAAGTCACCCTGAGTCAGTGTAATAGTGTCAACAGTCACCCTGAGTCTGTGTAATGTTGTCCATCACCCTGAGTCCGTGTAATGGTGTCATCAGTCTCTCTGAGTCAGTGTAATGGTGTCTGTAGTCACCCTGAGTCAGTGTAATGGTGTCAACAGTCAGCCCGAGTCATTGTAATGGTGTCAGCAGTCACCCTGAGTCAGTGTAATGGTGTCAGCAGTTACCCTGAGTCAGTGTAATAGTGTCAACAGTCACCCTGAGTCAGTGTAATAGTGTCAACAGTCAGCCTGAGTCAATGTAATGGTGTCAGCAGTCACCCTGAGTCAGTGTAATGGTGTCAGCAGTTACCCTGAGTCAGTGTAATAGTGTCAACAGTCACCCTGAGTCTGTGTAATGTTGTCCATCACCCTGAGTCTGTGTAATGATGTCACCAGTGACCCTGAGTCAGTGTAATGGTGTCAACAGTCAGCCTGAGTCAATGTAATGGTGTCAGCAGTCACCCTGAGTCAGTGTAATGGTGTCAGCAGTCACCCTGAGTCAGTGTAATGGTGTCAGTCACCCTGAGTCAGTGTAATGGTGTCAGCAGTCACCCTGAGTCAGTGTAATAGTGTCAACAGTCACCCTGAGTCAGTGTAATGGTGTCAGCAGTCACCCCAAGTCAGTGTAATGGTGTCAGCAGGCATCCCGAGTCAGTGTAATGGTGTCAGCAGTCACCCAGAGTCAGTGTAATGGTGTCAGCAGTCACCCTGAGTCTGTGTAATGTTGTCCATCACCCTGAGTCTTTGTAATGATGTCAACAGTCAGCCCGAGTCAGTGTAATGGTGTCAGCAGTCAGCCTGAGTCAATGTAATGGTGTCAGCAGTCACCCTGAGTCAGTGTAATGGTGTCAGTCTCTCTGAGTCAGTGTAATGGTGTCACCAGTGACCCTGAGTCAGTGTAATGGTGTCAACAGTCAGCCTGAGTCAATGTAATGGTGTCAGCAGTCACCCTGAGTCAGTGTAATGGTGTCAGCAGTCACCCTGAGTCTGTGTAATGTTGTCCATCACCCTGAGTCTTTGTAATGATGTCAACAGTCAGCCCGAGTCAGTGTAATGGTGTCAGCAGTCAGCCTGAGTCAATGTAATGGTGTCAGCAGTCACCCTGAGTCAATGTAATGGTGTCAGTCTCTCTGAGTCAGTGTAATGGTGTCACCAGTGACCCTGAGTCAGTGTAATGGTGTCAACAGTCAGCCTGAGTCAATGTAAGGGTGTCAGCAGTCACCCTGAGTCAGTGTAATGGTGTCAGTCTCTCTGAGTCAGTGTAATGGTGTTAGCAGTGACCCTGGGTCAGTGTAATGGTGTCAGCAGTCACCCTGAGTCATTGTAATGGTGTCAGTCACTATGGGTCATTGTAATGGTGTCTGTCACCTTGAGTCATTGTAATGGTGTCAGTCACCCTGAGTCAGTGTAATGGTGTCATCAGTCTCTCTGAGTCAGTGTAATGGTGTCTGTAGTCACTCTGAGTCAGTGTAATGGTGTCAGCAGTCACCCTGAGTCAGTGTAAGTGTCAGCAGTCACCCTGAGTCAGTGTAATAGTGTCAACAGTCACCCTGAGTCAGTGTAATGGTGTCAGCAGTCTCCCTGAGTCAGTGTAATAGTGTCAGCAGTCACCCTGAGTCAGTGTAATAGTGTCAACAGTCACCCTGAGTCAGTGTAATGGTGTCAGCAGTCACCCTGAGTCAGTGTAATGGTGTCATCAGTCACCCTGAGTCAGTGTAATGGTGTCATCAGTCACCCTGAGTCAGTGTAATAGTGTCAACAGTCACCCTGAGTCAGTTTAATGGTGTCAAGTCACCCTGAGTCAGTGTAATAGTGTCAACAGTCACCCTGAGTCTGTGTAATGTTGTCCATCACCCTGAGTCTGTGTAATGATGTCACCAGTGACCCTGAGTCAGTGTAATGGTGTCAACAGTCAGCCTGAGTCAATGTAATGGTGTCAGCAGTCACCCTGAGTCAGTGTAATGGTGTCAGCAGTCATCCTGAGTCAGTGTAATAGTGTCAGTCACCCTGAGTCAGTGTAATGGTGTCAGCAGTCACCCTGAGTCAGTGTAATAGTGTCAACAGTCACCCTGAGTCAGTGTAATGTTGTCCATCACCCTGAATCTTTGTAATGATGTCAACAGTCAGCCCGAGTCAGTGTAATGGTGTCATCAGTCTCTCTGAGTCAGTGTAATAGTGTCAGCAGTCACCCTGAGTCAGTGTAATAGTGTCAACAGTCACCCTGAGTCAGTGTAATGGTGTCAACAGTCACCCTGAGTCTGTGTAATGGTGTAATCAGTCACCCTGAGTCAGTGTAATGGTGTCAACTGTCACCCCGAGTCAGTGTAATGGTGTCAGCAGTCACCCCGAGTCAGTGTAATGGTGTCAACTGTCACCCCTAGTCAGTATAATGGTGTCAGCAGGCATCCCGAGTCAGTGTAATGGTGTCAGCAGTCACCCCGAGTCAGTGCAATGGAGTCAGCAGTCACCCTGAGTCAGCGCAATGGTGTCATCAGCATCTTTGAGTCTGTGTAATGGTGTAATCAGTCTCTCTGAGTCAGTGTAATGGTGTCAGTAGTCACCCGAGTCAGCGTAATGGTGTCAGCAGTAACCATTACACAGTCACTCAATGGGCTGGAATCTGATGACCTCACCAAAATCTGCCTGGAAACACACCGATCACTGACGTGAAGAACACAAACAGACAGCTTATTGTTAAAACCACATAAGTCATAACAAGGATTTGTTTATGACATCAGTGTCATAGAGCCAGGGGACAGCGGGCAACAATAAAGATGTCAGGGCCTGGTGTAGCTTAGCACGGACAACGTCAGCCAGTCCAGCAGTAAAACAAACAGACCTGTTGTTGCTTCTATCACACGTCACACTATTGTTCACTGATCACAGTTCAGTTTGGAATGTACATTTAAAAAAAAAACAGGCTGACTGACGTCCTGAAATCCTAGTTGGAAGATTCCAGATGTTCTATTCCCGGGAATATTCCAACCAGGTTTTTTTGGGGAAAACAGGGAATTTTACAACCTGATACCAAACTGATAGAAAGAGGAGGAAGGGAAGCGCTACTAAGGTACACAATAGTACATTTTGGTAGACAGAAGGTGCTCTTTGGTAAAAGGGATGAATTGGTCATCAAAAAGAAAGAAGGACCAAGGCACTCTTAATATAAAATTCATTAAAATGCCTTTATTTGTATGGCCTGTTCAATAGAAACAATGTTGAAAAAATCTGACCCGTTTCGGCTGCATGGCCTTCGTCAGGAAGTACAAAGAAATAATACAATGTCCTCTTTCGAACAGCTTTTCCAATTGGCCCTAATTGGAAGAGGGAGTGGTTACACAATTGATTGGACACACCTAGTAAACAATACTATACCAATTAAAAAGTGAAAATACTGTAACTATGTTATAATAAAAATACAACTCCAAGCCAATAGTATTAGAACAGTTAGAAAGGTAGTTCTAACCTTAAATATGACTGGGAGAAGTGTCAAGAGTAAGAAAGCAATATATTCCATAGTACACACAGCAAAACATGAACAACAACAGTCTGAACGTAGCTGAGGGCAATAGAGCAAAATGGCCACTAGATGACAACAAATGGACCTAAGACGACCCTACAGGAAAGGTGATAAATCCATATCTTCATTTAAAACAGGGTACTTAGTGGCCTGTAGTTTGTAAATCCAGGGTACTTAGTGGCCTGTAGTTTGTAAATCCATATCTTTATTTAAACCAGGGTACTTAGTGGCCTGTAGTTTGTAAATCCAAAATCGTTCCCTTTGGTTTAACTGTTCAAGACGGTCCCCTTTTCTAATTGAGGCCAGAACATAATCAATACCCATAGCTTGTAGGTAGGCAGGGTTGCCATGGTGTAAGGACTTGTAGTGTCTTGCCATGCGGTAGTCTTCGTTGCCTACCCGTATGGCGTACTTGTGTTCCACTAAGCGGTCTTGAAGGTGTCTCTTTGTCCGTCCAATGTAGAACACCTTGCACTGTGGACATTCCAATGTAGAACACCTTGCACTGTGGACATTCCAATGTAGAACACCTTGCACTGTGGACATTCCAATGTAGAACACCTTGCACTGTGGACATTCCAATGTAGAACACCTTGCACCGTGGACATTCCAATGTAGAACACCTTGCACTGTGGACATTTCAATGTAGAACACCTTGCACTGTGGACATTCCAATGTAGAACACCTTGCACTGTGGACATTTCAATGTAGAACACCTTGCACTGTGGACATTCCAATGTAGAACACCTTGCACTGTGGACATTCCAATGTAGAACACCTTGCACTGTGGACATTCCAATGTAGAACACCTTGCACTGTGGACATTCCAATGTAGAACACCTTGCACTGTGGACATTCCAATGTAGAACACCTTGCACTGTGGACATTCCAATGTAGAACACCTTGCACTGTGGACATTCCAATGTAGAACACCTTGCACTGTGGACATTCCAATGTAGAACACCTTGCACTGTGGACATTCCAATGTAGAACACCTTGCACTGTGGACATTCCAATGTAGAACACCTTGCACTGTGGACATTCCAATGTAGAACACCTTGCACTGTGGACATTCCAATGTAGAACACCTTGCACTAGGGACATTCCAATGTAGAACACCTTGCACTGTGGACATTCCAATGTAGAACACCTTGCACTAGGGACATTCCAATGTAGAACACCTTGCACTGTGGACATTCCAATGTAGAACACCTTGCACTAGGGACATTCCAATGTAGAACACCTTGCACTAGGGACATTCCAATGTAGAACACCTTGCACTGTGGACATTCCAATGTAGAACACCTTGCACTGTGGACGTTCCAATGTAGAACACCTTGCACTGTGGACATTCCAATGTAGAACACCTTGCACTGTGGACATTCCAATGTAGAACACCTTGCACTGTGGACATTCCAATGTAGAACACCTTGCACCGTGGACATTCCAATGTAGAACACCTTGCACTGTGGACATTCCAATGTAGAACACCTTGCACTGTGGACATTCCAATGTAGAACACCTTGCACTGTGGACATTCCAATGTAGAACACCTTGCACTGTGGACATTCCAATGTAGAACACCTTGCACTGTGGACATTCCAATGTAGAACACCTTGCACTGTGGACATTCCAATGTAGAACACCTTGCACTGTGGACATTCCAATGTAGAACACCTTGCACTGTGGACATTCCAATGTAGAACACCTTGCACTGTGGACATTCCAATGTAGAACACCTAGCATTGTGGACATTCCAATGTAGAACACCTTGCACTGTGGACATTCCAATGTAGAACACCTTGCACTGTGGACATTCCAATGTAGAACACCTTGCACTGTGGACATTCCAATGTAGAACACCTTGCACTGTGGACATTCCAATGTAGAACACCTTGCACTGTGGACATTCCAATGTAGAACACCTTGCACTGTGGACATTCCAATGTAGAACACCTTGCACTGTGGACATTCCAATGTAGAACACCTTGCACTGTGGACATTCCAATGTAGAACACCTTGCACTTTGGACATTCCAATGTAGAACACCTTGCACTGTGGACATTCCAATCTATAGATGACATGAGTGGTTTTACAGTTAATGAAATGCTTGACGTAATACTCCATTTTGGAAGCATGTTTCAACAAAATGCTTTTTCTGTGCAATATTTCTGCAATGGTTGCAATGGTTACATTTAGAAGAGCCCTTGGGTTTGTGGTCAAGCCATGTTTTTTGAGAGTCACCCAGAAGATAACTGTGGACTAATTTGTCATTTAGGGTAGGACATCTCTTAAAGCTTATGACTGGTGGCTCAGGAAAGACTTGGCGTAGTAGCGTATCACTTTCGATGATTCCCCAATTATTTTTAATGTTCTCTGCTTCAGTGCTGTATTTTGTAACAAAATACACTCTCTCTGATGTATCACGAGGCATTTCCCTTCGCAACAAGTTCTCTCTGACAAGTATTCCAGCCCTTATACCTGCATCTTTCAGGACATGAACGCTGTAGCCCCGATTCAAGAAGCGATTCTCCAATTCAGCAGATTTGACACTGTAGTCTGTTTCCTGATCGCAAATTCAAGTTAACCTTGCTGTACTCCATAGTTAGTTTGATGTTAGGGTTAATTAATGTTATCCTTGCTGTACTCCATAGTTAGTTTGACGTTAGGGTTAATGAATGTTAACCTTGCTGTACTCCATAGTTAGTTTGATGTTAGGGTTAATTAATGTTATCCTTGCTGTACTCCATAGTTAGTTTGACGTTAGGGTTAATGAATGTTAACCTTGCTGTACTCCATAGTTAGTTTGATGTTAGGGTTAATTAATGTTATCCTTGCTGTACTCCATAGTTAGTTTGATGTTAGGGTTAATTAATGTTATCCTTGCTGTACTCCATAGTTAGTTTGACGTTAGGGTTAATTAATGTTATCCTTGCTGTACTCCATAGTTAGTTTGATGTTAGGGTTAATTAATGTTAACCTTGCTGTACTCCATAGTTAGTTTGATGTTAGGGTTAATTAATGTTATCCTTGCTGTACTCCATAGTTAGTTTGATGTTAGGGTTAATTAATGTTATCCTTGCTGTACTCCATAGTTAGTTTGACGTTAGGGTTAATGCTGTTAAGGTATTGGTGGAAGGAAATACGTTCATCTTCTGAGCCGGACCAAAACAAGGAAAACATCATCAATATATCCTCCCCACCATATAATCCGGTCAAATAAATGGTTATTAGAAGGATCCAAAATGAAGTCATTTTCCCATCTACCCAAGTACAAACCAGCGTAGGAAGGGCTGGAGCTCCCATGGCACGTCCTTTAACCTGTTTAATACGGACCTGACAGATAAAGATGTTATGATTAAGAGTCCATTCAGTCAGTGAGACAAAGAATTCTGCAGGAGGCATCTCAGTCTCAGTCCCGGGTACTTGAGAAATGGTGCATAGCTGCCAAACCTTGTTCATGCTCACTGGTGGTCTATAGAGACTCCACATCCGTGGTGACTAAAAAGGAAGCTGTACCTATATTGTTCAATTCCTTCATTTTGTTCAACACGTCTGTGGTATCTTGAAGACGGGCAGGAAGTGACGTCACAAAAGGCTCAATAAAGTAATCAATGTACTTAGAGATAGGTTCTGTCAGACTTTCATTACCACTAATGACTGGTCTGCCTGCTAACGACTGGTCTGCCTGCTAACGACTGGTCTGCCTGCTGGTCTGCCTGCCTGCTAACGACTGGTCTGCCTGGGGGGTTTCAAGATTCTTGTGGACTTTTGGAAGAAGATTTTTAAAAAGCCATACGCAGGCTGCTATTGAAAATACATTTGAACTTATTGTCTGTGAAATGTAGCCCTTCTCCTTAGCTTCTGTGAGGATCCCTTTCAATTCAGTTTTTAGGTCCTCTGTAGGGTTGAAGGTAAGAGATTGGTAGAATTCATCATTGTCTAATTGACGGTAGGCTTCTGTCACATATTTGTCTTTACTCCACACTACTGTAGCGCCACCTTGGTCTGCTTTTTTTTAACCACAATCTGTTCATTTTTGGACAATGATTCAACAGCATCCCTCTCTGTCTTAGAAAGCTTACATCGTGTTTGGTTGGAGTCAATTTTACCCTTAAACAGATTCTCCACATCAAAATTCACCTTATTGGCAAATGTATTTAGTGTGGCATTCTGGACGATGGGACAAGAAGTGGACTTGGGCTTAAAACGTGTTTTTGAGGGAACAGAAACTGTCTGACCAGAGACACTGGTGTCTGTAGTTAGAGAGATGTTTTGTTTGTACCAGGCCATCAGATGTAGATTCCTGTAGAAACGAAATAGGTCAGTCTTTGTATTGAATTCATTAGTTGAGTATGTGGGGGCAAATGACAGTCCTTTAGACAATACCCTTAAACTATCATCAGGAAAGGGCTTCTCCAGAAATGTTGATTGCTGCCTTGTTCTGGTCCTGCTCCGTGTGGTTGGATAGTCTTGATTTCTTCCTCCCCCTCCGCGTTGGCCTCTTCCGCGTCCTCTCCCTCTCTTGTTGAGGAACCTGCGTGACTCCTCTTCCTGATCTAAAACATGTTGGAGAGCTACTTACTCTCGCTTCTCAATTCAATTCCCTCCCTCCCTCAACTCTCTCTCACCGCCTGAGAGAAAGAAGAGAGAGGAGAGGGAGGGACACAGAGAAGAGAGAGGATAGGGAGGAGAGGGAGGGAAACAGAGAAGAGAGAGGAGAGAGAGAGGAGAGGGAGGGAAACAGAGAAGAGAGAGGAGAGAGAGGAGAGGGAGGGACACAGAGAAGAGAGAGGAGAGAGAGGAGAGGGAGGGACACAGAGAAGAGAGAGGAGAGAGAGGAGAGGGAGGGAAACAGAGAAGAGAGAGGAGAGAGAGGAGAGGGAGGGAAACAGAGAAGAGAGAGAGTCAGTGCCATGCTTTACATCCTTTTCCTTGACATGCTCAAATGATCGAAAGACCCTCTGACCTACATAGGGCTCTGGTCTAAAGTAGTGCACTATGCTGAGAATAGGGCTCTGGTCTAAAGTAGTGCACTATGCTGTGAATAGGGCTCTGGTCTATAGTAGTGCACTATATAGGGAATAGGGGGCCATTTGAGATGCAGTCATAGCCAGTGATCAACATGTAAATACTACACAAAGAGAAAGTCAAATGCCCTGTGTGTCTCTGGACCATCTCTTCACGATGCAAAAAAAACACTGCTTCTTCAACAAAGGTTCTGCAGAGCGGCTGAGAGACAGGAGGGGGGAAAGAGGGCAAGAGAAATATTTAGCATATAGAACAAGATAAGAGATTTACCATGGCAACTGGGTGTGGCCTTTACTGTATGGTGTCCAAAGAACATTATAAATGACTTAATCTAGTGCCCTAATCATGTAGTGCCCTAATAATGTAGTGCCCTAATAATGTAGTGCCCTAATCATGTAGTGTCTTAATAACGCAGTGCCTTAATAACGTAGTGCCTTAATAACGTAGTGCCTTAATAACGTAGTGCCTTAATGTAAAGATTCTGGGATAAGTCGAAAACATTATTATTTTTTGTACTGAAAGAAAATGTGTTTTCAAGTGAAATGCAGTAGTGATTAATTTTCTTCCCCGCAGTGGAAAGTGAAGGATTCTCCACTAAAGAAGATCCTGATATGATATTTTTTTGCAGATTCAGTTCATATTAGGTAACTGATCCAATTTCTATGTGACATTACAGGAGATGTGCCCTGTGGGCATTCTTGATGAATAGCAGGTAACCTACATCTCATGTGTACACATTAGATTATTGGCTTGACTAAATCAAACCAGGTTCTGGGATAACTGACAAATATGATTCCTTTTGGCCAGAAAATATGAACGTGGAGATTAATTCACTTTCCACTGTGCAAATCAAAAATTTCTACCGTATTTCACTTGAAAACACATCTTCTTTCAGTACAAAAATAATAACGTTTTTGACTTATCCCAGAATCTGGGTATGTTTGTTTAGGGCAATGCATTATTAGGGCACTACATTATTAGGGCACTGTATTATTAAAGTACTACATTATCAGGGCACTACATTATTAGGGCACTACATTATTAGGGCACTATATTATTAAAGTATTATATTATTAAAGTACTACATTATTAGGACACTACATTATCAGGGCACTACATTATTAGGGCACTACATTATTAGGGCACTATATTATTAAGGCACTACATTATTAAGGCACTACATTATTAGGGCACTATATTATTAGGGCACTACATTATTAGGGCACTATATTATTAAGGCACTACATTATTAAGGCACTACATTATTAGGGCACTATATTATTAAGGCACTACATTATTAGGGCACTATATTATTAAAGTATTACATTATTAGGGCACTACATGATTAAGGCTCTACATTATTAGGACACTACATTATTAAGGCTCTACATTATTAAGGTACTACATTATTATGGCACTACATTATTAGGACACTACATTATTAAGGCTCTACATTATTAGAGCATTACCTTACATGATTCTTACACCCTTTCTATCTCAAGAGTGAGGGAACAGACACGTATAGTTGTAGAGATACAGTGACTGTGGCTCCCTCTGCATACAGATACAGTGACTGTGGCTCCCTCTACATACAGACACAGTGAATGTGGCTCCCTCTACATACAGACACAGTGAATGTGGCTCCCTCTACATACAGACACAGTGAATGTGGCTCCCTCTACATACAGATACAGTGAATGTGGCTCCCTCTACATACAGATACAGTGACTGTGGCTCCCTCTACATACAGACACAGTGACTGTGGCTCCCTCTACATACAGATACAGTGAATGTGGCTCCCTCTACATACAGATGGATCAATACATGACTTTATCCCTTTTTCCTCTGAACATTATCTCTATTAATGCACTTGTTCTCAGGCATCAAAACGTTTCACTCCGTGAGAAGAGGAGTATGAGAGGAGGAGATAGACAGAAGAGAAAGATTAGATATGTCTAAGACATCTAAGCTATTAGATAACTGCCAGACAGACAACAACCACGTCTAGATGAGATTGTGTACCCAGCTCCATATCCACCATAGTGTCAATGAAGGGGTTTCTGTTGAGAGAACTAGTAATCATACATATCACAGTGGTACTAAAGGGGTACAATAAATATTGATTTTCTATGTTTGAGTTTGACTACAACATCTATAGCCAAACGTGTATGGATAAGTCATTTTAATAGTATACTAGTTTGACTACAACTTGTAAAGCCAAACGTGTATGGATGAGTCATTTTAATAGTATACCAGTCGACACCTCCCCATCCAATAGAGAGAAAGAAAAACAAGGGCAAGGGAGAAATGCTCACTAACAGGGATGTAAACAAATTTGTGCACAACATTTGAGAGAAATAAGCTTTATGTGCGTATGGGACATTTCGGGGATCTTTTAATTCAGCTCATGAAACATGGGACCAACACTTTACATCTTGCGTTTATATTTTTGTTCAGTGTTGTTGTAAAACAAAGTAAAGCATGAAAGCAACTGTTCACCTTCAATCAATGAATTATTGTAACAATAAATGTAAAAAATCCAATCCATTTAATGTTACCCCTTTAAAACAAAACATAGTTCTAGGCATTTGCTGTTTTTATTCTGCCTTGATAGCGAAGAACATGAAAGCTGTGGGAGTAAATACAGACAATATCTGCACCTTGTCAAAGACCTTTTCGCTCTCTCACATAATTATGCAGAATAGTCATACATACAAAAAACCTATGGTGATTGAGTGCTACAAATTCCAGTGTAGACCCCCTTTCTGTGTTTACAAACATTACCGCACGAGGGCGATGCGCGCAAGTGGTGGTGGTTAACTTTGATACTTAAAAAAAAAAAACGCTGTAATTTCAACCAGAAAAATGTCTCTTTGGCTAACGCTAGCTGTTGCTACAGCCTATTATTTCAATGAGCGTTAGCATTCTAGCTAACAACCGCTGCATCCAAAATAGTTATTCTGCAAAGATCACAACCAAATATAATCTTAGCGACTGCTCCCAAAACATCATTGTACGTGTTTGACAACCCCCCAAAAAAGTGATTTTGTTTCTAAGTAATAAAAACGTAAAACTAAGCTATGTTGAATGGGCGCAGATGACTTTCGCCAAGAGTCGCGCGCATCTGTACTTAGTACGTGTGACTCTTCGACTACACCAATATCACATTGGGGGGTACAAAATCACATTACACAAGGACCTTAACAAGGGACATAGACACACTTACAATTCTAACAGCTTTTTTTGTTAGTCGGGTATTTAATTGTCTTAAAATACATTTCAATTTATTTTTGTAAGATAAGAAAACGTGGTGTTTTTTGTTTGTAAATTTACATTTGTGAATATGAAATTTGGCTAAAATAATAATGAAATGAATTACATAAAATTGTTTCAGCTTATTTCTATCGTAGGATAAGAATCCAAGCAGTACATCTCTCCACAATAGTGTGAAATCTTCATAAATGTGTTCAATTATAAATCTACTGATGTCTTGCCACAGTTTTCTTACATGAACAGAATGCCAAAAAAGAGGCAACACTGTTTCTGGGTGGTCATTACAAAAGGAGCAATTTGAGTTGGTGTTTTCCTTAAACTTCTTCATATAGTGGTTGGCAGGATAATATTTATGAATATTTTTTTACTTCATGTTGGTTTGCAATTATAATGTTGACAAAGTTCCAGTGAAACTTTCTGCTTTTCATCGGCAGGTTTTCTTGTCATGGTCCTTAATTTATAAACATATTTTTTTCCCCACACAGATATTATATATGGAATAATCGGGATATATTGTATAAAAATACTTATTTGTTTTAAGAATATTGGTTCCGAAATAATATCCTATTGGTGAGCCAACTGGTAAATGCAGAGGCTCTTACACTTAATTATAAGGAATTATTATCACGTTACAAGGTCCCTGTAACACCTAAAGATGTTGCAGTTATTTTAGATGCCATTCCCTCAGGTGTTACTTTATTATTCAGGAACGTGTCAAGACCTGACCCTCAGAACCTACCTCCCATTAACCCTGTTGACTCATCAGTAGGAAAGAATTGTTCCTCTTTTGGTCCATTCAACAACAGAGAGATACGAACCTTGTTTCAGCAGGATATTGTATACCTTTTTGGGCCTTATTGGGCCGGATTTATTGATAATATCTGTTGGAAAAAAGTTTGGATGTTGCCACACACATACCTACCTACTTGTTAACAAAATTAAGACGTGGGATCAAAGTGTTCATTTTTTTTGGTATATTCTAATTATCTTCAGTTCATATTTGTTTGCTTTGTAAATACATTTGGATTAATAAGATAATAAAAATAAACCGTTTTTAAACTGTTTTCCCTTGATAATTATGTTCGTGTCATTTAATAACTAGCTAGCTGCAGCAACCATACAACAATCAATGTTTCCGGCGAACACGTTTGCGTACGGAACTGCCGGAAGTGGTCCGTCTAGGAATTACTTCCTCCATATAGCCGATTCTTTTTTTTTGTTTTTGTAATTCTGATACAGCTTCTTGCCGAACATCTAACGACAACGAGTCTGTTTAGTGTTGCAGAAACAGGGTGGTTGTTGTTCCCAAAACAACGTTGACGTTTGTTGACGGCTGGCGCGACCTCAATACCGCAAAACTAACATCATCGGGATGGCGGAGGCGCCAGGTACTTCTAACGAGACGATAACGGAGACCATTCAAGTAGAAACACCGCCACCGCCCCAGCAGGTAAACTAGCTATAGAAACCCAAATCATTTGCCAAGTAGTAGATACAGGAAGATAACGAATAAACTGTTTGGAATCGAGTCCAATATGCATGCAGAGGCCGCAGTAGATCAGTTATCTAGTTACAATAGCTAAAGTAATCCATTATTACCTAAAGCCAGCAATTCCATGTAAATGCGGCATTTATGCAGAGGCAAGATTTTTCACTTTAAAACCTATGCCAAACAAAATTAATTGATTTCGAAGTTTAACAAGCCATACAAATGTTTGCACAATGACTACTTTGAACAATTTACTAAATTTACTAAAACATTTACTGGTAAAAAAAACTGTGCAAATGCGACGTTTGGTAATTTACAGAAGAAATACGTTCAAATCTAACCTCTGTTTTTATTGTGTTGTCAAACTTCTGCACAGTTCTTCCTATAAATGCTTTTGTAAAAAATTATGTGCAAATTGTTCACAATAGTAATTGGGCATAGAGATCTATGGTTTGTTCAACTTTGAAATAAAAAAAATCTGAGTCTTGGCGTAATTCCGTTACCATAGAATTGCCCCTTACTAATTAGCTCATACAATCATGGTGAAACTATTTGATCCTAGCTGTCAAGTGTATCACATTGCCAGTTGTACCAGCCCATCAACTAACTAGCAAATGTGATGTTGACTGACTACATGACCTTGTTGACAAGAGAAACACCAAATGCCTGTATGAAGGTGAAGCTTTAACAGTCTCCTGTTTGTGTCTCTCAGGAGGGGCGTAGCCTGACCATCAAGCTGAGGAAGAGAAAGACTGACAAGAAGGTGGAGTGGTCCAGCGACACAGTGGACAACGAGCATATGGGAAGGAGGTCCTCCAAGTGTGAGTATTTATTTCACACCTCCCTCTGTTTCTAGCTGTTTAGATGCACTTCTCTGTTATCTGGTGCTCTAAAATATATGCATGCAATTGTAGGCATTATTGATGACTGAGTATTTCTGACACCTTCACAGGTTGCTGCGTCTACGAGAAACCCAAACAGTTCGGAGAGTCCTCCTCTGAAAGCGAGGGAGATGACGAAGGCTGTGGAAGTGCACACTGCATTCTAGGACATGGGAAAGACATGCATGGACACAGTGGAGGGGGTGGCGGGAACTCTGGAGGATCACATGCCCATTAATGATTAAGAGTGGAGACTGGGGGTTACGACACATACTGCTACACACACAGTCTCATTTAGTTCAGTCAAAGGCAGTACTGGAAGGAAAAGGGATACAGATTAGAACCTGTTTGATAAGAAAACGGGGTGCTGTTGAGAGTTCATTGTATATATTACAATCATTTTTCTTTTTTATAAAGAGTACTTTTCCTTATTTGTCTAAATACTTGATATTACTTATGTTGCAGTATCTTAGCCTGTGTGCCAGACAGTCTGTTCCTGCTTGTCAAACAGGGATTTGGAAAGATGATGATGTAACAATGTAGAGAGCTGAAATAGTCTGGTACCCAGACTACTACTAGGGAGCGAGTTCCAAACAACAGCCTATCCAGGGCTCTCCAACCCTGTTCCTGGAGAGCTACCATCCTGTAGGTTTTTGTAGCTGGTCGATGAGCTTAATCAGGTTAGTTACAACTGTGGTTGGAGTTAAAACCTACAGGAGGGTAGCTCTCCAGGAACAGGGTGGGAGAGCCCTGCCCTATTCCCTATATAGGGCCCTGGTCGACTGTATTGCACTTTAAAGGGAAGAGGCTGCCATTTGGGTCGTAACGTCTTTTATCTCTACTTCAAAGTAATGAGTACTCCATGAATACTTAAGTAGCAAACAGTCTTATTTTATGGACACAATGTTGTACAGACAAACAGTTGTCTATCTGTCTACATTAAAGAAGTTTAGGGGAGTATTTAGGACACTATTTTAAGGAAAAGCTAGTCTTGGCTTTCTTATTTTCATGTAACATTGCTGACATTACCTTTCAGTTGAGTGCAGTGAAATATGTGTTGATGCACAATCCTCTCCCTGCCCTTTTACAATCCTCAGAAGTGTTGAGTACATTAGTTTCAGCACTTCAAATAAGAACAGAATTGATGGCAGGTTGCCTTAAATTCTGAGAAGATGTAAAGATATGTCCTTTTGTATTGATGAGGTGAGAGAATGTCAACATACCAATAATTAGAAAAATCTTAGAAACCATGCATATGCAACTAATGATATACAGATTATATACACTGAGCTACAAAAGTATTGGGACAGTGACATTTTTGTTGTTTTGGCTCTACTCAAATGACACTGACTATGAGGTGAAATTGCAGACTTCCAGCTTTAATTAGAAAGTGTTTTCATTCATATTTAAAACCGTTTAGAAATTACAACACTTTTTGTACATAGTCCTGCCATTTTAGGGGATCAACCGTATTGGGATAGATTCACTTAAGTGTATTAAAGGAGTACAAAGTTAAGTATTTGGTCCCATATTCATAGCACGCAATGACTACATCAAGCTTGTGACTACAAATTTGTTGGATTCATTTTCTGTTTGGTTGTTTAAGATTATTTTGTGCCCAATAGAAATGAATGGTAAATAATGTATTGTCATTTTGGAGTCAAATAATATATGTTTCTGAACACTTCTACACTAATGTGAATGCTACCATAATTCTGGATAATCCTGAATGAATCGTGAATAATAATACGTGAGAAAGTTAGACGAACATATCACATCCCCCGCTCCTCCTAAAAATGCTAACCTCCCGTTATTGTGATAGTGAGAGGTTAGCATGTCTTGGGGGGGTATGACATAAAATGCTAACCTCCCGTTATTGTAATAGTGAGAGGTTAGCATGTCTTGGGGGGTATGACATTAAATGCTAACCTCCCGTTATTGTAATAGTGAGAGGTTAGCATGTCTTGGGGGGTATGACATAAAATGCTAACCTCCCGTTATTGTAATAGTGAGAGGTTAGCATGTCTTGGGGGGGTATGACATAAAATGCTAACCTCCCGTTATTGTGATAGTGAGAGGTTAGCATGTCTTGGGGGTATGACATTTGTGTGTCTGTAACCCTCAAGTTAAAGCTGACAGTCTGCACTTTAACCTCACAGTCTATGCATAATTTTACACCCCCAAGTGCTGGAGTACAGAGCCAAAACAACAGTTGTGTCACTGTCCCAAATACTTTTGTAGTTCACTGTATATCCTTTCATTCATTATCCCCATCAGTGAGGTTATCCCCTCTGAGAATGAATGCACCAGGGCAACATTGGCAGTAACCTCCGCTGCATGCTGGTTGGTTATGAAGGGAAAAAAAAGCTGCCATTTTAAATCAGTCTTATAATTGCATCATACTTATTGCACTGTGATCTGCTGTGATCGGGCAGAGAAGATAACGTTTGTTTCAGTGAGAGGAGATAAATGCCATTTATTTAGTGCTGCTGTGTACTTTCCGTACTAGACTGAACATAAAGTGGGACAAAATGTAGTAGTACCGCAGTCCAGATCATGCAGTTCAACTGAAGACATGGGAGAAAGAGAGTTTTTGAATGGATAGGGAGAAGGTGCATGATGAATTGAATGGATAGGGAGAAGGTGCATGATGAATTGAATGGATAGGGAGAAGGTGCATGATGAATTGAATGGATAGGGAGAAGGTGCATGATGAATTGAATGGATAGGGAGAAGGTGCATGATGAATTGAATGGATAGGGAGAAGGTGCATGATGAATTGAATGGATAGGGAGAAGGTGCATGATGAATTGAATGGATAGGGAGAAGGTGCATGAGGAATTGCTGGCCCAAGCTGTGTTCACCAGTGTCTCAACTGACCAAATGTCACTGGCCATTTCCCCATTGTATACTCCTCGCATCCTCTCTCCTCGTCTCCTTCTCAAAATCCAGTCGAAGGAGACGGTTAGAGGGGTGGGACCTCTGGCTTTCTCATCCAATGGATTTTGAGGAGAGAGGAAGTGAGGAGTATGCAATTGAGAAAAGGCCAGTGTCTCGGGCTTCATCCTCTGTGATTCCAAACACCGTATTACTACTTAAACTGTACTTGATCTGTGACAACATACACTATGTATATAGTGTATAGTAATATATATGGACTACATCCAATTTCACCATACGTCACCATTTTCTATTACAGATACACACATACAATGTTCCTGTACTGGTAAAGCACCTTTCTGTACATAAAATACATCACGTGAGATCAGATTTAATGTGAATGAAAGATTAAATCACTTTGTCCAAGTGCGTTACATGAGTTGAACTTGAGATGTATGTGTATATCATAGCACAAATAAAGATTATTCAAGGAAATTAGAATATTGGTTTATTATTATTATTATATTAGTTCTGGACCTCCCAACAATCTCTCCTACAACACTGATAGTTCAGGCCAGGGGTGTATTCACTAGGAACCAAACGTAAGCAAACAGGCCAAAAGGGGACTAAAAGACTACCAGAACTAATTTCCGTTGCACAATGTTTTTCTACGGTGTGCACTACTGAATAGACCCCTGGGTCTCCCATCAACCCCACCTACAAGACCGTTCAGGTTTCCAGGACTGTACCGGAGTTACCTCATCTCACTAAAGGTCAACACAGAGGGATACTGAATTAGTGGTTTGTGGCCATGGAGACAAGTAGAAATAAGTCAAATGACCAGGTCACATCCAGGGACCTCATCAGTGAGGTTATTCTGGTCTTTGTCCTGGCTGCCAAAAGTATGAATCCTATTGACGGAGAGCTCCCAATACCTGACACATGGCCTTGGATGCATCCCAAATGGCACCCTATTCCCCACATAGTGCACTACTTTTGACCAGGACCCATAGAGCTATATAGAAAATAGGGTGCCTTCTAGGGATAAACACACCCTATGAGATATTATGTCACTCGTTTCATGGCATTTTTACATCTGCAACATTGATCAATGTTTGGCTACTGAACATGGTGGATTTTCATGTGATGGTTTTGCTACCTTATTCTTTTTTGAGAATCAGATTCTCGAGTCATTTTGACAGTGATCCAGCACTTGTCTGGGGACATTGCACATTCTCGTTACAAAACAACATCTTTCTTTATAATCGACACATGGAGTAACAAGTCAAAAATGCAACAAAAACACACACGAGAGATAAAAGGCAGAGAGGAATTGCAGATATGGTATCACTGTTCAAAGTTCTCATTATCAGTACGCAGCGAGGGTATCGTATAACATTCTGCATCACTGTGAAGTTTTGATAGCTGTATCTGTTTTGCTACGATACAAAAAAAAATATCTGAAAAAGGCCATTGTAGAAACTAGAACATTCTTTCAAAGCTTTCATGATACAGGGGCACTGTGGGTAAAAAAAACCCTCTTCCGCATGCAATACTGTAGATTGTGGCTCATGCTGAGGAAGAAGAAAACCTTTGCAGGTAGAATTTAGTGTTCCTGAGCTTGACTGTTGGTTTCTATGGGATTGTGCAAAACTTGCTACTGGATAACTGCACAACCAAGTTTCATATAAACACAGTTTCTTTTAAAAAAATAATAAAAAAAAAGTCTTACCATTGAATGTTTCTGGTCTGTAAGTTACCTTTCAAATCAGGAACCATATGTGTGATAAGACAGATACATATATAAATGTGTTCAATTTGTAGTGTACTATTAAGAATATGATTATCATGGAGAAAGACAGGGATAATATACTAAGGCATACTTGTAAAGTTAAAACTACCTACACATGCAGTATTATGGCACAGGAAATAAACAGAAAAGGCTAATAAACCTTATGTCCAAAAAAACAAACATTAAGCTTTGAAAGAAAACTATGGAGAAAAAAAAGGTGCTGGTATCTGTCGAGTAGATATTCAAAAGTAAATCTGAACAAAACAAAAGAATCCCTCTTGCCATGTCTAATTAAACATAATTGTATGAATTTGAGTATCAAATAAAAGTACTTTAGGGGGAGGGAAACGAAAAGGCAGAAGAATAGAACTGAGAGATGACAAGTGTTATCACTGGGGCCTATTTGACCAAGATTGTAGTGGATGTGCTTTGCCCTCAGCTCCAATGAATATCACAGTAGTGAGGTGAAATGTAGCTTCAAAGTCCTTCAGCCTCTCCCTCTCCTCATTGAACACGGTGTCAGCTGGGCTCAGCTCTTTTCACGTGACTGTCTTTGCATTGATAGGCTGTCGAAACGTAACTTCTCAGTCCCTCCACATCCCTCTTCCCTCCAACTTTCCTCCATGTCAAAGGATTTCCTGTGGGGAGAAAAACATAATGATCAGTAAACAGTTAGTGGTTGAGATGCTTTAAAATAGCCTCAAGCTAACCATAACAAAATCACATGGGAAGGTCATTAGGATGACAACAGCAAGAGAAAAACAGGAGATGAAAACAACTTGAAAACTGTCAGCTCTAAAAGTCTGGGTTGTATCCACTAGGCAGAAAACGGAAGAAAACGTACTGAGGCAGGGACAATCTGACCTTGCCCAAAAATAAACGCTTTTTGTAATTTTCTGTAGCAAACGTGCCCTTTGACCCTATTACATGGACAAAAACCCTCACTTTATTCCCGTGGGGCTGCTGTTTGTGGCTATTATAGCAGCACCCCTTCAGGCAAATAAAATCCCATCCTCCCCTTCATACATAACCGCTCTCTATGTAAACTGTAATGACACGTCTTTCCCCAAAGCCATAGATATATCATTAGTTCAAGCTGGTTTCACACAACTTGGAGAATGTCACAGTTCCTTTTCTCTGGTTGCAAGATTAAAATAGCTGAAAGAGCAGTTTGTGGCGGGCTGTCGATTAAAATAGCTCAAAGCAGAGCAGTTTGTGGCAGGCTGTAGGTTAAAATAGCTCAAAGCAGAGCAGTTTGTGGCAGGCTGTCGATTAAAATAGCTCAAAGCAGAGCAGTTTGTGGCGGGCTGTAACCTAGCGGTTAAAAGCTTTGGGCCAGTAACCGAAAGGTCGCTGGTTCGAATCCTCGAGCAGACTAGGTGATATGTGGCCTTGAGCAAGGCAAATAACCCTAATTGCTCTGGATAAGAGTGCCTGCTAAATGACCCCCCAAAAAAACAAACAAACAAAAAATATTGTAGAAGGTGCAAAGATTGCCAAACTAGACAAGAATAGTCTCCATAGTTTGAGTTTACACTAAGTTTGCACAATATTTTTTCTGCAATTCGTTAACATGAAAACTCACACTTTACATCCCAAGGCTGTAGTACAGTTTGAAAACACAGAAAATCAAACAGAGAGAAAGAGACAGAAACAACTTACCAAAACAAACTTTCTTTCAGGGAT
The DNA here is from genome assembly GCF_013265735.2 of Oncorhynchus mykiss. Taxonomy (NCBI): domain Eukaryota; kingdom Metazoa; phylum Chordata; class Actinopteri; order Salmoniformes; family Salmonidae; genus Oncorhynchus; species Oncorhynchus mykiss. The sequence goes on from NC_050572.1 coordinate 8,899,246, forward strand.
ATTATTTTGTAGTCAGGTACATTTCTGTAACTTCCCCATCGTCTCCCACTTCCTCCTCCTCCTCATCTTCCACCTCCTTTTCTCCTTTCTCTTCCTCCACCTCATCGCCCTCTCCTAAGATCACACACTGCCGGACGCTGACAGAGATGACTAGTGCTTGCACGATGCCGTACACCAGAGCAAAATGTGGAAGATACTCCTGGACCAACCAGAGCAGTCCTGCCATTCCAACAGTGGAGACAAAAAACATTGCCATTCCATGGAGCCACAACTTCAGTCCTCCTTGGACCCCTAGCATCTCCAGGACCAACTTGGTAGGGGGGGACACAGTCCACAGGAAGCCCACCACGAGCAGGTCAAACAGGTGGCGAAGGAGGTTGAAGCAGATCTCATAGTGTTCCGGAACTATCTCCCCATTCCAGGCACGTGCAAAGAACCGGAAGGCTGATGAGGAGCTAGGTGTGGGAGAAGGTGGAGGAGTTCCATAGTCAGAATACTCCCCATCGTTGTCAGAGTCCCATCCTCCACCGATACATTTCCTCTGCTTGAGCCCACCAGGTTCAGCTGCTCTTGGCCAGAAGAAGTCGCGGGACGGCAGAACCTTAGTCCACCATCTGGAGCCACCATGTTCTGCTTTCCCCTCAGCCACCTGCTTGCCCTCGCCCATATCTTCAATTTCCAGGGACTGGATTTTCTCCTCACTTGCTTCCCAGTACTCGTCAATCAATGTTGTTTGGTCACTTGCTTGCCTTTTCTGTCCGGTTCCCCAAAACCATGTTGTTAACCCTCCCAAGCCCCAGCTGCCTCTTGTCTGCCTCTCGTCTTTCATGGTTTTGTCAGGTGCTACTTTGCTGCCCCAGGGCCAGTAGGAGACAGCTGGACGCACCCACCCCCAGACTCTTCCTACTACATCTGTCATGTCAGCTCCCTTAGTTTAGTTCCCTTAATTCTGTCTGGATTTTAGACTAAAGGACTTATGAAGAATGTACTAACGGGTTAAACTGTATGTCTATCAGCTCAAAGGTTTTGTTAGAGTATAGTACATTAGATGAATGAGTCAAATTAACAATTAGAGGGTGTGCACCTCAGGACATGAAAGACCTGTAGGTGTTCAATGTTATATCGAAACCAACAATACGGTCCCTACACAGCACAACACCTACACCCAAGGGAAAATTCCAATGTGAGGTACTAGCTACATGTCTTCCCCAAATAGACTTTCACCTTGCTTTAGCCAATTTTGCTTTTATAACAGTGAGTGCCATACAAACAAACCACACCAAAATACAACTTTGAGTAAATCAAATAGCCAGTTTTACATCTACAGTGTAAAGATTAGGGATTAAATTGTAAGATATCTTAGTCTATACATATATGTACTTGGCTACAATATTTTCAGGTACTTTCTGAATAACATGTCCAACTTTACAGGGTAAAGACGTTTAGTGGAGGAATGTAGCAGGCCAATCTTAAATCTCCGACAATGTGTTTCTCTCGAGTCTCTTCCACTTCTTGATCTGGGGGGGGGGGTTAAAATAGGAGTCAACTCATTGCTACATCATAACAAAAATAGTAACTAGTAAGATGGTTAACATTAGCCAGCTAAGCGCTAGATAATCTTACAAAAGTTAGATATTGATACATTTATCTAGCTAACGGTAGTCTAGTTAAAGTTAGTTGTCACTCGCTAAAGCAAAACTCACCTTGTCCCCTATAACAGTTCGCTAATCAAGATCAGAAAACGTCCACGTAGCTAGCTATCAACTTATTGGCAAAGTAGGCTAATTTGAGTGCCAAACGTACTGAACTGTTATCTAAACGTCGTTGATGTATCCACTTAAACGACTGGCATCTTTTACAATTACGTCCATACGATATCAGCTAGACGTTTATTCCGAAAACTGCGAAACTCGCCGATTATCTGCAGTAATTGAAGCTGCTAACTAGTTAGCATACAATAGAACGCACCTGGAACCGGAAATAGCTGGCATACTTCCGAGCCGAGTGAAACGAGTTCTGTACCAAAGATTATATAACCCTAGATAGGCTACGGTCAGTCTTTCCACTGTAGAAATGAACCATAGCAGGCAGTCAAGCACAAGCTAGTGAGCTCCGATTGGTGCGTTCTAGCATTTATTTGCATATTACATTTTTAGGAACGCCTTTATCTGTGATGCGTGTGAGAAATAACTCAATTAGGCCATGCATGCCTCCAACGCATTTGATTTTTAAAAACTTTTAAAGGTTAAGGTCTACAATTCCTGCCAGTCCGATTAGATTCTAGTTTCGGAAAGAAACCCGTACGAGGAGCAAATGTCACCGATGAGAAAAGTGGCATAATGTTCGCCAAAAATCCACCTTCTCCCATCACCAAATTTGGTGGTGAGTGGAAACGCTAACCGGATGCTTCACATTAACACGCCCGGTTATGCGCCATTGTTGGCTGCTATTGGTCATTATTTGTAGTGGCTTAGTCAAGACTGCTGGATATAATTGATACACTAGCCAAACCTGACTAAATTAAACAGTAGAAAGTATTTACTATTCATGTGAAACTTCTGCATTGAATGCTTGTGTTGGTTAGTAACCTCTTTCTTACAGGGGCAACCTTATAAGAGGTATGGGGTAGTGTTAGATATCACAAACAATTTGCAAGCCCATACCCCCAGTCAGAAACAGTACACGGATGACTCCTCATTTTTTTTATTCAAACACTGCAAGCACAAATTGCATAAGTGGCAATTAACGTCTAATTACATCAGCAGTTGTCAGAGTGTTAACCTTTAGTAGGAGGGTGTCAGATATCACAAACGAAAATCCTTGATCGTCGTCTTGCCAACTTCAGGGAATCAAAGCCAAGATAAAATTGTTCATACGCACAGTATACAGCAAAGTCCCCCAATCAACTAAGTGCTTACGTTAAGCATTTCATTTCACAACTGAAGCTCTTGAAGAATCTCCCATCTATTTCAAGATCCTCCAAGTCCTAAAAAGACAAATGTGTCAGTTACAAACACATAACATGATTAGGAAGGTAAAGGCAAACAAATTGCAGTGTCAGTGCATTGAAAGAGCTTAATGGTAATCAGACACCGTCAACTAGTATCTTCAAAGAGACAACATGGCACCAACACAGCAAGGAAACAACCACCTTCTGTACTGACCTGTCAACATATACAAGTAATCCTGGAGTCCACGGTCTGGGCAGGGCAAAGGAGCAACACTCAACCTCAAGAAAGGAAAAGGCAGCAATTACTACCTCCATTACAATGTACATATGAAAACATCTAACCCAATTGGATTTATCAGCTACTCAGTTGAAACAATAAGGTCACATCACTTGCAAAACAAGTGACTGGGGAAACCAACCGATAGAATCTTATCAGTTCAAGTGATCATGTATTGAATGACAGAGTCAAGACTAATTCATTCACATGCTCTTGATATTTGGCATTTGTGTCTCAGTGCGCTGCGAGAAAGCATCAGTTTAATTCAGGAACCGAAATCGCAATCATCATAGACGCTCTACAGGCATTATCCCATAACACAAGTACACCAAAAACACAAGTGTCACAAAAATGCAAAGTGTCAATTACTTACATTTGTTCCCAAAGATGTTGACACCCTCAACAACCACCTTGTGGCCTGAATGCAGAGAAATGATTACATATTGAAACATGGACAAGTACACAGGACCACTAGAATATCCACTGTCTCAGATGGTAATGTGAGTTATCATAGTAGTTACTCAAGCAATGTATGTTAAGCAGAATCATTGACAGCTGTGGTTAAGTCATATATTAACATAGCTAGGTCATCATGGTGTAAGTACACATGTCAAGTGACATGAAATCCTCGGACTGGATAATGATTAGTCATTAGATGTTACTAATGGATCAAAATAACTGATTTCACAACTCACCTCAGCAGAACTTATGTTGCCACAACGGCAGCAAGCAGACAAATTAAAATGGCCCCTGCCATCGAGCAGCAGAACCTGGGAAAGTAACACAGCAAGACGTAAGCTTTTTTTGCTACAACATGAGGTTCAAATGATTCAACAAGGTTGCTTTTATGTCTCAGATGGTAGTGCATGTAAAGTATTCTCATGGTCGTTAAACTCAAATACATTACTGTGGTAAACATCACTGACAAGCAAAAATATGTACTTGGATAAATGTATTTAACGAAGGTTTAGGGAATTGATTCACAGCCACTGGTACTCTGAGCCACGAAGAGACCTCAATGAAAACTACTTTAATGCATAACAAATATCTCACAAAGGGTAAGAGCCTTGCACGAAAGTATCCTCAATCGGTCTAGAAAGTAATGAAATACATTAGAATCCAAAGGTACTTGATGGCATGATACCCAGTATGCATTTCCAGAGCACAGTCACGTGAACGTCATGATGTTCTCAGAGGCTAGTCTAGGAAATCATTAATGCATACACTGTTGGAGCCAACAGGGCTTCTGTGCATTAATCTCACCGATTGGCTGAACACTTGCAGGAGTTAGCATTCATTGTGATCCAGCTATTTCCTCCCACAGAACACTGGAGACAAACGCCATGGAATCTGAGAATGCAGCGTTAGAGAAAGGAGAAAGAGTTAAAACACATGACATTATGTAACTAGTGTGAATATTGGTTAATCAGAACCAAAAGCATTATGTCAAATTTCAGCAGTTTGCAAAACCAATCAATGATTCATTATAGTTAACCAATAACTCAGTTGATAGTAAGCCATTCTGATGGCCACCTAGGATGTAAATTATATTATTTAACTAGGCAAGTCAGTTAAGAACCAATTCATATTTACAATGATAGCCTACCCCTGCCAAACCCTAACGATACTGGGCCAATTGTGCGCCGCCCTATGGGACTCCCAATCACCACCGGTTAAACAGCCAAGGATCGAACCAGGATCTGTAGTGACTCCTCTAGGACTGAGATGCAGGGGTGGGAACAATTTGTTACGTTCCAAAAAACAACGCCAACAAACGCATACAAAAGTAGCATTTGCAAATAACCTAGCCAACTAGCTGCCGAATAGGTATCAACTCACAACGTAACTTATTTTTAATAGGACAGACATTTTTGGGAATAAACATGGCGTGTGAAAAACGTTACAGAATTGCCCATGATACGTCGTATGTGTTCGTTGCCAACCTTGTCATTTACGACGTTTTTGGAACGTTCACCAAATTATACCGACCCCGATGCAGTGCCGTAAAAAGCTGCACCACTCAGGAGTCAGTCATCAGTACTGTCCCGACAAAATGACAAGGTTAACTAAATGTTTGTTGGGCAAGCTCGGTACATCGTGCTGCACATTTAAACTTCAGTCCCCAAGACGAGAACAGACTAGGGGAGGCACACAGTACTACAACGATCTCTATTCCACATCAAGTAACTGATGTAAGCAGTAAACTTATGGAACACAGGCACAGATATGTTATGCATACACATGGATTTTGTATTGTAGATGTGGTAGTGGCTTAGGGCACACTTGTGAAATCTGAATCTAGATTACTGTTTTATTAAATTGTAATAACTGGCGTAATTTTGATGGACGACAGGAAGGGGATCCATAATAGAAAAAAAACACGTTTTAGCACGCAAAATGTAGAGTTCGAAATTAATTGCAGAATAAAATAAACATTTACGGACGGAAAGCAAACAATGGATCTTACTTCAATAACTTGAATTATTTGTCAACCTCCAGGTGCCCCAGAAACTCACCATCAAATGATACACTGCTTGAGACGCCCGTCCACTTCCCTGAGACAACCAAACATGTTGCATTAATTAAATTATCTTTCAACTATATAGGTAACGTTAGTGAATGATACATAATTGAGGGAAGTGTCTCAGTGCACTGTGAAAGAACATCACTGTAAATCAGAGACTCTAGTCTAGTAAATCATCATAAACACTCCAAACGCAAGACAAATTTCATTATTAGGGTCAGCGGTGCACGTCTTTCGTGCATGCGCACATGGTGTTGCTGGCTAGCTAAAGTAGGTATATAAACTAGTTAGATTTACCTTGCAAACTTCTGGTGACTTGGGCAACCTCTCAGCCACACTCGCCGTCTTTATAACAAGCATTACCAACCCATTTGGGATGCATTTTTCCCGACATAAATGTAACGCGTGTCTTCATCTTTTTCTCATCTGCCTACACCACTCATTCAAGCGTCTTGACTGGAGAGAGGCCTAATGAACGGGGGTGCGTTCTATTTATACGGCTGGGTCCTTACAGCTATACGGCTAGCACATATACTGCCTGTTTTTATATTGTCATTCATACATATCCCATAATGATGTTTAGATACAATATTGTAACATCTATATTTCCACGTTTGTTTTCAGGTAAATATTTACAAGGTGATAAACTGGAAAATATCGACAATTTCTGAGATTTCGAAACCTTCGACAAATACTTATTATGCGCAATAGGTGGCGTATTTCACACTAAATATCCATGACAGCCCTACAAACCACACCCTCTGGCACGCCCACTTTTATAGATATCCTGACAAAATACACTTTTCTCTCCGCCATGACAATTTTTTATTTTATTTCACCTTTATTTAACCAGCTAGGCTAGGCTGGTTAAAGTTCCCATTTGCAACTGCGACCTGGCCGAGATAAAGAAAAGCAGGTAGACACATACAACAACACAGAATTACACATGGAATAAACAAACATGCAATCAATAATACAGTAGAAAAATCTATATACAGCATGTGCAAATGAGGTAGGATAAGAGAGGTAAGGCAATAAATAGGCCATGGTGGTGAAATAATTACAATATAGCAATTAAACACTGGAATGGTAGATGTGCAGCAGGTGAATGTGCAAGTAGATACTGGGGTGCAAAGGAGCAAGATAAATAAATACATTATGGTATCTACCTACCTCATCCCCATGCAGTATTTATTTATCTTTATTTAAAGGTGAAATATATATATATATATATATATATATATATATATATATATATATATATATATATATATATTAAAAGGTAGATTGGATGGGATATTTACAGATGAGCTATGTACAGGTGCAGTGATCTGTGAGCTGCTCTGACAGCTGGTGCTTAAAGCTGAGGAAGGTAAGAGTCTCCAGCTTTAGTGATTTTTGCAGTTCGTTCCAGTCATTGGCAGCAGAGAACTGGAAGGAAAGGCAGCCAAAGGAAGAATTTGCTTTGGGTGTGACCAGAGAGACATACCTGCTGGAGCGCGTGCTACAGGTAGGTGCTGCTATGGTGACCAGTGAGCTGAGATAAGGCGGAGCTTTACCTAGCAGAGACTTGTCGATGACCTGGAGCCAGTGGGTTTGGCGACGAGTATGAAGTGAGGGCCAACCAACGAGGGCGTACAGGTCGCAGTGGTGGGTAGTATATGGGGCTTTGATGACAAAACGGATGGCACTGTGATAGACTGCATCCAATGGAAGTCAATGGAAGTCTTTGTCCACAAAGCGGCACTCATCATGGAATCATGATGTCATCAGTGATCTTCAGATAGTAGCTCTAGAAAGAGGCGGCAGGTAGCCTAGTGGTTAGAGTGTTGGGCCAGTAACCGAAAGGCTCGAATCCCCAAGGTATAAATCTGTCGTTCTGTCCCTGAACAAGGCAGTTAACCCACTGTTCCTAGGCCGTCATTGTGAATAAGAATTGTCTTAAAACTCTCTGGGATAGGCGTCCTACTAGAGGGACAAATTCAAATAAATAATCATAAAAATGATGGATATTAAACATTTAGGTACATACAAGTGTCTTATATTGGTTAAAAACTTAAATTCTTGTTAATCTAACTGCACTGTCCGATATACAGTAGCTATTACAGCTGGGGCCCACATCAAAATATTTTTCCACCGGCACAGGTTTCATTGAGCTAGGCTGAAACACCTGCATTTTGGAGCTGCCTTACTCAAGAAAACAAAAAAGAGACCATGTTTGTATGTGGCTTTATTAACTCAATGATATATATATATATATATATATCGTTTTCAAACTGATATGTGACACCTATTAATGCCAAAATGACATGCAAAACAGGAAAGCCTCCATTTTATAAAAAAAATAAAATGTGGGTCTCAAAACAGGCCCTGCCCCGAATGACGGGTCGCCACTGCATTATTGTAATCCTTTTCTGAATATTCGATGAGGGTTATTGACGTCAATCGCCTGTATTCAACTAGCCTCATGTCATGAATATGCATAAATATCTCGAGACAACTTTGATATTAACTGTTTTTTTCTCAAATTTTCCGGGATGTAACGTGTCCTACTTACATCGTACCAACTTAAGCCTTACGAAACTTATATTCGATCAAATAAACCTCAAGTAGCAAATAAGCTATTTTTTTTGTTTACCAAATTCGACACTCATTGACCGACAAACAAAAACTCCTATGCTTGGAGGGCTTAACAACGAAAAACCGCCACCCGCTGGAGGGAGACTGATTTTCCTCGGAGTTGGGCTTCTCTCTTCCTCTTCCTCTCTAATACCTCAGTGCACTGAGTTAAAAACAATTTTTTTAAACGTTTTTTAGTCATTTCCCGCAACCAGTAGTGGGCGGCAATACACCATTTCCGGTGTTGTCCGCCGTAAAACACCACCATCGAAGAAGATTATTAAGGTCAGATTGATACAAGAAGTGAAGATGCCGACTGCCTACGAGAGGTTCAATTTGTAAGTATTGTGCTTCACTTTTAAATGTAGTTAAACGACACCGATCAAGTATACTCAATATCAGGTTCACGGTTTCACCCAAAGAGACGTACAGTGGACATGTGTCAATATCTTGTCATGAATTTCAAAATTCGGGTTGACATCAGCTAGTTAGCTTGATTGCCTGCTGTGTGCTAGCTAAGCTAACAATCAATGGCAATCCCGTCTAGAACTCGCTTAAATACCTAGTTAACAAGCTAACTATCTATTTGTCTAGATTAATGGAAACGACGAAATGCCATTAATGTTGTATAAGCAGTTGCCTGTCATTTCAGGTCAGCTTATTAGCTTGTGTAGTTGCAAAAAATATAAATAATAATAACATAATTGTCTTATTGTTTGCTAGTAGATGTGGATAAGCAGCAGGGGATAACACTGACCAGAGATCTGGCCTTTCAGCTATATGATATACAATACATGGAGTAGCCTACAGGGTGGGCAATCAGACCAATCGTATATCAGTCCAAGTTTTGCATAATTTTTTTAATTTTTATGTGCCGTCTTTGTAGTGGGTGTGACAGTTTGCAGGACATATTGGGCAACATTGGGGTGGGGTGCTGAATAGCTGACTGAGTGGCTCAAAACGACAAGTAAATGGGCCAAGTCAGTAGTAGATGTATTACCACAACAATGGTGCTCATGAAGTATTGATGCTGTATCAGAGTTGGCACGGTTAGCTCGTTGAGAATAGGTATCTGCCCATACAATGGCCATGAACAGGTTCTAGCCTACTTTTTCATGTTAAGTCATGCGAGCAGCTAATTGAAATATGGAGTGGTTGTTATGCCAGCAGTATATCTGGTTGTCCCAGGCTTTCCTGTGGCATGAGAATGTGCTGAAAAACCCCTAACAATAAGGCTTTTGTCTGGCAGCCACTTCTCCTCAGTCCTCACTTATAGCTCAGGGTAGTGCATGATGGCACTCCATTCTACAGACTTTATTGTCGCCCAGAAATGAGGTCACATTTTTCTGGTGCTTGATTTTCAAGCTCTTAAAAAACCTGCAAGCAGGTTAAGTTGTTCAGCCCGTTTTATGCTGCTATAGGAAATCAATCATAGCCAGAGAGAGAGAGAGAAACACCTTTGTTACACGGTACATTGTTCTTTGCCGTTCCTTTTAGGCCAAAATGTTCTTTGTTTGCACAGGCGTGGATGAGCTGTTGTAGGCTAGGCTTACTTGGCTTTGTGTCATACAAGGCCTCGGCTAAGACGAGTGTTGCGCAATCTTTCTTTCAGTCTCTCGCTGAATGCACCATTTTAAGCCTAATCATTGAAGAGATTCATGCACTACAATACTCACTGACAGGCAGTGGTGTAGAAGAGAGTTGCCTTTAATGCAGACAGACAGTTGCAATGCTCAGTCCTCTTGAGCGAACCCGTTTAAATGATCTGACGATGCAGATCTGTTGTGATGTTAAGCTCACATCATTACATGCCATGCTCTCTTGACCCAACATGTCACTGGATGTTCTCTGTAAACCTTCTCCGGGGTGAAGTATTCCCTAGGTACTTCACCCTAGTCCGCAACATACTTGAACCTCATTATTCCCCCTCCCTTCCCACAGGCACACCAGCCCAGAGAAGTTCTACATTGAGGCCTGTGATGACGGGGTGGATGCAGTTCTGGCCATCGACAGGGTGTCCAATGAGATGACCCTGACTGGTAAGACATAGTGCCCACTGTAGCAAAACGCTTTGCAACAGAAAACAAAAATAAGCTTTTCTTATTGGTTGAAATCAGTTTGGTTCCTCCCAGTTTCGGCTTCCATTTGGATTCTAGTGAATATGACGCTGGTGGCTTCAATGGGAAGAGTGTCAACACAAAACAGAACTACGTTGCCGTTGATTGGCGTGAGTCAACAGAGTTCAGGGTCAATACCATTAGAATTCCTGTCAGTTGATATGGACATGAAGATGCTCTGTGTTGCTATGTAAATAGTGGACCCCTGCTCATGGTTCTAACCATGCCTTGACCCTTTTAATGGCTCTGTACGAGTGCCTTGCCTCATTGCCGAGAGGGTTTTTCCTAGGTATCCAATGGAGTTCCTGAAGTGAGGAAGTTATGAATAGTGACCAATGGTGCTGTTTCTGACCGACGTTTTATAGACCGTCCTCTGGGCCACAGAGACATTTAGCTGTTTTTAAAGCTAGTTTGCTGCAGTTCTGCGCGTGTGTCCGTGGCTTACGCTGTGTTCTTATGCTGTCTGAGTGACATTTATTAAACATTTATTTCAAAATCAATTCCATTACCTTTTTGGGAAATGTTGATTCTCCCGGTCTGTCTTATTTTATTTTGGTGATTTGTTAGTTCTCAAAGATTATATTTCAAGATGTATAGATAGCTCCATTATCTTTTCTTCGTATGTTACGGTATGTCTGGTTTGAGTTGTTTTATGTTTTTATACTGAAAGGTTTTACCATCTCGAAAACTAAATGATTAAAGGTGAACCACTGATTTTAGTCTCGTTTCTTTAGGGAAGAAGGATGTTCCGTCGTCAGCCAACACCAGGCCCATCTGTGGCATCATGGGAACTGTCCGCCTGGTGGCAGGTAGGTCCACAGCCTGACAACACTGGGCTGGTCCTGTATATGTTGTCACACAAGATGTAGGACTACCACTTGGTGCGCCCCAACAATATCTCCTTCATTCTGAAGTGTGTACTCGTTCACTACTTGCCACAAATCTAAAAACATTGGATTGGTGGAGTTGTGGCCTAGCCACTAGCGGGTGTTTCCACCATATTCCTTAGAGCAGTAATTTACTTTCAAATGAGTTGGAAGTGAACCAAGTGCACACTTTGGAAGAACGACGAGATCATTTGTACGTCATTTCCATCTTGTCCCACAAGATGTACCCCTGTAACACTGCTACTGTTTAGATATGGGGCTGACCAGGCTGCCAGGTTAACCCATGGATTTCCCCTCTCACAGGGATGTACCTGATTGTCATCACCAAGAAGAGGAATGTGGGCAGCCTCTTGGGTCACGCTGTGTGGAAGGCAGTGGATTTTGACATCATTTCCTACAAAAAGACTGTGCTTCACCTCACTGAGAACCAGGTGACAAACACGCTCTGGCACATTTTTGGGGATATTATGTTTTTGTTATTTAAATTTGTTTGTTTCTAAATCTAGTCTAAAATTAGAGGGGGAGACAGGCAAGTGAGAGGACAGGAAGGGTGGTCGTGTTTATTCAACACCAGTCTCTGGTGGTAAATAACGTATATGTGACTAGCCAGGGTTGTTACCAATTCCAATATGCACCACTGTCAGCTGATTCTGTTTCAGCCTCTTTCTAGATACTGTATGTGTATTCATTGATAGTTGGTGCATGTTATCACTCCATCAGTACACAGGGAGAATTTGGTTTGAATTTATGCTAGTGTTTGCCAAGCAGTAGGGAAAGCACACTCCCATGGAAACAGTCCACAGCCCTGAGGAAATGGCCTATATACCGTGTCTTTGAACTAGCGGGGACCGAGCTACAGTAGCGTTAGGACGGCTAACAGACAGTAGCTTTTGAACTAGAGGGGACCGAGCTACAGTAGCGTTAGGACGGCTAACAGACAGTAGCTTTTGAACTAGAGGGGACCTAGCTACAGTAGCGTTAGGACGGCTAACAGACAGTAGCTTTTGAACTAGAGGGGACCTAGCTACAGTAGCGTTAGGACGGCTAACAGACAGTAGCTTTTGAACTAGAGGGGACCTAGCTACAGTAGCGTTAGGACGGCTAACAGACAGTAGCTTTTGAACTAGAGGGGACCTAGCTACAGTAGCGTTAGGACGGCTAACAGACAGTAGCTTTTGAACTAGAGGGGACCTAGCTACAGTAGCGTTAGGACGGCTAACAGACAGTAGCTTTTGAACTAGAGGGGACCTAGCTACAGTAGCGTTAGGACGGCTAACAGACAGTAGCTTTTGAACTAGAGGGGACCTAGCTACAGTAGCGTTAGCACGGCTAACAGGCAGTAGCTTTTGAACTAGAGGGGACCTAGCTACAGTAGCGTTAGCACGGCTAACAGACAGTAGCTTTTGAACTAGAGGGGACCTAGCTACAGTAGCGTTAGCACGGCTAACAGACAGTAGCTTTTGAACTAGAGGGGACCTAGCTACAGTAGCGTTAGCACGGCTAACAGACAGTAGCTTTTGAACTAGAGGGGACCTAGCTACAGTAGCGTTAGGACGGCTAACAGACAGTAGCTTTTGAACTAGAGGGGACCTAGCTACAGTAGCGTTAGGACGGCTAACAGACAGTAGCTTTTGAACTAGAGGGGACCTCCTGTTTCAACAACAAGCTCCTTTGCCTTTATTCCCTACTGTTGGAATCACACAATGACAAAGTTAGTATGTCATTTCAGTGACGCAGGCCATGTACATTATTCATCAAGGCTGGCTATTCCTGTACTGCTAATTGAAAGAGCAGCCTTGGCTTGAGACTGTAAGGTTACATCCCAAATGGTATCCTTATCCCTATACTACTTTTGTAGTGCACTAGAGTCCCATCAAAGGGACTAGGGTGCCGTTTGGGACATAACTTAAGTCACTGTAACTGCCACCGGGGAGTTTATAGACGCACCACAGCACAGTCAGAACAACGCTGGCTAACGGCACGGCTGACTAAGTTTACACTGTATTGCCTTTAGTATGGAAAACGGAAGTTGTGTCACTGTTTAAAAAAATATATATATATTTATATACACGTTTTTGGCCCATACACCACAGCCCTTCAGAGGACAGAAATAACATTTAAAAAAAAATGTACACTTTTTTTTTTCTTTTGTTGTTACACGTAAACTACACGGATTTAACATGCACTACATGTATGTGGACACCTCCTCGTCGAACATCTCATTCCAAAATCATGGACATTAATATTGTGTTGGTCCCCCCCCCCCCCCCCCCCCCCCCACCCCCACTTTGCTGCTACAACAACCTCCACTCTTCTGGGAAGGCGTTCCACTAGATGTTGGAACATTGATGCAGGGACTTGCTTCCATTCAGCCACAAGAGCATTAGTGAGGTCAGACTCTGATGTTGAGCGATTAGGCCTGGCTTGCAGTCGGCGTTCCAATTCATACCAAAGGTGTTCGATGGGGTTGAGGTCAGGGCTCTGTGCATGCCAGTCAAGTTCTTCCATACCGCTCTGTAGCCATTTCTGTATGATCCTCGCTTTGTGCACGGGGGCATTGTCATGCTGAAACAGGAATGGGCCTTCCCCAAACTGTTGCCACAAAGTTGAAAGTCAAAGAATCATCTAGAATGTCCTTGTATGCTGTAGGTTTCCCTTCACTGGAACTAAGGGGCCCGAACAATTATTCCTCATCCACCAAACTTTACAGTTGGCACTGTGCATTGGCATTGCGCATGGTGATTTTAGGCTTGTATCCGGCTGCTCGGCCTTGGAAAACCATTTTAATGAAGCTCCAGAAGAACACTTGCTGATGTTGTTTCCAGAGGCAGTTTGGAACTCGGTCGTGAGTGTTGCGACAGAGGATATACGTGTTTTTTTTTTTACGCGCTTCAGCACTCGGCGGTCCCGTTCTGTGAGCTTGTGTGGCCTACCACTTTGTGGCTGAGCCGTTGTTTCTCCTAGACGTTTCCACTTTTTACAATAACAGCACTTACAGTTGACCGGGGGCAGCTCTAGCAGGGCAGAAATTTGACTAACTGACTTGTTGGAAAGGTGGCATCCTATGGCGGTGCCACGTTGAAATTCACTGAACTCTTCAATACGGGCCCAGCCTACTGCCAATGTTTGTCTTGTTCTATTTTTATACACCTGTCAGCAACGGGTGTGTCCACATACTACTAGTACATGGTTGTCACACTGTTTACTTGCCATGTAAAGAAAGACCTATATCTTATTAGAAAGGTCAGTGAAAGTTAAGTTTGGACCTAAAATGCTTCAAGCGTTTTAATAGTGGAAACTGGGGCTGGAGATTAGTTTGGAGGTGTTAAGAAACATGTATGATTCCAAATGTCACCCTATTTCCCCATGCAGTGCCCTACATTTGACCAGAGCACCCGGGGCGCGGGGAGAGGAGACAGACTGCACTCACTGGCAAAAACAGGATATTAAAGTGCTGACATATAATGCAGGGAAGCAGCCTTGTAGTGGGTGAGGAGGTAATAGGACGATTCTCGTTTGTATTTCCTTGCATCCTCTCTCCTTGCCGCTTCTCTTCAGAGCGCATTGGAGAAGACCTGAGGAGGAACCTCTTCTCCAATACTGTTGAGAAGGACACAAGCAGATGGGATGTGAGGGATCGCGTAAAGACACTTGGGGAGAAATCCTTGTGGGCGTAGTCGTAGAGTCATTCATGTCCGTCTTCTCTCCCTGGGCTAACTGGCTTAGCATTCAGAATACAGATCCTATTAGACATGTGGAGGGAGGGGCCTTAATGCCTGGGGTTGCTCGGTAGCTGAAGTAAGACACCTGCACCATATAGGGAATAGGCTGCTGTCATTTGGGATGCAGAGATCATTAGTGGTTATGCATCCTAACCTCCACGTGCAGTAAAGCCCTGGGAGGGAGGTGAAGTGGACAAGGTTTAGATGGAAATCTATCAACGGAGGGCTATTGTAATATGTCAATGATGTCATTATCCATGCAATAAGGCCACGTTTTTAAAAAATTATATATATATTTTTTTTTTTAACACACTGGAGTCAATTGAGGCTGTGATACTGCTAATACTGTCAATCTGATTCAAATGTATTTCATTTGTTTATTGGTCACCAAGTAAGATTTTATTTCCATGTTTCTAAAGCATGCTGTTTAATTTCATTAATGAAAACATCCCTGGCTTAACAGCCTCTCTTCTCACACGTCACACTTCACACTTCAAACTCCTACAAACTGCACTGTCATGAGTTGTGCCCAGCCAGCTAATCTATTTTCTCCCCTCCTCTCTTCCTCTCTCTCTCTCTCTCTCTCTCTCCAGACGCAAGACAACAAGACATTCCTGTCCATGATTAACAACGTGCTGACTACAGATGGATTCTACTTCTGCACTGACTATGACCTGACCCACACCCTCCAGAGACTGGCCGACGTCAGCCACGACTTCCAGGAAATGAGCCTGCTGGAGAGGGTAGGAGAGGAGGGGAGACCTTACATAACCTTCTAGGCTCTTTTGTAGACCTGGAAAGATTGGATATTAGCAATATGGCAAACTATCTACTTCTATCAGAGGGCAGACACTTTTTTTTTTTTTTTTTTGTGTGTGTGACATTAAGTCCAGCTGTTTTTACTCGACACAAGATAGTTAAATGGAAATGCATCCTAGCAGGAAATTGTCTCATCTATTTTATATGCAATTTTTTTTTGTATAAATCACAGGACAAATTAACAGAACACAGCTAGACGCTGCAGTCTTCACTATATATATAGTGCCTTACTTTGAAACATGGTCCATAGGGTGACAGTATGGGGGCAGACGGGGTACGGTATGGGGGCAGACGGGGTACGGTATGGGGGCAGACGGGGTACGGTATGGGGGCAGACGGGGTACGGTATGGGGGCAGACGGGGAACGGTATGGGGGCAGACGGGGAACGGTATGGGGGCAGACGGGGAACGGTATGGGGGCAGACGGGGAACGGTATGGGGGCAGACGGGGAACGGTATGGGGGCAGACGGGGAACGGTATGGGGGCAGACGGGGTACGGCATGGGGGCAGACGGGGTACGGCATGGGGGCAGACGGGGTACGGCATGGGGGCGGAGGGGGATAGATAGGTACTCCTGTTCCATGTCTAAACTAGGGGCACACATTCTACTCACCAACAAACCAGTTGAACAAGGTTTCATTGGAGAAGAAAGTGAAAATCCTGTACACATTCTGCACATGAGAGTAATGCCTCAGCTGAGACTGAGGGGGGGGGGGGGGGGGTTGAAAAAGTCAATCTGTGTGTACACATGAGGGCAAGGTGACTAGTGTGGTTTACATGCATGGCAGGAGCCCAAACACCACAGTTTGCAGTGGCAGTGACACTGCTCCAATATGGATGAGCCATGGATATCATCTAATGGGACAATACCACAGATAGATGACAGACCACATCCTGTGAAATATCTATTTTAGAAAAACATATTTTGATAATACACTCTGACCTCAGCCTTCGTGGTTGACTTGCTTTGTACGCAGTAGGAGAACTCTGGCCGTGCCCCCCCCCCCCCCCCCCCCAAAAAAAACTCTTATGCTCCTAAAATAAGCACTTCATCTAGATTTGAAAGAATAGGTTAGTTATAAGCAATAGGCTGGTAGCTTCACCTTGCCCTCGTCTAATCAAAGTAGTGGTTGAAGCTCTTAGGAGAATTGTGCACTGATACATTGGAGAAAGCCTGTATTCCCTTCCCACATGTCTCAGGATAATAGCCTGCGAAAGTTAGCATGTATAGAATGCAATAATTAACTAATATTTGCCATATTTTAACAATTCTCTTGTGCCAGCGTATCGCCACGGCAAACTTTAATAATTGGATGGTGAAACTTGTCAGCCAATTAGAAAAGCGAAGCAATTCAGGCATAAATAATTAGTTTTAAAAAATGATTTTAGCGAGCAGTGGGCACTTAGAATTAGATGTGGAGTTTTGTAGTTATGGAGAAATCACGTACCTTAAAATTGATTTGGCAATCATCATTTTTTTTGGGGGGGGGGGAACAGTTTCCATCATTTGTCGTCATAAAGAAAGCTCGACAAAATGTAAAAATCCACCCGTCAAACAGATGTTGTACGATCTTTAGAAAAGGTTTCCTATATCTGCCTTTTCCATTTCACGTTGCAGTGATTTATTTATTTTCTTTAATAAATGGAACTCTCAGTCAATGGAAACCTGGCCGTTGTCTGCTAAAACTCAGCGAGTGGAAATAATTTACTGCAGATTGGACAGATTGAAGGAATTGATTGACTCTGACTGACTGATTGGTTCTCGTGTTTCTAGGCAGATCAGAGGTTTGTGTGGAATGGAAGCCTCCTGAGAGAGTTCCTTACCCAGCCGGAGGTGAGTGATATGAAGAGGACATCACAACACCTCCACCTGTTTGCGTTATAATACATTACACATGTCCACAGTCTTCATTCGCTTGTTTTCTTATTCTGACGTACCGGAGGTAATAGTATTAGAATATGGACAAGATAACATCAACCTTACCCCTCTGAAATGGTCTGTTTTAACAAGAACACACTATAGATGACCAGTCTTTTATTCTTTGTTCTAATGTATCTAGTGACAAAGTTTTAAAAAATATATTCTTTGTTTCCCTTTTCAGCTCCACAAGTTTGCGATCCCTGTTGTCCATGGCTGTATCCTTTTCACAGTCTTGCTTTGCTCCCACTGATCTTTCTTGTAGTAATAATCAGTGGAACCACATCCGAACATAAGACTTTGAATGGGTCTCTTGAGTGTTTTCAAGAACCAATTTCAACTCAGTGGAACTTAAATCATTCCCATCGGGAACTTTAGAAATCCATTGCAAGGTCACAAATAATAGCGTCCTCCACTTAGCGTACCCAGTACAATGGCGTCCTCCACTTAGCGTACCAAGTACAATGGCGTCCTCCACTTAGCGTACCCAGTACAATGGCGTCCTCCACTTAGCGTACCAAGTACAATGGCGTCCTCCACTTAGCGTACCAAGTACAATGGCGTCCTCCACTTAGCGTCCTCCACTCCCTGTTCCAAGATGGCGTAGCAGTAGGACGTGTTGTCGTGTTCCTTGTATATATCGTTTGTTTTCGTTTCGTTTTCTTCACATATCTTTAAAACTTTTTGCTGAACCTCAACTTCTTCTAAATACTCTCCTGCAACCCGCATCACCCAACGTAGCTTTTTTTCCTAAAGTATTTATATTTACTTCGGATCTGGAACCCCTCAACTGAAGCTAGCCAACTAGCAAACTAACTACCAGCTTCAGCAAAACATTGCTAGCGGTCTTCAGCTAACCGGTCAGCTAACCGGTCATCAGCTAACCTTTAGCTCGGAAAGCTCTCGCCAGTTCGAACAACGCGACTCTAACCAGAGCATAACGGACCTATCTATTATTTTATTTTTATTTTTCACCCCCGGATTCCCATCGCAAACGGAACATTTTGAGCTCCTGCGCTACAATATCCAGACCCACGACCGGTCCATTGATGTCACCGCATGAAGAGGAATAAACAGACTCCCCCCATCGCGACGTCCCCAAAGGCTAACTCTCTAGCCCTTGCTATCTCCTTGCTTGCAAATTCGGCCTGCTAACTGCTAGCTTGTTTAGCCCGGTCCGCTAACTGCTACCGTGTTTAGCACCGTCTACTAACTGTTAGCTTGTTAGCACAGGCCTGCTAACCATCTGAATCGCCGCGTCCCAAACACTCACTGAACCCATATTTACTTTCTATCCCTTTTCGATTTTTTTATTTGTTTATACCTTCCGGTAACCTGCCTCACCCAATGTGATACGGAACCGCTATTATCTTTACATTTTTAGAACACACTCAAGAACCTTCAGAAGCTAACCAGCTAACTGGCTACAAGCTATTTAGTCATTGTTAGTTTTCTAACCTGGATAACACTCGCCAGTCCAGCTTCCCTGCCCCATCCACCGCTGCCCCTTGGACACTGATCACTTGGCTACATAGCTGATGCATGCTGGACTGTCCATTAATTCACGGTAATCCATTCTGCTTGTTTATGTTTTATCTGTCGGCCCCAGCCGCATTTAGGCTCTGTGTGTAGTTAATCCGACCCTCTCTGCCTAATCAATCGCCATTCTACCTGCTGTTGTTGTGCTAGCTGATTAGCTGTTGTCTCACCTACTGTTTTAGCTAGCTCTCCCAATTCAACACCTGTGATTACTGTATGCCTTGCTGTATGTCTCTCTCAAATGTCAATATGCCTTGTATACTGTTGTGCAGGTTAGTTATCATTGTTTTAGTTTACAATGGAGCCCCTAGTTCCACTCTTTATACCCCTGATACCTCCTTTGTCCCACCCCCCACACATGCGGTGACCTCACCCATTACAACCAGCATGTCCAGAGATACAACCTCTCTCATCATCACCCAGTGCCTGGGCTTACCTCCGCTGTACCCGCACCCCACCATACCCCTGTCTGCGCATTATGCCCTGAATATATTCTACCATGCCCAGAAACCTGCTCCTCTTATTCTCTGTCCCCAACGCCCTAGGCGACCAGTTTTGATAGCCTTCAGCCGCACCCTCATACTACTCCTTCTCTGTTCCGCGGGTGATGTGGAGGTAAACCCAGGCCCTGCATGTCCCCAGGCACCCTCATTTGTTGACTTCTGTGATCGAAAAAGCCTTGGTTTCATGCATGTCAACATCAGAAGCCTCCTCCCTAAGTGTGTCTTACTCACTGCTCTAGCACACTCTGCTAACCCTGATGTCCTTGCCGTGTCTGAATCCTGGCTCAGGAAGGCCACCAAAAATTCTGAGATTTCCATACCCAACTATAACATCTTCCGTCAAGATAGAACTGCCAAAGGGGGAGGAGTTGCAGTCTACTGCAGAGATAGCCTGCAAAGTAATGTCATACTCTCCAGGTCCATACCCAAACAGTTCGAACTACTAATTTTGAAAATTACTCTCTCCAGAAATAAGTCTCTCACTGTTGCCGCCTGCTACCGACCCCCCTCAGCTCCCAGCTGTGCCCTGGACACCATTTGTGAATTGATCGCCCCCCATCTAGCTTCAGAGTTTGTTCTGTTAGGTGACCTAAACTGGGATATGCTTAACACCCCGGCAGTCCTACAATCTAAGCTAGATGCCCTCAATCTCACTCAAATCATCAAGGAACCCACCAGGTACAACCCTAACTCTGTAAACAAGGGCACCCTCATTGACGTCATCCTGACCAACTGGCCCTCCAAATACACCTCCGCTGTCTACAACCAGGATCTCAGCGATCACTGCCTCATTGCCTGTATCCGCTACGGAGCCGCAGTCAAACGACCACCCCTCATCACTGTCAAACGCTCCCTAAAACACTTCTGTGAGCAGGCCTTTCTAATCGACCTGGCCCGGGTATCCTGGAAGGACATTGACCTCATCCCGTCAGTTGAGGATGCCTGGTCTTTCTTTAAAAGTAACTTCCTCACCATTTTAGATAAGCATGCTCCGTTCAAAAAATGCAGAACTAAGAACAGATATAGCCCCTGGTTCACTCCAGACCTGACTGCCCTCGACCAGCACAAAAACATCCTGTGGCGGACTGCGCTAACATCGAATAGTCCCCGCGATATGCAACTGTTCAGGGAAGTCAGGAACCAATA
Organism: Oncorhynchus mykiss; assembly: GCF_013265735.2. Taxonomy (NCBI): domain Eukaryota; kingdom Metazoa; phylum Chordata; class Actinopteri; order Salmoniformes; family Salmonidae; genus Oncorhynchus; species Oncorhynchus mykiss. Next base: position 8,920,268 of record NC_050572.1, read on the forward strand.
CACACAGTCAGTCAGGAAAGCTAAAGCCAACTTCTTCAGGCAGAAGTTTGCATCCTGTAGCTCCAACTCCAACAAGTTCTGGGACACTGTGAAGTCCATGGAGAACAAGAGCACCTCCTCCCAGCTGCCCACTGCACTGAGACTAGGTAACATGGTCACCACCGATAAATCCATGATTATCGAAAACTTCAACAAGCATTTCTCAACGGCTGGCCATGCCTTCCGCCTGGCTACTCCAACCTCGGACAACAGCTCCCCCCCCCCCCCGCAGCTACTCGCCCAAGCCTCTCCAGGTTCTCCTTTACCCAAATCCAGATAGCAGATGTCCTGAAAGAGCTGCAAAACCTGGACCCGTACAAATCAGCTGGGCTGGACAATCTGGACCCTCTATTCCTGAAACTATCCGCCGCCATTGTCGCAACCCCTATTACCAGCCTGTTCAACCTCTCTTTCATATCGTCTGAGATCCCCAAGGATTGGAAAGCTGCCGCAGTCATCCCCCTCTTCAAAGGGGGCGACACCCTGGACCCAAACTGTTACAGACCTATATCCATCCTGCCCTGCCTATCTAAGGTCTTCGAAAGCCAAGTCAACAAACAGGTCACTGACCATCTTGAATCCCACCGTACCTTCTCCGCTGTGCAATCTGGTTTCCGAGCCGGTCACGGGTGTACCTCAGCCACGCTCAAGGTACTAAACGATATCATAACCGCCATCGATAAAAGACAGTACTGTGCAGCCGTCTTCATAGACCTTGCCAAGGCTTTCGACTCTGTCAATCACCGTATTCTTATCGGCAGACTCAGTAGCCTCGGCTTTTCGGATGACTGCCTTGCCTGGTTCACCAATTACTTTGCAGACAGAGTTCAGTGTGTCAAATCGGAGGGCATGCTGTCCGGTCCTCTGGCAGTCTCTATGGGGGTGCCACAGGGTTCAATTCTCGGGCCGACTCTTTTCTCTGTATATATCAATGATGTTTCTCATGCTGCGGGCGATTCCCTGATCCACCTCTACGCAGACGACACCATTCTATATACTTCCGGCCCGTCCTTGGACACTGTGCTATCTAACCTCCAAACGAGCTTCAATGCCATACAGCACTCCTTCCGTGGCCTCCAACTGCTCTTAAACGCTAGTAAAACCAAATGCATGCTTTTCAACCGTTCGCTGCCTGCACCCGCACGCCTGACCAGCATCACCACCCTGGATGGTTCCGACCTTGAATATGTGGACATCTATAAGTACCTAGGTGTCTGGCTAGACTCTAAACTCTCCTTCCAGACCCATATCAAACATCTCCAATCGAAAATCAAATCAAGAGTCGGCTTTCTATTCCGCAACAAAGCCTCCTTCACTCACGCCGCCAAACTTACCCTAGTAAAACTGACTATCCTACCGATCCTCGACTTCGGCGACGTCATCTACAAAATTGCTTCCAACACTCTACTCAGCAAACTGGATGCAGTTTATCACAGTGCCATCCGTTTTGTCACTAAAGCACCTTATACCACCCACCACTGCGACTTGTATGCTCTAGTCGGCTGGCCCTCGCTACATATTCGTCGCCAGACCCACTGGCTCCAGGTCATCTACAAGTCCATGCTAGGTAAAGCTCCGCCTTATCTCAGTTCACTGGTTACGATGGCAACACCCATCCGTAGCACGCGCTCCAGCAGGTGTATCTCACTGATCATCCCTAAAGCCAACACCTCATTTGGCCGCCTTTCGTTCCAGTTCTCTGCTGCCTGTGACTGGAACGAATTGCAAAAATCGCTGAAGTTGGAGACTTATCTCCCTCACCAACTTCAAACATCTGCTATCTGAGCAGCTAACCGATCGCTGCAGCTGTACATAGTCTATTGGTAAATAGCCCACCCATTTTCACCTACCTCATCCCCATACTGTTTTTATTTATTTATTTTTATTTTTCTGCTCTTTTGCACACCAATATCTCTACCTGTACATAACCATCTGATCATTTATCACTCCAGTGTTAATCTGCATAATTGTAATTATTTGCCTACCTCATGCCTTTTGCACACAATGTATATATAGACTCCCCTTTTTTTCTACTGTGTTATTGACTTGTTAATTGTTTACTCCATGTGTAACTCTGTGGTCTGTTCACACTGCTATGCCTTATCTTGGCCAGGTCGCAGTTGCAAATGAGAACTTGTTCTCAACTAGCCTACCTGGTTAAATAAAGGTGAAATAAAAAAAATAAAATAAAATTAGCGCACCAAGTACAATGGCGTCCTCCACTTAGCGTACCAAGTACAATGGCGTCCTCCACTTAGCGTACCAAGTACAGTAGCATCCTCCACTTAGCGTACCAAATACAATGGCGTCCTCCACTTAGCGTACCAAGTACAATGGCGTCCTCCACTTAGCGTACCAAGTACAATAGCATCCTCCACTTAGCGTACCAAATACAATGGCATCCTCCACTTAGCGTACCCAGTACAATGGCGTCCTCCACTTAGCGTTGTTAGTGTTCAAATACTGGAGAGTTGAGACCAAATCACGGACGCTGGACAGAGTGGATTTCAGTTGTAACGAAAGACAGTTTTAATGAGTCAGAGATATCTTGTCCCGCAGTTTTACGTGCACGGACCTAGTTCACATAACTCGGCAAGGAGCCAGGTGAAAAAGAGGCCTATACAATGGTTACATACATTTTTATACATAGAATAAAGTAGGTGGAGTCTTGTCGTTTCGGTCTTCTTGACTGGTCGGAGGGTTGGAGGCGGGCCTTGCTCTAGCCAGAGCGGGCCCCATTGGTGCACAGCAAAAGTTCTTTGCTCTTGGGACCGGCCAGTTAGAGGGAGATGAGATGTGTGTTTATATAAGGAAGAGGGGGTCAGTCTTATGGCTGGGTGTATGTGTTCTTACGACGGAATGTCTTTGTTTATATGAGCTATGTGTATGAATATTTATATAACAGCGTACCCAGTACAATGGCGTCCTCCACTTAGCGTACCCAGTACAATGGCGTCCTCCACTTAGCGTACCCAGTACAATGGCGTCCTCCACTTAGCGTACCCAGTACAATGGCGTCCTCCACTTAGCGTACCCAGTACAATGGCGTCCTCCACTTAGCGTACCCAGTACAATGGCGTCCTCCACTTAGCGTACCCAGTACAATGGCGTCCTCCACTTAGCGTACCCAGTACAATGGCGTCCTCCACTTAGCGTACCCAGTACAATGGCGTCCTCCACTTAGCGTACCCAGTACAATGGCGTCCTCCACTTAGCGTACCCAGTACCATGGCGTCCTCCACTTAGCGTACCCAGTACCATGGCGTCCTCCACTTAGCGTACCCAGTACCATGGCGTCCTCCACTTAGCGTACCATGGCGTCCTCCACTTAGCGTACCATGGCGTCCCCCACTTAGCGTACCCAGTACCATGGCGTCCCCCACTTAGCGTACCCAGTACCATGGCGTCCACCACTTAGCGTACCCAGTACCATGGCGTCCTCCACTTAGCGTACCATGGCGTCCTCCACTTAGCGTACCATGGCGTCCCCCACTTAGCGTACCCAGTACCATGGCGTCCCCCACTTAGCGTACCCAGTACCATGGCGTCCACCACTTAGCGTACCCAGTACCATGGCGTCCTCCACTTGGGATAAGTCTCAAATGGCACCCTATTCCTTATATAGGGCACTTCTTTTGCCCTGATCAGTAGTGGTGCACTATATAGGGAATAGGGTGCCATTTTGGATGTGATCTTGGTACAATTTGGCCTGATGATGTAGCAGTGTGTTCTGTGAGGTCCTTGACCCTGATCCAGTCATCGTGATGAAACCGTGTCGTGTCAACGGGAAGATCTTTGAATGGATCCTCATCTCCAGGAGGAGCTGCTTCAGGGCTGGGGTCAGGTACTACGTCAGAGGTAAGACACGGGGTCACGTCCCGATTGGAACCTTGTTCCCTATGTAGCGCACTACTTTTGACCAGGGGCTCTGGTCAAGTAGTGCACTATATAGGGAATAGGGTGCCAATTGGGATGGAACCATGGTACTGAGCAGCACTACTGGCATGTTGAATAGGTAATAATCATTCTCTCATTATTTATTTTTTTCCCCCCTCAGGTATCGATTCTGAGGGCCACGCTGCTAACTTTGTGGAGACTGAGCAAATAGTCCTGTACAATGGAGGAAGGGCTTCATTCGTACAGGTGAGTAGTTGTGGTGCTCGCAGCAATGGTAGTGTTAGCAGTGGCAGCTCCGGCAGTGGCAGCTCCGGCAGCAGGGGAAGAGGTGGTAGTGTTAGATGGCGGTTTAGGAATAGTCTGGGAGAGAACGTATAGCCCTAGGCGATGCTGTTGGTTCATTGATTGTGCAGGGCGGCAGGGTAGCCTAGTGGTTAGAGCGTTGGACTAGTAACCGGAAGGTTGCAAGTTCAAATCCCAAAGCTGATAAGTTGCACATCTGTCGTTCTGCCCCTGAACAGGCAGTTAACCCACTGTTCCTAGGCCGTCATTGAAAATAAGAATTTGTTCTTAACTAACTTGCCTAGTTAAATAAAGGTAAATAAAAAAACACTAAGCCTACAATTATAGTGAATTTGTATTTTATTTTGAAAAGCCTAATTACTATAGGGAATTTTTTTTACATTTTAATAATTAATTGGGTGACCCATTACCTTTTAGCTATATAGAATATCTCACCATGTGTTCCCATCTCCACTCTCCTTTATTCATTTCTGCAGTATGCAGTGGGGCTATCAACAGTTTAATGAAATATGTTTAGTTGTGAAAACAACATGTTACGATCAATGTTCCCGAACAGATTTCACTTGGTTTCCCAAAATGTAAGCACTGGGTAGCTGCAGGAGCATGGTTGGAGAGATCATGGCACACAGAATATCACCTGTCACGCAGCGAGAGCATGAACCTCAAACAGTGGTTTACACACAGAGTGAACAAAATGTTCTTAGATTTATTTCTCAACTGCTCATATTCCGTACGGCTCCGTTATAAAACCGGGGTAGCCTACCCGGCGTCATGGTAAACAGATACGCGGGAAAACGTGCTGCCTCCATTCGGCTATTGGAGTGTATTCAGATAACATGTATTTCATCTCTTGTTCCTGTTCCTGTTTGTTGCTGCCCACTTAATAACGGGCCATTCTAAATCAAAACCAGTTGTATGTATTAGTAAAGACTAGATTAAATTGAGAATAGTCTGATGGGTGACAATATGATCATCTGTGCAGCCTGAGGCAAAGAGAAGATCACAAGCTTTAAAAAAACAAACATTTTTTTGTAACTTTCTCAAATCAACAGCCTATATATCATGGCAGCTGCATCATGCAGCCCATATATATGTTTTGATATGTAAGACGTGAAGGTTTATTATTTACAGGACCTGTTTCAAATGATCACTTTTACGCTCATCGTAGCCACTTTGTGTACTGGTCCCGGAATGGGGGAAAAATAGTAGCCATTATATTTTATTCAGATAAGTTCAAATCTATTCTTCTTGCTATAAAATAATGGTGCTGGACTTATAAGGATATCTAGTCTGCTAAATGAACCAGCCTACAGCCTATGGCCAGATAACATACAGCAGACCAATTCATGTTCTGTTTTAAGTAAATGTATATATTTTTTTCATATAATGCTTCTTTAGACCGGACTAAAGTAAATAATGGATTTATTTTGATGGTGTATATTAAATGGATCTATTAGACTTTCTTTTTATATGTATATTTTCCAAAGGTGTGCATCAGCTGCTTGTATTCATTCAGCTTATATGCATGGGGGCCTTAAATGCATGGAGGCCTTAAATGCATGGAGGCCTTAAATGCATGGAGGCCTTAAATGCATGGAGGCCTTAAATGCATGGAGGCCTGGAGATGCTCAACGTGTGTATGTTAATTACTGTGAGACCGGCAGTCTTTTGCATGACAGTAACCGGCTGGCAAAATTGAAAGACCTCCACAACCCTACTCTGAACCAATACAGAGAAATAAGAGTTTTTTTTAATTTTATTTTTTAATATGTTTTCTGTCCACAGACACGAGGCTCCATGCCCTTCTTCTGGTCTCAGAGACCCAACCTGAAATACAAGCCCAAACCACTGATCAGCAAGAACACCAATCACGTAAGGGCTTTCATATGTTCTGGCAGCTTTCCCCTCTTATCTATTGCACTATTTGTCTAGTCAGTATAACAGGTCAAAGGTTAGGTAAACCCACTCTGTGGATCTCCTGTCGACCAAATCCTCAATTAACTAATTCTCCCTCAACTGTCTTCCTAGATGGATGGTTTCCAGAGGCATTTTGACTCCCAGGTCCTCATCTATGGAAAGCAAACCATTCTGAACCTGGTAGGACCCTCTTTTTTTTTTTTATTTTTTTTTTTTTAAGCCTCACGATGGCTAAAACAAATCCCTGTCAAAGCATTGTGAAAGAGAAGCATTAGAAGGATTTATATACACTAAACAAAAGTATAAACCCAACATGCAACAAGGTGCATTACAGGTGAACCTGTAATGATCATGCTGTTTAATCAGCATCTTGATATGCCACACCTGTCAGGTGGATGGGGTTATCTTGGCAAAGGAGAAATGTTCACTGACAGGGATGTATAAACCAATTTGGTAACATTTGAGAGAAATATGCTTTTTGTGCAGTATGGAACAGTTCTGGGATCATTTATTTCAGCTCATGAAACATGGGACAAACAATTAACATGTTGCTTTTTTAAAATATATATATCTTTTTTTTTACCATTTTTGTTCAGAGAAAGATGGTGTTTTTTCCCCCTCCTTCCTCCAGATCAACCAGAAGGGTTCAGAGAAGCCACTGGAGCAAGCCTTTGCCAAGATGGTGTCTGGCATGGAGAACGGCATGATCAAGTAAGACCCAAACACCGCACTCCTGAACACCCTCTCACCCATCGTCTTATCATTTCTATGATTTTTTTTATACAATTTTTTTTTAGGTGAATGGGTTCATTGATGGACGGATCTAACACATCCACTCGTTGTTTCTTATGACTGCAGGTACGTAGCATTCGACTTCCACAAGGAGTGCAGCGGGATGAGATGGGATCGTCTGAATATCCTGGTGGACAATGTGGCTGAGACACAAGATGAATACAGGTATTACTCTCCTATATTGACAATAAGCTGCTAGTCTACACCCACAACCATACAAGACTCGGGTTAATGTTCTTTAGCAAGACGATAGGCATATGAACACAGACGAGGCTAATTGTCTTCTCCTCTGCCCTTTATCTCTGGTCTGTCTTCATGGTACAATGCCAGTGATTACATTAGTCAGTGACTTCTGAAATTCCTCTGGGCATATGAGTTTTCCCAGGCTGCATCCCAAGTGGCAGCCTATTCCCTTCCATTGGGGCTCAAGTAGATGGTGCACTATATAGGGAATAGGGTGCCATTTGGGACTCCTCTAGCCTTCTGTAGCCCCTCTGTTGTCTCCCTGCAGAGGGAGCGGTAGGTGTTGTTCCAACTTTACAGTGCTGTCACTGGCTCCGTGGATATGTGTTCTCCTAGCCTTGTCTCCTGACTCCTCTGTTGTCTGTCTGCAGCTACTTCATGGTCGACGCGGCGGGGAAGGTGTTGTCCCAGCAGAAGGGGACGTTCCGCAGTAACTGCATGGACTGTCTGGACCGTACCAATGTCATCCAGAGCATGCTGGCCCGCCGTTCCATACAGTCCCAGCTACAGGTAGGAAGTCCCCCAGAGCTGGCCCGCTGTTCCATACAGTCCCAGCTTCAGGTAGGAAGTCCTCCCGAGCCGGCCCGCCGTTCCATACAGTCCCAGCTACAGGTAGGAAATCCTCCCGAGCCGGCCTTCCATACAGTCCCAGCTACAGGTAGGAGCTAGGAGGGTTGCACTCGTTATTACTTGAATCCCCCTTGTTTCACACACTGGGGCGTGATCCTTCTGACCGTTAGATGAGAGAGTTAGAGATGAGAGGCAAAGGGTTGAACAAAGACAACCAGTGGCTACTGTTTCCCACAGTATCATTGCCAGTTTATTTTTGAGAACAAGCTGAATTTACTGAGACCTGTCCCCAGTTCTCAAACCTATCACCTTCTAAATGGACTTATGTATGTATGCTTGTTTGGTGGTTGTCCACAGAGGATGGGTGTCCTGCATGTGGCCCAGCGGATTGAGGAACAGGCCGATTTTGAGAAGATCTACAAGAATGGTAAGTGGGCCCCGCCCCTCTACAACCTATGAATGGCAGCTGCTTTAGGCCTTTTTACACACACTGCATTCTCTTAGCCCAGGACTTCTCCTAACCCTTAGTTAAAATCAGCCCTGGGCTAAGGAGAGGCTGTCAGCCCTGGGCTAAGGAGAGGCTGTCAGCCCTGGGATAAGTGTAGTGTGTGTGTGTGTGTGTGTGTGTACGCAGCTTTTGAGTGAGGCGGCAGGTAGCCTAGTGGTTTGAGCGTTGGTTAGTCACCGAAAGGTTGCAAGATCGAATCCCTGATCTGACAAGGTAAAAATCTGTCGTTCGTTAACCCACTGTTCCTAGGCCGTCATTGTAAATAAGAATTTGTTCTTAACTGACTTGCCGAGTTAAATAAATAAAATATGAAGTTGATCTGTGTGGTCCCTCACACTATTCTCAGGTGACCACATGTCCTGAATTGTGTGGGACAGTCCTGCATTTTGTCCTGTAACCAAACAATAATGTCCAGAATAACTACAAAAAGTGTGCTTCTGAGGAAGAGCTTCATATATCCAGTAATTTCCTCAAACGTATGTTCTCCATGTTCATTAGTTTCTCATTCAACAGATTTTCTGCTACTTCACTGCTGTTTTTTAAAAGCCTCCCTAACTGTTTTCCATTCCCTGAGAAAAAACAGAAATGTTTCCTTGGCCAAATATTCCCAGCTCCACGTGGTCTCGTTTCTGCATCGCCACATTTTGCGCAAGGCAAAAAGAGTAGGCTACACGCGCGTCAATTAGCTTGTTACGAATTATACCCAACTTGGTGTTTGAGTTGGTTAAATGTCCACTTTTCTCGATACAATGTGTGTGTGTGGGCATAGGCAGACGTTGCAAAGGGAGGATGCATTTGATGTGTATTCTGTAATGATATTTAATGGGACTACTCTGTCGGTACAAACTTTGAGAAATGATGACGTAATTTACAGGGGGATGGGGGTGCTGCCAACACTTTGTATTCGTGCAGGCTACACAGTCCCGCAAAAGCATTCTCTTGTCCCGCATTTTTTGGGTATTTCTCTGCTCACTAATAATGTCTGTCCGTGTTGTTTATATTCTTGTTTCTCTGCGCTAGCTTGGGCTGACAATGCCAACGCATGCGCCAAGCAGTACGCCGGTACGGGAGCCCTGAAGACTGACTTCACAAGGTACTGAACGTCCGTGTGCTGCTGACCTACAGGTCTTCAGACACTATGCTTGCGACTGTTGAAGGTCAACTGTTTCGTTGCGCGGCTTCAATTTGAGGTCCCTTGTGCTTTAATTTATATGTGGACTTTCTAGGTACTAGCTGGTTGGTGTGTACAAGTAGTACAAGTTGACCATGAGATGTAGTGTGTTGATGGTTGTTATTTCTTCAACACCAGATTGATGCCATTCAATTAGTATTGCTATGTGGACAAAATGGCAGACTATCTCTGTCTTTCTGGTTATTTGTGACGTGTGTCACTCGTCCTTGTTGTGGAGAGTTTGTGTTGACGGTGTCTGTTTCTTGTCCTTCATCAGGACAGGGAAGAGGACCCAGATGGGTCTGGTGATGGACGGCGTGAACTCTGCCATCCGTTACTACAAGAATAACTTCTCTGACGGTTTCAGACAAGTACGTCTGGTTTTTAAGGTCTAGAAAAAGGACATTAAATAATTTAGTGAACTACTACTACTACGTAAGGTAGTCGGTAATAAATGATTATATCAGATATCTACTGTATAGTTGAGAAATCTTTCCATAGACCAATATTGCTTTCTTCGTTTCTGTTTTTGCTTTGTTAGTTGTCGGCTCGTTTGTTGCTCAAAAGGGTACGTGTGTTTCTTGTCTCCAGGATTCCATTGATTTGTTCCTTGGAAACTATGCTGTTGACGAAACGGACGGCCCCACTCCACTCCGTATCCAGAAGGACTGGAAGTTCCTCACGGTCAGTTGCATCCCCATTACTGCTGAGAGATGGAGACCGGTATCATCATAGGAGTCAGGAGATGCATTTTTTGGGGATGTCCAGACTGATCAGTCATGTTTTGTCATTCACTTCACACGACTACATCACTGGTCCTCTCCTCCCATTCTAATATGGAGTTCTGTATGTTATCTTTGCTTGCAGCTGCCCATCATCATGGTGGTCGCGTTCTCCATGTGTATCATCTGTCTCCTCATGGCTGGTAAGAAAACCACTGTTCATCTGACAAGTCAATTTTAGCCTTTTAACGCTAGCTCTACTAACCTCAGGACGCTAGGGCATGCTAGCTTGTTCTGGTCATGTCTATATCCATCAAATGTGTTCATATCTGGTCACAAAAAAAATCACTGTTTCTTTCTGTATATCTTTTGTGTACTTTATTGGTTGTTCTCACGTCCCCCTCTTTCCCAGGTGACACGTGGACTGAGACCCTGGCCTATGTGTTGTTCTGGGGCGCTGCCGCCGCCGTCACCGCTGCTGTCATCGTCTTCAACGGCCGCGACTTTGTGGACGCCCCCAAACTGGTGCAGAAAGAGAAGATGGACTGAACCTGTGTGTATGTGGAAAGCAGCTCGGCTCAGCAGACTCCTATACCTCTTAATTCAACTCTTCCTCTTCTTCCTCCCGGCTGCTCGAGGCTCGGACTCTGCACATAACTGCTCTCTACGCTGTCGTCCTAGGGGGCGGCATCCCAAATGGCACCCTATTCCCTATATAGTGCACTTTAATGGGGTGCCATTTGGGATGTAGCCTTATAGTTTCTATTGGGGCTTCTATTCTAACCCTGAACTCCTGTTTATCAGGCAGCAAACCCGTTGAGCTGAACTGTAGTCTCCTATCAGACTCTCTCACCTCCTTCACTTTCCAGGCCATCATCCTATTCCACATTCCTTAGATCATGGTGTTTCATTTATTTTGTTGTCTGGTGTTGGAGAGGGTTGGTGGTTGGCGTAGTCGGCCGACCGTGGTGACGGTTTAACCAACTTAAGGCACACAGGGTTATTAGAGTTCTCTGAAAACACGTCACAACTTCAGTGAATTGCAGGAGAATTCTTCATTTTCCACTAAGGCAACTTAAACAAGAATATTCATGTAATACACTAATGAATGGTTTCTTTGGTTTAACTATTGTTTACTGTAATTTAATAAAATGCAATTATGTATTTTAAACTAGAAATCCACAGAGAAACGGTTGGCATTTTCACAGGCACTAGAATGACTGGGGTACATTGTTCAGAAAGATAACATGTTTTGGTTGTCCTATTGAACGTAATAAGCCTTACTAAACTCATTTTAAAAAGCGCTATACAACTAAACTAGCTAGTTATCCTAGAGAAGAATGACGTGGAGGGGGAGAATGTCTTCCTACTATGAACATAATCATGTATAGTATTTATGATTCTATTTATAAGTAAGGGTTTTGTGCTTGTCTTACCATCTTAGTTTTGCACTTTGGGTGAACATCTAAGAAGTTGCACATAGTATTTGATCTGAGAGGTGTGAAATCTTTCAATGTTCATTAATTGTTGGTTGTAGTGGTCATTATACCAGTGTTCTCCAACCCTGTTCCCGGAGAGCTGCAGTCCTGTAAGTTCATTCCAACCCTTACCTAGCTCACCTATTAGCTGGTTGATCAGCTGAATCAGGTTCGTTACAACTGGGGTTGGAGCAAAAACCTGCAGGAGGCTAGCTCTCCGGGAACAGGGTTGGAGAGCCCTGCGCTAATACCGTAGTTGTCATGTGGTGGCCATTTTCCAGCTGTTTATAATAACCTTGTCTTGTCTGTGTGTTCTAGTTGACGTCTCACACGTTTTTGAAGTGTTATCTTGCTGAGGGTTTTCCCCCTAGCACTACTAAAACCCTCAGTGGATTGAGTTTCATACTCCTGCTCTAGATCGGTGTTTTCCAAACCTGGTCCTCCAGTACCCCAAACAGTAAACACTATTGAAACCCTTTACAAGCACACTTGATTCAACTAATCGTCAAGCCCATCAATGAGTTGAACGAGGTGTGTTTGTAGCCCTTGACAATTCAACTGTACTGTTGGTGGACCAGGGTTGGAAAACACTGATTTTAGATACTGCCTTAACAAGCTCGCCCCACAATGGATGACGGGGTGGACTTAAGATAATCGTTCCTTGTTCTCATGAATATGATTGCGTCAGATTAATGGTTTTCAGGGTGTTTCCAGATGTACTGTATTCATTAGAGATTGTATTGTAGACTGTTTATGTTGCTATGCCTTTCTGTGCCTGCTTTCCAGCTTGGATTTCGATCTTGCATTCATAATACAGAAGTAGTTGTCATGGTGTAAATATTCTAGAACAGAATTGCAATTCCATTGCTCATTTAGAATGTGTTTGTAGTAAGTTTTAGATCTTTAGTTAAGTTAGAATCATGTTTATATGCTAGAACTGTTTTATTCAAGCTGGGCAGTGGTAACACCAGAGGGGAGGACCAACTCAAGCTTGTCTACTGTGCTACCGTTATGCGTTTCCATGAACATATCCTTGTAATTATATAAACTGTATATTTTACATTAAGATTGTATGCTGAGCACTTAGTTGCAGATACTAAATGTAAAGATCAAGCAGTGGTTCTTTGTTTTTCTTCTTTCTGGATGAGACTTTAGAAGAAGTGTTTCGTGTGAGTCAACAAGAGCATTTTTTTTTGAAGGTGTATGATTTTGCCTGGTGAATATTTCTGTTTTTATATGGGGATTGGAAACTATCTTGGGCTTATGTTTTGAATGTCTTTATTTTGGAATATGGTTGTTGTATTCATGATGTGGTAGTGGATAATATTTTTTTTAATTATCTCCTTTCCTCATCACCATTCCTTGGTTGTTTATTCAAAACCCTGAACATTCATTTCCTATGACCATAATACATTTTAACTGGACTGATGTAGCCTGGTCCCAGATCTGTTTTTGCTATAATGCCAGTCCTTGTCATGACAATGGGTGACCATGGAATTTGCATGATAGCACAAACAGACTGGAACCCAGGCTAGCTTTGAAGATTCTGGCTAGTAAATCAACTGAGGTCAGTTGTACACATACCTAAATATGGTCAATTCTCATAACTTTTTTTTTTTTTTTTTTTCATTTTGCAAATGTAAGTGGCAGGCTGTTACTGAAACTAGTGATTTATCGTCACGTGCTGTGACATTGGTTTGCTAGAAAGACCATATTCCCAGTTGGTGCCGTGTAACGTCAGAATGTAAAAAGAAAATGACATCCTTCTTCAAAAATTGTTACTGAGTGGTTCAGCGGTATGACAGGATCAGTAGCTTACTACACTTTAAAAAACTTAACATCACATGGTTATACTTTTGCAATCCGATTGGCTATAACCTAAACAAAGTTAGATATTTAACTCGCAATGTAATTTAGAGGGTAGTCGCAGATGTCCTATTTTCATAATGAATGGTCAAATACCTGAAGATAGGATAGCCTATCCTCTTGTCCGAGAACTAGGCGATGACCTTGCTGTGAATGCAATTATGTAAACTGTCAATTGACACATTATTCCCCACTTTGTAATTCCATGTGAGGTTTATGGATGATTTATCAATAAACGACTATTTAAAAAAAAAAATGTTTCGTGTTCAATTTAAATATTTTTTAAAACATTTTTGGCGTGAGTGGTATGATGGCACAAACAGATCTGGGACCAGGCTAGAGAGCAGTCAGTTGGACTTGTTTTCAAGGCGCCTGCGCAGAAACGTCCCTGTTGCCTCTTCCGACACGACACTTACAAGGGGCTGCATGTGTTATTTCGGGGATTAACAACTGTAAATGTAAAAACAATTAAATAAGGTTGACAACTACAGGTCTTAACATGAGCACGCTATGGATGGGAAACGTGAGTATCTCAAACCAGTTCAGTCGATATTTTTAACGCTTCAGGTTGTAGGTAAATTAGCTAGTTGAAGCTAAGTAGCTAGCTTCAACTTAAGTTGTTTGCTAGCATGCTAGCTAGTAGTAACATAACTAGCCACCTGACGTTAACTTAGTGTAGTGCTAAATCGGTTAACTTGCTGCAGATGGAACATTTTGACACATATTACTAACTAAACGCAGCAGTCTATAATATTTGCAAGGGACATGTGGTAGCTAACTCTTAGCTAAATTAACGTTAGCTAACCTTACCATGTTATGATAATGAAGTCTGTTTGTTAGTTGGAGCCCTACATGGACGAAAACTTCATAACCCGAGCCTTCGGCACTATGGGGGAGTTGGTGGTGAGTGTACGGATTATACGCAACAAGATGACCGGGTGAGTATTTTATCCATGATGTTTGACCCGAGTTAACTACACTAGCTCTCTAACCCCTTTCTCCTAACGTTACGTTAGGGGTTTTCGGCGATTATATTCGCCCACATTTGGCTCCATATGAACTACAAGTCCAACGTTGTTATAAACATTTGGGAAAGTTAACCATAGCTTTTAAACCGGTTTGCGAAACATTATGATATAACCTGTATCTTTCACATCAGAAATAACTCTTTCAAATAAAGATACTTACTGTAGCAGTTTTGCACATATCCACAAGCTGTGTGTGCCTCCAGTTGACAACCACACTTACTCCCCACTTACACACAGGTGGTCGGAGCATGCTAGATAGCTAATTAGCACAGGTAGCCACCTATGTCTTCTGTCTGGCATCCGTAAACAAGCAATGAGATATGGCCTTGGGGGAACCCTAATCCTATAAAAGTGTGTACTGTGTAGTAATTAGCGTTCTTATTTTTGGGAAATGTATTTGGGAGCATGGTCTGTAGGCCTTTTATAATAGGCATTTTGACTGTTGTATTAGTGAATTCCACTCTATGTAGGCTTGTTGTAGCCATTTGCGTTGCACAACTTCATCACACAGAGGTTATATCCATATTGATATATGAGACAAAACAAAACATGTCTTGGGTGAAATCGTTACAGGGTCACTACCTAAACTAATTTTTATTGGCAGATATGTTTTCCCTATCAGCCAATGCATGTGCTGCTGCAACAATTGTTTCAAATTTATTTAGAGTGTGATCAAGGGTCACTTTTTTTGGGGGGGGGGGGGGGGGGGTAGCCTTCTGGTTAGAGCAGGGGTGGGAACTCCAGTTCTCGAGGGTCTGATTGGTGTCACACTCTTTCTCCAATCCCTAGCAAACACGCCTGATTAATCAAATGTAGGTGATTATTGGAGTCAGGTGTGTTAGCTGGGGCTGGGGAAAAACTGTGACACCAATCAGGCCCTAGAGGACTGGAATTGCCCAGGCCTGGGTTAGAGCATTGGGCCAGTAACCGTAAGGTTCCTAGATTGAATCCCTGAGCTGACAAGGTAAAAATCTGTCATTCTGCCCTTGAACAAGGCAGTTAACCCACTGTTCCAAGGCTGTCACAATGAGGTAATGAGGGTGGAAGAGATGAGGGTGGAATGAGGGTGAGGGTGGAAGAGAGGAGAGGAGCAGGATGGTGGAGAGGAGGATGGTGAGGGTAGAGGAGAGGAGGATGGTGAGGGTAGAGGAGAGGAGGAGGAGGATGGTGAGGGTAGAGGAGGAGGAGGATGGTGGAGAGGAGGATGGTGAGGGTAGAGGAGAGAAGTATGGTGGAGAGGAGGATGGTGATGAGGGTGGAAGAGAGGAGGGTGGTGAGGGTATGAGACTGACTTGCCTAGTTAAATAAAGGTTAAGTAAAAAAAAGGGGAGCCTTATAATAAAAACAGTTATAAAATTATTCTGCAAGACACCAGTACCCAAAGTGATTGCCTACAAGTTGAAGTCCTAGGGTGCTCGGCCCTCAGTTTCCTTTAGTCCACGATCAGCACCTTTTCTCTTGCTCACCTGGAGGGAGAGGTTGTTGTCCTGGCACCACCACCATTTCCTCCCTATAGGCTGTCACGTCGTCGGTGTTCAGGCCTACCACTGCTGTGTTGTCAGCAAACTTAATAATGAATAATGATGTTTGAGTAAACGCCCCGGGGGACTTAGCACACACCCCTGTGGGGCCCCATGTTGAAGGTCTGTGTGGCGTACGTGTTGTTGCCTACCCGCACCACCTGGGGGCGACCCGGTTGCAGAGAGAGTCCTGAGCTTTTGTGCCTTTGACATGACAAGGAGTGGCACGAGGGCACAAACAGGCTGGTACCCAGGCTAGCACCATTGTATTATAGCTACACACCATACACAGTTTAAAAATCCATCCTTTGAATGCAACATTGGACTGATATCCCTTCTCTGTGTTGCTCTTCAGTAGGGGTGCAGCAGGCTACTGCTTCGTGGAGCTGACGGATGAAGCCACAGCTGAGAGGTGTCTTCGTAAAGTCAATGGAAAAGCACTGCCAGGAGCCACACCGGTAAATATACCGTTTTAACAAGGCTGCTTGGATGTTATGAATTCCATTTTGCATCCCAAATGGCACCCTATTCATCCCCATAAAATAGTACACTACTTTTGACCCGGGCCCCAGTGGAAATGCAGACCTAGATTGTATCAGTTTATACATCATGCTTTTTGGTAGCCTGAGACAAAACAAGATATTTATGCGATTTGCCTCATTAGCGCTTGTTGTATAAATGAATGCATATTGTCATGATATTGTAAATTAGCATTTCACCGGAAGCCTTTTTTGTACTTCACAGCCCAGAAGATTTAAATTAAACCGGGCCACTTTTGGGAAGCAAGGAGAAAGCAGGTATATCAACCAGCTTGGTTGAGATATGTGTCTCATATGTCATGAGATGCCATATAGAGACATTGGAAATGAACACACAACTCCCCCCCTTCTCTTTGCTACAGTCCACTCTATTCTCTGTTTGTTGGGGATCTCACACCTGAAGTGGATGACGGGATGCTGTACGAGTTCTTCTACAACCGCTATCCATCCTGTCGTGGGGGGAAGGTGGTGCTGGATGGCACGGGGAACTCCAAGTGAGTCCAGTAGGATGTTATAATCCCTAATAGAAGGGTTTCAATATATCAAGGTTGATGTGATCTAATAGGATGTGAATACAATTTATACGGCCATTTCCAAAACGTCATCTGTTACTCTTCCACGACTATTTATAAGAGTCACTACTTCTACACTAACCATTTTAAATGTCTTAACTTCTTCCACTACCCCAAAAAGAATATTCACAGACGAAGCTAGTTGTTTACTTGTATACTTGTCTGAACGTTTCTCTTGTTTCCAGGGGTTGTGGGTTTGTCCAGTTCCCAGACCAGAGGCTTCAAAAGCTGGCCCTGGAGGAGTGTCAGGGAGCGGTGGGGCTTGGGAGCAAGCCCCTACGACTGAGCCTAGCTGCTAACAAGTCAGTTTTACTTCAGTTCTTACTGTTACTGTGTTATAAGCCATCTCCAGACATGGTGTGTATATGCCATTCGAAAAACCAGGGTTGTAGCATAACCCATTCAGTTTCCAAACCACCTTTTTTTTTATAGCCTTTAAAACTGTAGCTATATTTCCAACATAATATTTGACTATTCCCCTTGTTAGTCAGATTTTGCAACGCGCTCATGAAGACCTGAGCAGAGAGTATCTTTCCCCAAAATAATAGTTTTTCAACTCATGAAGATATGGGTTTTTAATAATCACTGTCAGATGCCTCGGTTACCAATAATTTTCTCTCACTCACAGAACTAGGCATAATCAATCAGACAACAGGGGGTGGGGGTCACATGGAGGAGGCTACAGACACAACCAGCAACAATACAATCAACAGTCATATGGTGGTGGATGGGGCTCTTGGGGCTACGACCAGAATGGAGGCAACTATGGCGGCTACAACTACAACCAGTATGATTACACACAGAATTTTGCACAGGTAAGATTGCTGCCCTGCTTCCCCTTCACT
Organism: Oncorhynchus mykiss; assembly: GCF_013265735.2. Lineage (NCBI taxonomy): Eukaryota > Metazoa > Chordata > Actinopteri > Salmoniformes > Salmonidae > Oncorhynchus > Oncorhynchus mykiss. Next base: position 8,938,278 of record NC_050572.1, read on the forward strand.
GGTGATATGTTTACATAGCTCAACGTCACCTTTACTAGTGATGGCAAGATTACTCTGACAGACATGGCAGCTCTGCTTCTAGCTCCTTAGCAACTTTGCAGTATTTTGTTTTTTGGTGTGTCATTTCTTACATTATTAGCCCAGAAAGTTTTTTGTGTTATTACATACAGCTGGAAATAACTTTTTGATATCAGAGCGGGGGTAACTCACCAGCATTACAACCTGGAATACGACATTACCGAATTGAATCCTTTGTTCGTAACCCCCGGGGCAATTGGAACTTATTACAGAGGCTGCTCCAAAACATACCTGGCGAAGAAGAGGTATTCGGAGTGGACTTCTGCACACCATCCACCGCTAATGTTCACTCTCTGGACAAGTTGACGAGCTCAGGGCGAGGATATCCTTTCAGAGAGACATCAGGGTCTGTAACAAATTTTACGGAATCATGGCTCTCTGGATATACTGTCCCTGTCCATACAGCCAGCTGGGTTCTCGGTACATTGCGCAGAAAGGAATAAAGAACTCTCCGGGAAGGAGGAGGGCAGGGGTGTATGTTTCATGATTAACTACTCAAATGCCGACTGTATTACCTCCCAAGATAATTATCTTTGGTTATAGTCACAGTCGTGTATATTCCCCCTCATGCCGATTCCATGGCGGCCCTCATGGAACTACACTGGACTTTGTGCAAACTGGAAACCACATATCCTGAGGCCACATTTATTGTAGCTGGGGATTTTAGCAAAGCACATTAGAAGAAAACGCAACCAAAGATTTATCAACACATTGACTGTAGTACTCGCGCTGCTAAAACACTTGACCACTGCTACTCCAACTTCCGGGATGCCTACAAGGCCCTCCCCTGCTCTCCCTTCGGCAAATCAGATCATGGCTCGATTTTGCTCATCCCTTCCTATAGGCAGAAACTCAAACAGGAAGTACCTGTGCTAAGGTCTGTTCAACGCTGGTCTGGCCAATCGGAATCCATGCGTCACGATTGTTTTGATCACGCGGACTGGGATATGTTCCTGGGAGCCTCTGAGAAGAACATTGACATATACACTGACTGGGTTCACCCAAATCAGAAACCGTGGATAGATGGAGGCATTCGCGTGAACCACTGCATTTAACCATGGCAAGGTGACTGGGAATATGTTTGAATACAAGCAGTGTAGTTATTCCCTCCGTAAGGCAATCAAACAAGCAAAACGTCAGTATAGAAACAAAGTGGAGTCGCAATTCAACGGCTCAGACACGAGACGTATGTGGGTCTACAGACGATCACGGATTACAAAGGGTAACCCGGCCACGTCGCGGACACTGGCGTCTTGCTTCCGGACTAGCTAAACACCTTCTTCTCTCGCTTTGAGGATAACACAGTGCCACTGACGTGGCGTGCTCCAAAGGACTGTGGGCTCTCGTTCTCTGTGGCCGAAGTGAGTAAGATATTTAAACATGTTAACCCTTGCAAGGCTCCCGGCCCAGACAACATCCCTAGCCACGTCCTAAGAGCATGCACAGACCAGACCAGACAACTATAGTTTTGGCAAGTCAGTTAGGACATCTACTTTGTGCATGACACAAGTAGTATTTCCAACAATTGTTTACAGACAATATTATTTCACTTACAATTCACTGTATCCCAATTCCAGTGGGTCAGAAGTTTACATACACTATGTTGACTGTGTCTGTAAACAGCTTGGAAAATTACAGAAAATGATGTCATGGCTTTAGACTCAAATGACGTCAATTAGCCTATTGGAGGTTTACCTGTGGATGTATTTCAAGGCCTACCTTCAAACTCAGTGCCTCTTTGCCTGATATCATGGGAAAATCAAAAGAAATCAGCCAAGACCTCAGAAAAAAGACTGTAGACCTCCACAAGTCTGATTCATCCTTGGGAGCAATTTCCAAACACCTGAAGGTACTACGTTCATCTTTACAAACAATAGTACGCAAGTATAAACACCATGGGACCACACAGCCGTCATACCGCTCAGGAAGGAGACGCGTTCTGTGTCCTAGAGATGAATGTACTTTGGTGTGAAAAGTGCATATCAATCCCAGAATAACAGCAAAGGACCTTGTGAAGATGCTGGAGGAAACGGGTACAAAAGTATCTATATCCACAGTAAAACGAGTCCTTTATCGACATAACCTGAAAGACCGCTCAGCAACGAAGAAGCCACTGTTCCAAAACCGCCATTTTTAAAAAGCCAGACTACAGTTTGCAACTACACATGGGGACAAAGATTGTACTTTTTGGAGAAATGTCCTCTGGTCTGATGAAACAAAAATAGAATTGTTTGGCAATAATGACCATCGTTGTGTTTGGAGGAAAAAGGGGGAGGCTTGCAAGCTGAAGAACACCATTCCAACTGTGAAGCACGGGGGTGGCAGCATCATGTTGTGGGGATGCTTTGCTGCAGGTAGGACTGGTGCACTTCACAAAATAGATAGCATCATGTGGTTGGAAAATAACATGGAGACATTGAAGCAACATCTCAAGACATCAGTCAGGAAGATAAAGCTTGGACGCAAATGGGCCTTCCAAATGGACAATGACCCCAAGCATACTTCCAAAGTTGTGGCAAAATGGCTTAAGGACAATAAAGTCAAGGTATTGGAGTGGCCATCACAAAGCCCTGACCTCAATCCCATACAAAATGTGTGGGCAGAACTGAAAAAGCGTGTGTGGGCAAGGAGGCCGACAAACCTGACTCGGTTACACAAGCTCTGTCAGGAGGAATGGCCCAAAATTCCCCCAACTTATTGTGGGAAGCTTGTGGAAGGCTACCCTAAACGTTTGACCCAAGTTAAACAATTTAAAGGCAATGCTACCAAATACTAATTGAGTGCATGTAAACTTCTGACCCACTGGGAGTGTAATGAAAGAAATAAAAGCTGAAATAAATGATTTTCTCCTATTATTCTGACATTTCACATTTTAAGTTAAGTGGTGATTCTAACTGACCTAAGACGAGGAATTTCTACTAGGATTGATTGTCAGAAATTGTGAAACTGAGTTTAAATGTATTTGGCTACTGTGTATGTAATCTTCCGACTTCAACTGTACGTACACATGGAATCACTGTTCACTTTAATAATGAAACACTAGTCACTAAACTAATGTTTACATACTGCTTTACTCATTTCATATGTAGTCTACTGTATTTTAGTCAATGTCACTCCGACATTGCTCGTTCTTATATATATATATATATATATATATATATTATCCATTATTTTACTTTAGATTTGTGTATTGTTGTGAATTTTTAGATATTACTGCACTGTTGGAGCACAAGTGTTTTGCTACACCCGCAATAACATCTGCAAAATATGTGCATGTGACCAATACAATTTGATTTGGTTTGTTACGTAGCTCAACGTCACTACAACTTCTTAGACAATATTGACACCTGAATGCATTGTCATTTCCTTCGTGTTTTCAATATACTCTATTTTATTAACCAACTCATTTAACATTTTCAGGAAAATGAAGCTGTTGAAGAGGATGGTCTGGAAGGTAGGTGTTATTTTTTTGTTGTTCCTACTTGTTTTTCTCCAGACTTTTGTGGCCTATTATCTAAAAGTCTCTTGATGACATTGACTTGCTGACATTGAGGTGTTTCATAATGAACTTAGATTGATATCCTGCATGTTCCGAGGGTTTACCAGTGTATATGGAATGTAGCGGAGTCAGACTTGTGCTCCTCCTTGGTCTAATGGTTAAGGCGTTCGTTTCACGAGCAGGAGACTGGGGTTGTTGACATCAGTCAACAAATAATCACAGCCAGCCTTTTCCTCCATTGTAGATCCTAACCCAGAGCTGGATGTGTTGGAAGCCAACAGGAAGTTTATGGAACACAGTGAGGAACTGTATGATGCCCTTATCCAGTGCCACTGGCAACCCTTGGAATCCTCAGAACAAGCATTTGGAACCACGAGTAGCCTTCCAGAACCTGTCTACTGTTGAGGCGTACAATGGAATGGCAATATCCTCTTTTGCCATGTTCTTTGGTCTTTCATATTATATTCTGTAAATGTTTGATCATGGAAAGGTTAAAGACAAATCCCCAGTCCTTGGCCATAACTGCCATTTGCTTTACAATACTTTTTTATTTTATTTTTTTTTTTAATTGACAAGCGTTTTATTTTGTGTATCTTTATTAAAAGTCATGCTGTGCCTAAGAATAAGCTTCCTGTTTCCATTTGTTATGCTTCGCTAAACTGCACAGAAGAATGTATTCCAAATGGGACCCTATTCTCTATTCTAGTGCAGCACTACTTTTAGCTAGGGCCTAAAAGTAGTTAGGTCAAAAGTATTGCACTATATAAGGAATAGAGTGCCATTTGGGACATCATTTTTCTCAATTGAGTAATTGTGTAATCTGCTATGTTAAACTGCCTTCTGTCTGTTTCCATATGCGTTTGTAAAGATGGAGTAAACGTGTATGTATCATGTTGCCAGGTAGAGATGTCTTATAAAATGACCCAACCAAAATTAAAGGAGGAGTAGCCGCTAGGCTACCCTGGGGCAGCAGTAACCGAAAGGTTTCATGTTCAAATCCCCGAGCTGACAAGGTACAAATCTGTCATTTTGCCCCTGAACTGGCAGTTAACCCACTGTTCCTAGGCCGTCATTGAAAATAAGAATTTGTTCTGAACTGACTTGCCTAGTTAAATAAAGGTAAAATAAATTAAAAATGTAAAGTCTCATAGACTGGGGAGAGTTTAGCCAGGTACAACGTTATGGAACGCTGCGGATGGCATGAATAGAGTGGACATGATTCCTTATTCTACATGTCAGAGGCATGATGGTTTTATTTTTCTATCTGTGTGTTCTCTAACGTTGTGTACTGCTAAATGTGCCCCAGTCTCTGTTGAGCAAAGTGAGAGCGCTGGTTTCATCAGCAGAAAACCACGAGTCACAAGGTTTCCCAGTGACTGAAAGGGAGGGACGGGATGCCAATTGAATGAATCCCACGCTGGACAGGATTTGAGATCATATTTTGCATGACTAAGCCTACTCTTGAGTTTGTTTAGTTTCTGAATACCATTTTGTAGGGAATCGTCTTCTGCCCCCGATTGAAAGTTGTAAAACGCGGCAATTTTTTTTAACAATATGTACGTTAATGTTTTTATTTTAATTACTCTTATTTATTACTGTTGGCGCCACCCAAAGGTTGTTTTTTTAATGTACGCAATGACGTCATTTGACAGTTTTGGGAGGCTAGCTTCTTGACGGAGGAACAAAGTGAAAGCACAGCGGATGTTTTATGTGCAACAGCCTACTAAACAAGTAAGATTGGGTTATTTTTTCAGTTTAAACCTGCGTTAATGTTTAACTCGCTGTTTGAAATAAAAAAAAGTCACATTTTGTTGACAAGCGTCTACAATTTGCTGGGAGCCGAGTAACGCATCTGATGTCTTTGTGCTAACGATTAGCATTGAAGCTAGCTAGCTAGCGCGGCTATTTTCAACGTCATCAGAGCAGGCCTGTCTGTGTAAGCAATACAACTCCCAATTAAATTATACAATTTGGAAACATTCATTAACTTTGTATTAAACAGCTGTTTTGTGGAAAGCCAGTTAGCTTGCAAGCAAGCTACATAACTTTAGCTGTAAATCATCTAGCAAGCCAACTAGCTAGCAGCCATAACATTAGTTAAATTCGGAAGAAAAACCCGACTGCAACGAGGGCTAAATCTCGCTTGTGGTCTATTTAATAGCTTACCTACTCAATATCTGGCTAGGTAGTTATGTGGCAGTCTGATGTTTTGGGAGTGAGAAACTGCTATTTCAAAATAGTGTGTCACTCAATACACTGTCGGATTTGCTACTGTGTGACCTGGCACTTTGTGTTTGTTCCCTGGAACTCTCCTGTCTAAAAGCTTGTGGAAGAGAAAATCGATTAAACCAATGATTGTCCTAAATGGCTAGATAGTGTTTGCTACTATGTGTATTTGAGCTGCTCCGGATGGATCGTGAAATAAGTGTGTGGAGTCATTACCTTTTAAATCATACTTAACACTCAAATAAAATATATTTATAAAGCCCCTTTTACATACATTTGTGACAGCACTTCTCTCCAGTTATGACTAGGCATTTAGCTGTTAATATGTAACTTGTGACACTTTGTAATAGGCCTATCTTAGGACAAACCTGACTGATACGTTTGATAATAGTTCTTACACTACTTGGACAAAAGTGTGTGGACACCTGCTTGTCGAACATCTCATTTAAAAAAAACATGGGCATTAATATGGAGTTGGTCTCCTCTTTGCTGCTGTAACAGACTCCACTTTTCAGGGAAGGCTTTCCACTGGATGTTGGAACATTGCTGCAGGGACTTGCTTCCATTCAGCCACGAGCATTAGAGAGGTCGGGCACTGATGGGCGATTAGACCTGGCTCGCAGTTGGCGTTCCAATTTGTCCTGATGGTCTTGAGGTCAGGGCTCTGTGCAGTCAAGTAAAATTCTTCCATACCGATCTGTAACGATATCTATATTGGTATGAAAGGGCCTTCCCCAAACTGTTGCCACAAAGTTGGAAGCCCAGAATCATCAAGAATGTCATTGTTTGCTGTAGATTTCCTTTCACATGAACTAAGGAGCCTAGCCCGAACCATGAAAAACAGCTCCAGACCATTATCCCTACACCAAACTTTACAGTTGTTTACACCAGTACTATGCATTGGTGCAGGTACCGTTCTCCTGGCATCCGCCAAACCCAGATTTGTCCTTCGGACTGCCAGATGGTGAAGCGTGATTCATCACTCCAGAGAATGCTTTTCCACTGCTCCAGAGTCCAGTGGCGGCGAGCTTTACACCACTCCAGCCGATGCTTGGTGAACTTTGGCCTGTGTGCAGATGCTCGGCTATTGAAACTAATTTCATGAAGCTCCCTATGTGGGCTGACTCTGCTTCCAGAGTCAGTTTGGAACTCGGTAGTAAGTGTTGCAACCGAAGACAGAATTTTTACATGCTTCAGCACTCAGCGGTCCTGTTGTGTGAGCTTGAGTGGCCTACCACTTCGCAGCTAAGCTGTTGTTGCTCCAACTTACAGTTGACCGGGGCAGCTATAGCAGGGCAGAAATTTGACGAACTGACTTGTTGGAGTGCTGCAGAGATGGTTGTCCTTCTGGATGGTTCTCCCATCTCCACAGAGTAACTCAGGAGCCCTGTCAGAGTGACCATCGGATTATTGGTCAACTCCCTGACCAAGACCCTTCTCCCCCGACTGCTCAGTTTAGCCGGGCGGCCAGCACTAGGAAGAGTCTTGGTGGTTCCAAACTTCTTCCATTTAAGTATGATGGAGGCCACTGTGTTCTTGGAGAACTTCAATGCTGCAGAAATGTTTTGGCACCCTTCCCCAGATCTGTGCCTCGACACAATCTTGTTACGGAGCTCAACCGACAATTCCTTCGACCTCATGTCTTGGTTTTTGTTCTGACATGCACTGTCAACTGTGGGACCTTTTATATAGACAGGTTGTATGCCTTTCCAAATCATGTCCAATCAATTGAATTTACCACAGTTGGACTCCGATCAAGTTATAGAAACATCTCAAGGATTATCAATGGAAACAGGATGCACCTGAGCTCAATTTCGAGTCTCATATGAAAGGGTCTGAATACTTATGTAAATGTATTTCTTTTATTTTTTATATATATATATGTAAACAAAAAATAAATTAAAATAATGACGTTTTTTTTGCTTTGTCATTATGGGGTATTGTGTGTAAATTGATGAGGAAAATAAGTTATTTCATCCTTTTTAGAATAAGGCTGTAATATAACAAAGTTGGGGAAGGGGTCTGAATACTTTCCGAATGCACTATATAGTGGACATCATGCTCTATTCTCCATTATTAACAGCTGGATAGGATTTTTTTGGGCTGTGTCCCAAATTGCACCCTCTGTATATCTCTGTCTTGATAACAAAACTTTTAAACGACTTCTTCCTCTCCCAGAGTTTTCCCAATACACCTGCCACGCAACCACCCAACAGTCTTCACCGTGAGACCTAAGAGGACGCCACACTGGCAGCAATGTCTTACAGTAAAGCAGACAGCTATCGCACCCAGCCACGGGACTCCAATACCCTCATCCAGACATGCAGCTCAAACATCCAGAAGATCACACAGAACAGTAAGTAATTGCTGCAGAAAGAGAAGAGTTGATGTGATGAAGATAATTCAGTCAGTACTTTAATGATCAATACATGATGTATTCTATAGCCTACATCAGGGCTGCCCGACCCTCTTCCTGGAGATCTACTGTCCCTGTAGGTTTTCAGTCTTAACCCTCTTCCTGGAGATCTACTGTCCTGTAGGTTTTCAGTCCAACCCTCTTCCTGGAGATCTACTGTCCTGTAGGTTTTCAGTCCAACCCTCTTCCTGGAGATCTACTGTCCTGTAGGTTTTCAGTCCAACCCTCTTCCTGGAGATCTACTGTCCTGTAGGTTTTCAGTCCAACCCTCTTCCTGGAGATCTACTGTCCTGTAGGTTTTCAGTCCAACCCTCTTCCTGGAGATCTACTGTCCTGTAGGTTCAGTCCAACCCTCTTCCTGGAGATCTACTGTCCTGTAGGTTTTCAGTCCAACCCTAATTTAGCATATCTGATTCAGCTAGTTAAGGTCTTGTTGAGCAGCTAATTAGTAGAATCAGGTGTGTTAAATTAGGGTTGGACTGAAAACCCACAAGACTATAGATCACCAGGAAGAGGGTTGGACTGAAAACCCACAAGACTATAGATCACCAGGAAGAAGGTTGGACTGAAAACCCACAAGACTATAGATCACCAGGAAGAGGGTTGGACTGAAAACCTACAAGACTATAGATCACCAGGAAGAGGGTTGGACTGAAAACCTACAAGACTATAGATCACCAGGAAGAGGGTTGGACTGAAAACCTACAAGACTATAGATCACCAGGAAGAGGGTTGGACTGAAAACCCACAAGACTATAGATCACCAGGAAGAAGGTTGGACTGAACTTACAGGACAGTAGATCACCAGGAAGAGGGTTAGGCAGCCCTGGCCTACAGTTTAGAGAATGTACGTCTTCTCTCTTCCCAGCTGCTCAGATAAAGAGCATGGTGACTCAGCTGGGGACGAGGCAAGACACAAGCGAACTGCAGGACCGTCTGTAAGTATTCTCAAAATGTTTTGCTTGTACATACGCTGATAAACGTATTAATGTACATACAGTACTAGTCAAGTTTGGACACACCTACTCATTCCAGGTTTTTTTCTTTATTTTTACTATTTTCTACATTGTAAAATAATAGTGAAGACATCAAAACTATGAAATAGCACATATGGAATCATGTAGTAACCAAAAAAGTGTTAAACAAATCAAAATATGTTATGTTTGAGATGATTAAAAGTAGCCACCCTTTGCCTTGATGACAGCTTTGCAGTCGCAAAACTCATCAAGGGCTATGATGAAACTGGCTCTCATGAGGACCGCCACAGGAAAGGAAGACCCAGAGTTACCTCTGCTGCAGAGGATAAGCTCATTCGAGTTACCAGCCTCAGAACTCAGAACTCAGAACAGACAATCTGCAGGACAATGACCCAAAACACACCTCCAGGCTGTGTAAGGGCTATTTGACCAAGAAGGAGAATGATGGAGTGCTGCATCAGTTGACCTGGCGTCCACAATCACCTGGCCTCAACCCAATTGAGATGGTTTGGGATGAGTTGGACCACAGAGGGAAGGAAAAGCAGCCAACAAGTGCTCAGCATATGTGGGAGCTCCTTCACGACTGTTGAAAAAAAAAAAGCATTCCAGGTGATGCTGGTTGAGAGAATGCCAAGTGTGTGCAAAGCTGTCATCAAGGCAAAGGGTGGCTACTTTGAAGAATCTAAAATATATTTTGATTTGTTTCTTTTTTTGGGTTACTACATAATTCCATATGTGTTATTTCATATTTGTTGTCTTCACTATTATAGTAAAATAAAGAAAAACCCTTGACTGAGTAGGTGAGTGCAAACTTTTGACTGGTAATTTACTTACGTGATACACTGACTAACTTGTTGTGTGCTGTATACAGAACAGTGTGTGTGTGTGTTCTATGTTTCTCCCTGAGAGTTTAGTATCTCCCTTACTGTTCATGTTCTCTCAGGCAGCACATACAGCACTTTACAAACCAGCTGGCCAAGGAGACCAACAAGCACCTGAAAGACCTGGGCTCCGTCTCACTATCTTCAGCACCTTCCGAGCAGGTTTGTGTGTGGGACGGACATCCCAACAATGACAATGGGAGTTCCTTGAGTAACCTTTTGTGTGTTTGAATGGCTCCAGGTTGAAGTTTCCCATAGGTACAGATCTAGCATCCCCTCTTCCCCGGTCCTAACCTTAACCGTTAGTGAAGGAAATGCAAAACTGACCCAAGATCTAGGGGGGAACTCTGTGCCTAGGGGAGGGAACTCTGTGCCTGGGGGGAGGGGGGAACTCAGTGCCTGGGGGGAGGGGGCGAACTCGGTGCCTGGGGGGAGGGGGCGAACTCGGTGCCTGGGGGGAGGGGGCGAACTCGGTGCCTGGGGGGAGGGGGCGAACTCGGTGCCTGGGGGGAGGGGGCGAACTCTGTGCCTGGGGGGAGGGGGGGAACTCGGTGCCTGGGGGGGGGGGGGGACTCGGTGACAGTGACAACCGCTTGACAGGGACAATGTGTTTGAATGACCCATTTCTTCTTCTTCTCAACCCACAGAGGCAACAGAAGATCCAGAAGGACCGGCTGATGAATGATTTCTCCGCTGCCCTCAACAACTTCCAGGCCGTACAGCGCCAGGCAGCACAGAAGGAGAAGGAGTCTGTGGCCAGAGCCAGAGCTGGTTCCCGTCTCTCTGTAAGGCTTTGAAAATACAGATAGAACAATGGCTGGAATGCTGAGTATCATACCATTGGCAGGTTTTCTATGATCAAACTTCAAGTAATGTCTGGTTCCTCTCTGTCAGGCTGAAGATGGTGCCTCTGAGGAACAGCTCGTGTCTTTTGATAAGTAGGTTCAAGCTTCTCTCTCTGAGGAGGATGTTTTGATACTTCTCTACTCCAGGATATGGTGCCTGGTTTCTTACATATTGTTTGTATCTCCTTCTCTCCATACAAGTGTTTCTTCGCTCTTTCTTTTTTTGTAGCCAAGAAGATTGGGGTCAGACAACCACACAGACGACAGAGGAGGCCATAACAGAAGAGGACTTGGAGCTTATCAAGGAGAGAGAGACCAACATCAGACAGCTGGAGGTCAGTCTGTTTCTCTCTGCTCATCACATTTATATTTTATTTAACTAGGCAAGTCAGTTAAGAACAAATTCTTATTTTACAATGACTGCCTCCCCGGCCAAACCCTAACACGGGCGACGTTGGGCCATTTGTGCGCCGCCCTATGGCGCTCCCAAACACGTCCGGTTGTAATACAGCCTGGATTCGAACCAGGGTGTCTGTAGTGACGCCTCTAGCACTGAGATGCAGTGCCTTAGACCGCTGCGCCACTCGGGAGCACAAGGAATTGAGTTATGTGTTATTTCAGCGTTGCCTTTTTTATTGAGTTATATTGTGTCATTTCAGTCGGACATCTTGGATGTGAACCAGATCTTCAAGGATCTAGCAGTGATGATCCATGATCAGGGAGAGATGATTGGTGAGTCCCATCACTGTTGTAGTACTGGAGTACAGTGCCCAATCAGTTACTTCCTTCATAAAAACCACGCCTCTGAAACATGATTTGAACTCTCTAAAAAAAATAATAACTGAATTATCTGTATTATAATATTTATACCCCTTGACTTATTCCACATTTTGTTGTTGCGGCCTGAATTCAAAATTATTAAATATATATATTTTCTCACCCATCTACACACAATACCCCATAATGGCAAAATGAAAACATGTTTTTAGAAATTGTAGAAAATGTATTAAAAATGAAATGCATAAGTATCTAATTTACATGAATACATAATAATTAATTTATCTTTCTGGGTAAAACATTTGCCCATTATTCTTTAAAAATAAAGAATTATTCAACCTGCTGCTGAAAGGTGAATTCATCTCCCAGTGTCTGGTGGAAAGCAGACTGAACCAGGCTTTCCTCTAGGATTTTGTCTGTGCTTAGCTCCACTCTGTTTTTTTTTTTTTTATCCTGATAAATTCCTCAGTCCTTAACGATTACAAGCATTCCCATAACATGATGCAGCCACCACTGTGCTTGAAAATATGAAGAGTGATACTCAGTAATGTGTTGTGTTGGATTTGTCCCAAACATAACACTTTGTATTTTGGACAAAACGTGAATTGGTTTGCCACATTCTTTGCGATATTACTTTAGTGCCTTGTTGCAAACAGAATGGGTGTTTTGGAATATTTGTGTTCTATACAGGCTTCCTTCTTTTCACTCTTGTCAATTAGGTTAGTATTGTGGAGTAACTACAGTATTGTTGATCCATCCAGAGTTTTCGCCTATCACAGCCATTAAACTGTTTTAAAGTCACCATTGGCCTCATGGTGAATTCGCTGAGTGGTTTCCTTCCTCTCCGGCAACTGAGTTATGAAGGACGTCTATATGTCTGTAGTGACTGGGTGTATTGAAACATCATCCAAAGTGTAAATATTAACTTCACCATGCTCAAAGGGATATTATCCAATGTCTACTTTTTAATTTATTTTTTTATCCATCTACCATTAGATGCCCTTCTTGGCGGGGCATTGGTAAGCCTCCCTGGTGTTTGTGGTTGAATCTGGGTTTGAAATTCACTTCTCGACTGAGGGACCTTACAGAGATGAGGTAGTCATTCATAAATCGTGTTAAGCACAATTATTGCACACAGAGTGAGTCCATGCAACTTATGTGACTTGTTAAGCAATTTTTTTACTCCTGAACTTATTTAGGCTTGCCATAACAAAGGAGTTGAATACTTGTTGACTAAAGACATTTGTAAAAAATGTCAAAAAACATAATACCACTTTCACATGATGAGGTATTGTGTGTCCGTGACACAAAATCTAAATTGAATCCATTTTAAATTCAGGCTCTAACACAACAAAATGTGGAAAAAGTCAAGGGGTGTGACTACGTTCTGAAGGCACATATGTGTAAAAAAAAAAAAAAAATCTGGCGTACCTTATTAAGGCAGTAACAAGCTGAGCCAGTATGTCTGACCCTCTGTGTTTACACCACAGACAGCATAGAGGCCAACGTGGAGAGTGCTGAGGTCCACGTAGACCGAGGGACAGAACAGCTCCAGAGAGCCTCCTACTACCAGGTAAGGCTGAATATCACTGCGGCAGAGTAAGTGTGTGTCCGCTGCTAGCTAGCTAGCGATGACTGTCAACAAAATGAGGGAACCCATTACATTTCAATAGAAGGAAAGCGTCTCATGGCGAACTGAGTTTGAACAAAGTGTGAACAGAACATTAAGTTGACAAAAGCTGAACATGATGCAAATTCCAGGCGATATCACAGCACGATATATAATGGTGCAACTGACCAATCGAGGATCGTTATAGCTTCCAGCCCGTGCCTGATTGGCTGTTGATGCCATGGAGAAGTGGGTATACTCTAATTTTCAAAATGGCCTTCCCGGTGTAGGAAAGGGGCGTGGAAAAATTCGGAGAAACGGTGGCGTGTACTCTGAATGACCTAAATCATGGCATTGACCATGATATGGTCATGGACCATGATATCTAGAATGAAACAATAGGCTCAGCCCTTATGGCTGATACGTTAGGCTAAGGGATAAGCACAGAGTTCAGAATAGGACAAGCTTACCGACAGAGTCTGGGCTCGAATCCAGTCTCTCTGGTGGCACAGCGTTACATGAGAATGGGATACCCGAGGAGTTCCCGCACTTCACCTCAGCTAAAGGCTTGGATGCTACTCGCTGCTGAGATCAGCAACAAGCGCTTTGGTGGAGGAGAGTTATGGGTAACAAAACAAGGACTAGGCTACATTTCTATGCTAATATTACTGTTCTTGTATAACCTTTCTTCTTTATTTTTTCCAAAACAAAATACCCCCTTTTTCTCCTCAATTTCGTGGTATCCAATTGTTAGTAGTTACTGTCTTGTCTCATCGCTACAACTCCCGTACAGGCTCGGGAGAGACGAAGGTCGAGAGCCATGCATCCTCCGAAACACAAGCCGCACCAATGTGTCGGAGGAAACACTGTGCCCCTGGCGACCTGGTTAGCGTGCACCGCGCCCGGCCCTCCACAGGAGTCGCTAGTGCGCGATGAGACAAATCAAATGTATTTATATAGCCCTTCGTACATCAGCTGATATCTCAAAGTGCTGTACAGAAACCCAGCCTATTTAATATACAGTGGGAAGGGTGGCTACCTGTTCAAGTCAGGGCCTAAACCTCATAACCTGTCCCTTAAACTCTTCCGGTCCGTTGCTGAAGCCTTTGATCCGACTTTCGCCGGGTTCAACAAGCGCCGTGGCCACATTATCTACCCTGGGTGCCGAATAACATAACATTTTCACACCCATATATATATATATTGCCAAATATTTGACTGACTTGCATTTGTGTAGGCTACGTTGTTCATGATTGATTCGCCGTGTACCCTCCACCTACACTACTTTGATACACGTCAGTGGGGATTGAGGAGTGAGTGTACACAAAGCCCACTGAAAATATACAGCGTAATACCCTCCGCTACACCACTGAGCACGACCTAGCATGCTGTCGGTTTGCTGCTTTGGAAAAAAAAAAAGATCGGCCCGCATAGCGTTGAGCCGTCGAATCGATCGTTTCGTCACCAGTAACAGGTACCATGAAATGAATCGGTGCCATGATGTTTTCTGCACATCGACTGTCACCAACCTACCATCCCTCTGCTCTGTTTCTCCCCTTAGCAAAAGTCCCGTAAGAAGATGTGCATTCTGGCTATGGTCATGTCCATAGTACTGACCATACTAGGCATCATCATCTGGCAAGCCACCAAATGAGAAGAGAGACAGACAACCCTCCTCTCTTTCACATCTTTATTTATTTCATTCCCCCACCCAACCTGAAACACCAGCCCGGGATGGATCCCCTCCAACCTGAAACATCAGCCCGGG
The DNA here is from genome assembly GCF_013265735.2 of Oncorhynchus mykiss. NCBI lineage: Eukaryota > Metazoa > Chordata > Actinopteri > Salmoniformes > Salmonidae > Oncorhynchus > Oncorhynchus mykiss. The sequence goes on from NC_050572.1 coordinate 8,953,354, forward strand.
ATGGATCCCCTCCAACCTGAAACACCAGCCCGGGATGGATCCCCTCCAACCTGAAACATCAGCCCGGGATGGATCCCCTCCAACCTGAAACACCAGCCCGGGATGGATCCCCTCCAACCTGAAACACCAGCCCGGGATGGATCCCCTCCAACCTGAAACACCAGCCCGGGATGGATCCCCTCCAACCTGAAACACCAGCCCGGGATGGATCCCCTCCAACCTGAAACATCAGCCCGGGATGGATCCCCTCCAACCTGAAACATCAGCCCGGGATGGATCCCCTCCAACCTGAAACACTAGCCCGGGATGGATCTCCTCCAACCTGAAACACTAGCCCGGGATGGATCCCCTCCAACATGAAACACCAGCCCGGGATGGATCCCCTCCAACCTGAAACATCAGCCCGGGATGGATCCCCTCCAACCTGAAACACCAGCCCGGGATGGATCCCCTCCAACCTGAAGCAATGCCCAGCTAGCTCACTGTTGCCAGGGTCAGGGGAGTGGCATCAGGGCAAAGGGATGGGTCTGGGATATGTAACCTGACACTCCCTACCTGAGCTCAAGGCCTCCAGCTAACCTCCTGTTTCATTTACCCTGAGACAAGGCAGTAGTATTTCTATTCAAATGAAGGAGAGTATTGGAGTAAAATGGGGCTGGAGAGTGTAAATTAATATAAAGATATTCTGTTTAATTCTACTTGTGATATTTACTACACTAACATTCATTGTATTTCCAAACACATAATACATAATTGTTGTTATATCATTGTTGATGAACTATTATATATCAAATGGGGACGGACACCGATATGGAAAAAAAATAAAACTGTTGTTTTTGTAAATTCATCTCTGGGTTTTGTAGGGAGATAAATGATTTTGGTAACCTGTACATTTCCTGCACCTTTCTGGTATGTAAAACAGTTTAGAGTGCCACACTCCATTCAAGTTATAGGAGAGGTTTCCTGAACACAGATTGAGCCTCGATGGCGATTCTGCATTGAGCTTGCATTTTAGTCCAGGACTAGTCTTAATCTGTGTCCAGGAAAACCACCTCATGGTCCTTATATTGCTCAGGTGAGATCAGGTTCTGATAGTGAACCTTTTTTTTTAAACTTTTTTTTAAAATCCAACTGTCTACATGATAATAACAAACTCTCTGGTCGTAATAAACACATTTTATTAACACTGTTGAAGAGCAAACCTCTTAGCAGTTTCCAAAATACAGATTAAGCTTCAAATGATTTGTAATTACGTTTCCGGCACCTTGACCATCCATCGGCTCAATAATAATAATTTTTTAAATCATTCCGCGGTTCAAATCTAGTTTATAATCCCTGTCGTAGATGGCGTTGACTGGATATGATGATCATAGTTGTTTATGTGCTGTAAAACTTCATTTATGACTGATGTTCTCGTTATGATGCAATTTTTTTTGTAATATATTACAATCTTGGACTACAAACCCATTATAATGACAATATTATATCTGTTAATTGCAACCATAGTTTTAAAAACAAAACAAAAGTAATTGTCAACCTGTTTTATTGATATCTATGGCTTCTATCAAATATGCTTAAATAAAAACTCTTAAATACACGTTCCTTTTTGTGAGACTTTTTTGTCATGACTTTTCCTTCCAAATAGACAATAGTGTAAATATAATCACTGTTTTACCTTGTAAAGCTGTTTTATATTTTTTGTATATCTTTTTATTATCCAACTTATAATTTTTATAATTTTTTTTCATATTTTAGGGGGTGGATCAGCTTGAATATTGTAGATTCCATCCAATGTAATTATCTGCAACATTTCTAATCCCCCATATATTTTTTTCGTAAATATTTTATTTATTTAACTAGGTAAGTCAATTAAGAACAAATTCTTATTTTCAATGACGGCCTAGGAACAGTGGGTTAACTGCCTTGTTCAGGGGCAGAACGGCAGATTTGTACCTTGTCGGCTCGGGGATTCGATCTTGCAACCTTTTGGTTACTAGTCCAACGCTCTAACCACTAGGCTACCTGCCGTAAATATATAAAATATATAGTTTCCTTTTATTATTTTCCCCTACACTTAGGTTTTTACTTCCAGCTTATACATACTATATATATTTTAGGAGCACAGTATATTTTACTTTAGTTAACTTGTTATTTTTTGTCCCATCCTGCTCCATTCAATCCCTCCCATCTCTCTCTGAACACAATCCAGGTTTGACTTCTATTTGCCAAATATTTTTCAACTGTGATGTTTCACAAAGTTCTGAACCTTTCTATTCTCATAGGTTCCACCAATTGTAAATTAAAGATAAACATTTTAAATCACCCAGCAGTGCTATTTGCACAGTTAGCTCCAGGTAAATGTTGTAATTCTTCAGCCATTCCCGAACATGCCACCAAAAACAAGTTACATATGGAGACCGTACCAAAACAAATGATCTAATGATTCTGTCTCTTCTCAGAAAAAGCTGCAGAGCTGGGATGGTTCTATCCCCCATATACAGTGCTAGTCAAAAGTTTAGACACATCTAATCATTCAAGGATTTTCATTCATTTTACTGTTTTTTTTTTACATTGTAGAATAATAGTGAAGACATCAAAACTATGAAATAACACATATGGAATCATGTAGTAACCCAAGAATATATTTTGCCTTGATGGCAGCTTTGCACACTCTTGGTATTCTCTCAACCAGCTTCATGAGGTAGTCACCTGGATTGCATTTCAATTAACAGGTGTACAAAGCTGCCATCAACGACCTTGTACCTAGCCGGTGGGGATTCCGGTGGGGTGCCCCCACCCAGGCAGTGGCAGTGCTGGCAACACTAGCTGCAGTAACCCATGGGGAGGGGGTCACACTCAGACATTCAGGTATAATATTGTGACCCTGGTGGCACAAAATCAAAAGTCTGACTGCATGGAGATGCTTGGGAATATGGTCAATACGGGGGACCGTGTTGTGGGTGTTTCAGGGAAAAGGTGTACATTTTACCTCCATCTAGGACGTGACAATGTTAAATACATTTCTGCCCATTTTTTTGCACAGTCTTGCAGCTGCAACAGTAAGTGCATTTGTAAATCAGGACCTTTCTTGAGTTGGGCTCTGGGATGGTGCAACTGTTGAGAATGTGAGTTTATGGTTGTGTGGGGGTAAAGGGTTTAGTGTGTGTGGGTGTATGTGTGTATCCCACAACTGTTGAGAATGTGAGTTTATGGTTGTGTGGGGGTAAAGGATTTAGTGTGTGTGTGTGTATCCCACAACTGTTGAGAAGGAGTAAAATATGTTTGGGTCAATAGAGGATGATCCACAGCTACAGTTCTATATGTGTGTGTGTGTATATGTGTGTATATATATATACAGTGCCTTGCAAAAGTATTCGGCCCCCTTGAACTTTGCGACCTTTTGCCACATTTCAGGCTTCAAACATAAAGATATAAAACTGCATTTTTTTGTGAAGAATCAACAACAAGTGGGACACAATCTTGAAGTGGAATGACATTTATTGGATATTTCAAACTTTTTTAACAAATCATAAACTGAAAAATTGGGCGTGCAAAATTATTACCACTCAGCACTGTATATATAATATAAATCGAGGTGAGGGAAAGGCATTTGGCAGTACTTCAATTTGGTAAATGGCACTGTGTGCTCGTTTCGAAGGATGGATCTTAAGAACAAATTCTTATTTTCAATGACAGCCTAGGAACAGTGGGTTAATTAACTGCCTGTTCAGGGGCGGAACGACAGATTTGTACCTTGTCAGCTCGGGGATACGAACTTGCATCCTTTCGGTTACTAGTCCAACGCTCTAACCACTAGGCTACCATGCCACCCCAATGATTTGGAAAGGTACACACCTGTCTATATAAAGGTCCCACAGTTGACAGTGCATGTCAGAGCAAAAACCAAGCCAGGAGGTCGAAGGTATTGTCGGTAGAGCTCTGAGACAGGATTGTGTTTAGGCACAGATCTGGGGAAGGGTACCAAAAAATGTCTGCAGCATTGAAGGTCCCCAAGAACACAGTGGCCTCCATCATTCTTAAATTGAAGAAGTGTGGAACTACCAAGACTCTTCCTAGAGCTGGCCGCCTGGCTAAACTGAGCAAGCTGGGGAGAAGTGCCTTGGTCAGGGAGGTGACCAAGCATGTTATGGTCACTCTAACAGAGCTCCAGAGTTCCTCTGTGGAGATGGGAGAACCTTCCAGAAGGATAACCATCTCTGCAGCACTTCAAAAATCAGGCCTTTATGGTAGAGTGGCCAGACGGAAGCCACTACTCAGTAAAAGGCACATGACAGCACCTAAAGGACTCTCAGAACATGAGAAACAAGATTCTCTGGTCTGATGAAACCAAGATTGAACTCTTTGGCCTGAATGCCAAGCGTCACGTCTGGAGGAAACAGTGAAGCATGGTGGTGGCAGCATCATGATGTGGGGTTGTTTTTCAGCGGCAGGGACTGGGAGACTAATCGGGATCGAGGGAAAGATGAACGGAGCAAAGTACAGAGAGATCCTTGATGAAAACCTGCTCCAGAGCGCTTCACCATCCAACAGGACAACAACCCTAATCACACAGCCAAGACAACACAGGAGTGACTTCAGGCCAAGTCTCTGAATGTTGAGTGACCCAGTCAGAGCCCGGACTTGTGTGTATATTTTAGTGATCCAATACGTAATATAGTACACATCATAATTTGGTTGTAATCCATAGAGGTTGGAACAAGTATCTATTTCATCTATGAGGTCGTGGAGGGGTCAACATTGTGGATTTTAAATTGTTGTTGGATCTGATTTTAATAGCTAACATTTTGATGGCCATAATAAATAGAAATGCCGATAGTGGACAACCTTGTTTTACTCCTCTTGACAGTTTGAAACTTTATGAGATGTAGCCATTGTTTACTATTTTACACCTAGGGTTACTATACATAATATTGTATAAGAGGTCCTCCTAAAATTGAAAATATTCCAGGCATTTATATATAAACTCCAGTCATACTTTATCAAAAGCCTTTTCAACGTCAGCTATGAATACCAGGCCTGGTTTCCCAGATATTTCATAGTGTTCTATTGTTTCCAGTACTTGTCTTATATTATCTCTAATGTATTGTCCATGTAAAAAATAAAAAACCTGTCTGATTAGGATGAATGATATGCGACAATACCTTTTTAATTCTGTGAATTGCATTTTGCTCAATTTTTTTTTTGCTTCAACATGTTGAAGTGTAAGGGGCCTCCAATTTTTCAATGTACTGGATCGTTATAATGGTGTTATAATGGTGTTATAATGGCGTTATAATGGTGTTATAATGGTGTTATAATGGAGTTATAATGGAGTTATAATGGTGTTATAATGGAGTTATAATGGTGTTATAATGGTGTTATAATGGTGTTATAATGGAGTTATAATGGTGTTATAATGGAGTTATAATGGTGTTATAATGGTGTTATAATGGAGTTATAATGGTGTTATAATGGTGTTATAATGGAGTTATAATGGTGTTATAATGGTGTTATAATGGTGTTATAATGGTGTTATAATGGAGTTATAATGGTGTTATAATGGAGTTATAATGGTGTTATAATGGAGTTATAATGGTGTTATAATGGTGTTATAATGGCGTTATAATGGCGTTATAATGGAGTTATAATGGTATAATGGTGTTATAATGGTGTTATAATGGCGTTATAATGGCGTTATAATGGCGTTATAATGGAGTTATAATGGAGTTATAATGGTGTTATAATGGTGTTATAATGGAGTTATAATGGAGTTATAATGGTGTTATAATGGTGTTATAATGGCGTTATAATGGCGTTATAATGGAGTTATAATGGTATAATGGTGTTATAATGGTGTTATAATGGCGTTATAATGGCATTATAATGGAGTTATAATGGAGTTATAATGGTGTTATAATGGTGTTATAATGGAGTTATAATGGAGTTATAATGGTGTTATAATGGAGTTATAATGGCGTTATAATGGCGTTATAATGGCGTTATAATGGAGTGGTTAAGACATGCTAGTAACGGTCCACTGAGTACATAAAAAAAGGTTTGGTATACCATTCTTATCTATCTTCTCACAACTGAAATGAAAGTTAAAGCCGTTCTCTGTTATATAAGGTGAAATGCAAAACATACAATCTTATATGTGAAGTAGAAGTTGTGACCTCAGCCAGCAGGGGTCAGTGGAGCTCTGACTACAGGCTGAGGAAAACAGTTGTGACCTCAGCCAGCAGGGGTCAGTGGAGCTCTGACTACAGGCTGAGGAAAACAGTTATGACCTCAGCCAGCAGGGGTCAGTGGAGCTCTGACTACAGGCTGGGGAAAACAGTTATGACCTCAGCCAGCAGGGGTCAGTGGAGCTCTGACTACAGGCTGAGGAAAACAGTTATGACCTCAGCCAGCAGGGATCAGTGGAGCTCTGACTACAGGCTGAGGAAAACAGTTATGACCTCAGCCAGCAGGGGTCAGTGGAGCTCTGACTACAGGCTGGGGAAAACAGTTATGACCTCAGCCAGCAGGGGTCAGTGGAGCTCTGACTACAGGCTGAGGAAAACAGTTATGACCTCAGCCAGCAGGGATCAGTGGAGCTCTGACTACAGGCTGAGGAAAACAGTTATGACCTCAGCCAGCAGGGGTCAGTGGAGCTCTGACTACAGGCTGAGGAAAACAGTTGTGACCTCAGCCAGCAGGGGTCAGTGGAGCTCTGACTACAGGCTGAGGAAAACAGTTATGACCTCAGCCAGCAGGGGTCAGTGGAGCTCTGACTACAGGCTGGGGAAAACAGTTGTGACCTCAGCCAGCAGGGGTCAGTGGAGCTCTGACTACAGGCTGAGGAAAACAGTTATGACCTCAACCAGCAGGGGTCAGTGGAGCTCTGACTACAGGCTGGGGAAAACAGTTGTGACCTCAGCCAGCAGGGGTCAGTGGAGCTCTGACTACAGGCTGGGGAAAACAGTTGTGACCTCAGCCAGCAGGGGTCAGTGGAGCTCTGACTACAGGCTGGGGAAAACAGTTATGACCTCAGCCAGCAGGGGTCAGTGGAGCTCTGACTACAGGCTGAGGAAAACAGTTGTGACCTCAGCCAGCAGGGGTCAGTGGAGCTCTGACTACAGGCTGAGGAAAACAGTTGTGACCTCAGCCAGCAGGGGTCAGTGGAGCTCTGATTACAGGCTGAGGAAAACAGTTATGACCTCAGCCAGCAGGGGTCAGTGGAGCTCTGACTACAGGCTGAGGAAAACAGTTGTGACCTCAGCCAGCAGTGGTCAGTGGAGCTCTGACTACAGGCTGAGGAAAACAGTTGTGACCTCAGCCAGCAGGGGTCAGTGGAGCTCTTGCTACAGGCTGGGGAGAACATGTAAGTGTCTACAGAACTTTAGTTCTAAAAGAGGAGCTGCAAACTACTAACCATCTGTTGAGACATACTCTAGAGTGCCTTCAGAAAGTATTCATACCCCTTGACTTATTCCACATTTTGTTGTCACAGCCTGAATTGAAAAGGGATGAAATATATGTTCTAACCCATCTACACACAATACCCTATAATGACAAAGGGAAAGCATGTTTTAATTTTTTTTGCAATTGTATTGGAAATACAGAAATTAACAATATATGCAAAAGTATGTGGACACTCCTTCAAATTAGTGGATTCGGCAATTTCAGCCACAGGTGTGTAAAATCGAGCCCACCGTCTTGCAATCTCCATAGACAAACATTGGATGTAGAACGGCCTTTCTGAAGTGATCAGTGACTTTCAATGTGGCACCTTCATAGGATGCCTCCTTTCCAACAAGTCAGCTCATCAAATTTCTGTCCTGCTAGAGCTGCCCCGGTCAACTGTAAGTGCTGTTATTGTGAAGCGGAAATGTCTTGGAGCAACAACAGCTCAGCCGTGAAGTGGTAGGCCACGCAAGCTCACAGAACGGGACCGTTCGTCTGTCCTCTGTTGCAACACTCACTACCGAGTTCCAAACTGCTTCTGGAAGCAGTGTCAGCACAATAACTGTTCTTCAAGAGCTTTGTGAAATGGATTTATCTGGCCGAGCAGCCGCACGCACACAAACCTAATGCGTATAGTGCCAGCTGGAGGGGTGTAAAGCATTGGACTCTGGAGCAGTGGAAATGTGCTCTCTGGAGTGATGAATCACGCTTCACCATCTGGCAGTCCGACTGACAAATCTGGGTTTGGCAGATGCCAGGAGAACACTACCTGCCCCGATGCATAGTGCTAACTATAAAGTTTAGTGTAGGAGGAATAATGGTCTGGGGCCTGTTTTTCATAGTTCGGGCCAGGCCCCAGATCCAGTGAAGGTAAATCTTAACACTACAGCATAAAATGACATTCTAGACCATTCTGAGCTTCCAACTTTGTGGCCCTTTCCTGTTTCAGCATGACAATGCCCCCGTGCACAAAGCAAGGTCCATACAGAAGGTTTGTCGAGATCGGTGTGGAAGAACTTGACTGGCCTGCATAGAGCTCTGATCTCAACCCCATCGTTCAACTTTGGGATGAATTGGAATGCCGACTGTGAGCCAGGCCTAATCGGCTAATATCAGTGCCCAACCTCACTAATACTCTTGTGGCTGAATGGAAGCAAGTCCACGCATCAACGTTCAAACATCTAGTGGAAAGCCTTCCCAGAAGAGTGGAGGCTGTTATAGCAGCAATGTTCCAACATCTAGTGGAAAGCCTTCCCAGAAGAGTGCAGGCTGTTATAGCAGCAAATGCAGGACCAACTCCATATTAATGCCCATGTTTTTGGATAGAGATGTTTGACCTGCAGGTGTCCACATACAGGTGTCACAATACATGTTAGAATTACATTTGGCATCGATGACTCTTCCTAGATACCTCTCTAAGAGCTTTGCACACCTGGATTGTACAATATTTGCACATTATTCAAGCGCTCTCAAGTTTTTTGTTCGTCATCACTTGACCGCCATTTTCAGGTCTTGCCATAGATTTTCAAGCCGATTTAAGTCAAACCTGTAACTAGGCCACTCAGGAACATTCAAGGTCATCTTGGTAAGCAACTCCAGTGTATATTTTGGCCTTGTGTTTTCAGTTATTGTCCTTCTAAAAGGTGAATTTATCTCCCAGTGTCTGTTGGAAAGCTGACTGAACTAGGTTTTCCTCTGGGATTTTGTCTGTGTGTTTAGCTCTATTTTGTTTATTTTTATATTTAAAAAAAAAAACTCCCAGTCCTTGCCGATGACAAGCATACCCATAACAGGATGTAGCCATTACCATGCTTGAAAATATGAGGAGTGGTTCTCAGTGATGTGTTGTGTTGGTTTTGCCCCAAACATAACGCTTTGTATTCAGGCCATAAAGTACATTTCTATGCCACAATTAGTTTTTACTTTGGAGCCTTATTGCAAACAGGATGCATTTAAAAATATATTTTTGTTCTGTACAGGCTTAGTTATTTTCCCGCTGTCATTTAGATTAGGGATAGATAAAAATGTACAGAATGGTTACCTGAAAGACAATGGGGAGGGTCATGCTTTTTTCAATTTCAGTCAAGGGGAGGGTTTAGTGTTTTTGAAATCTAGTCCAGGGGAGCGTCATGTAATTTGTAGTTGATGAAATTTCAATATTTCTCCTTTTAATGAGTTGCTTATTAGGCTTTATATATTGATGTTTGCCCAATGCTGCCCCTTTTCCCTGATTCTCCGCTAGGCGAGCAATATCAATTGCACCTATAGGCTATTTAGTGTGGTCTCCATCCTATGGGCTATTTAGTGTGGTCTCCATCCTATGGGCTATTTAGTGTGGTCTCCATCCTATGGGCTATTTAGTGTGGTCTCCATCCTATGGGCTATTTAGTGTGGTCTCCATCCTATGGGCTATTTAGTGTGGTCTCCATCCTATGGGCTATTTAGTGTGGTCTCAATCCTATGGGCTATTTAGTGTGGTCTCAATCCTATGGGCTATTTAGTGTGGTCTCCATCCTATGGGCTATTTAGTGTGGTCTCAATCCTATGGGCTATTTAGTGTGGTCTCAATCCTATGGGCTATTTAGTGTGGTCTCCATCCTATGGGCTATTTAGTGTGGTCTCCATCCTATGGGCTATTTAGTGTGGTCTCAATCCTATGGGCTATTTAGTGTGGTCTCAATCCTATGGGCTATTTAGTGTGGTCTCCATCCTATGGGCTATTTAGTGTGGTCTCAATCCTATGGGCTATTTAGTGTGGTCTCAATCCTATGGGCTATTTAGTGTGGTCTCAATCCTATGGGCTATTTAGTGTGGTCTCAATCCTATGGGCTATTTAGTGTGGTCTCCATCCTATGGGCTATTTAGTGTGGTCTCCATCCTATGGGCTATTTAGTGTGGTCTCAATCCTATGGGCTTGACCTCAATATAAGCCAGATTTGAATAACTTACATCATGGTCCTGAAACTTGAAGCAGCAGCCTCGGCACAATCAATCAGAAATGGACAGCTCAAGGTGCTGAAAGGAGACAATTTGAGTAAGAATAATTTCTTTCAACCGTCTTCATTTTAATTAGACTCTACTAATTAGACTCTACTTATTTAAGAAATAACAGGTAGGCCTACTATAGGCTGCTATAGCCATAGATTTGTAGGTCAATTCCTCCCCAACCATGCACTCTTTAAATAGTTTACCTCTTTGACAGTAAAAGTCTGTCAAGTTAAAACTCAAATATGAGCGGGTATGCCTTAAAGAATGTGGCATTCCTGGTTCACGGGAACCTTTCCTCTCTGCAAACGAGAGGCCCGCTACCGCAACTGTCCCATGCCCAGCAACGTGAGTGAACACCGTTTGGTTTCTATCACATTACGCCCTCTATTTCTGCGGGTGGGGGGTGTAAGCCTGTTTCCCCTGTTCCTTCTTTTTTTTTTACCCCTTTTTCTCCCCAATTTCGTGGTTTCCAATTGTTAGTAATTACTATCTTGTCTCATCGCTACAACTCCCGTACGGGATCGGGAGAGACGAAGGTCGAAAGCCATGCGTCCTCCGAAACACAACCCAAGCCGCACTGCTTCTTAACACAGCGCGCCTCCAACCCGGAAGCCAGCCGCACCAATGTGTCGGAGGAAACACCGTGCACCTGGCTACCTTGGTTAGCGCGCACTGCGCCCGGCCCGGCCCGCCACAGATATCCCTACCGGCCAAACCCTCCCTAACCCGGACGACGCTAGGCCAATTGTGCGTCGGCCCCACGGACCTCCCGGTCGCGGCCAACTGCGACAGAGCCTGGGCGCGAACCCAGAGTCTCTGGTGGCACAGCTAGCGATGCAGTGCCCTAGACTAATGCGCCAACCGTGAGGCCCTTGGAGCCCTACTTTTGACCAAAGTAGTGAACTACATAGGGAATAGGGTGGCATTTGAGACACTTTTGGCCAAGGGGAAACAGCCGGGGCGTTGCCACGGCGCTCAAAGGTACTAAGGCATTATGTCACATCCTGGTCTGTGTCCCAAATGGCATAATATTTCCTATGTAGTGTGTTACTGTTGAACAGGCCAATGTCAAAAGTAGTGCACTATAAAGGGAATATGGGGCTATTTGGGACGCTACCATGGTCTGGTAACCATTCAGCCTGTGTGTGGAGGTGTCTCACGTCATGTTTCTCTACACCCAGCCAACCCCGTTTCCTCTGGAGGTGTCACTCTGACACGTCATGTTTCTTTACACCCAGCCAACCCCGTTTCCTTCAGAGGTGTCACTCTGACACGTCATGTTTCTTTTTCACCCAGCCAACCCCGTTTCCTCTGGAGGTGTCACTCTGACACGTCATGTTTCTTTACACCCAGACAACCCCGTTTCCTCTGGAGGTGTCACTCTGACACGTCATGTTTCTTTACACCCAGACAACCCCGTTTCCTCTGGAGGTGTCACTCTGACACGTCATGTTTCTTTTTCACCCAGCCAACCCCGTTTCCTCTGGAGGTGTCACTCTGACACGTCATGTTTCTTTACACCCAGCCAACCCCGTTTCCTTCAGAGGTGTCACTCTGACACGTCATGTTTCTTTACACCCAGCCAACCCCGTTTCCTTCAGAGGTGTCACTCTGACACGTCATGTTTCTTTACACCCAGCCAACCCCGTTTCCTTCAGAGGTGTCACTCTGACACGTCATGTTTCTTTACACCCAGCCAACCCCGTTTCCTCTGGAGGTGTCACTCTGACACGTCATGTTTCTTTACACCCAGACAACCCCGTTTCCTTCAGAGGTGTCACTCTGACACGTCATGTTTCTTTACACCCAGCCAACCCCGTTTCCTCTGGAGGTGTCACTCTGACACGTCATGTTTCTTTACACCCAGCCAACCCCGTTTCCTCTGGAGGTGTCACTCTGACACGTCATGTTTCTTTTTCACCCAGCCAACCCCGTTTCCTCTGGAGGTGTCACTCTGACACGTCATGTTTATTTTTCACCCAGCCAACCCCGTTTCCTCTGGAGGTGTCACTCTGACACGTCATGTTTCTTTTTCACCCAGCCAACCCCGTTTCCTCTGGAGGTGTCACTCTGACACGTCATGTTTCTTTACACCCAGCCAACCCCGTTTCCTTCAGAGGTGTCACTCTGACACGTCATGTTTCTTTACACCCAGCCAACCCCGTTTCCTTCAGAGGTGTCACTCTGACACGTCATGTTTCTTTACACCCAGCCAACCCCGTTTCCTTCAGAGGTGTCACTCTGACACGTCATGTTTCTTTACACCCAGCCAACCCCGTTTCCTCTGGAGGTGTCACTCTGACACGTCATGTTTCTTTTTCACCCAGCCAACCCCGTTTCCTCTGGAGGTGTCACTCTGACACGTCATGTTTCTTTTTCACCCAGCCAACCTCGTTTCCTCTGGAGGTGTCACTCTGACACGTCATGTTTCTCTACACCCAGCCAACCCCGTTTCCTCTGGAGGTGTCACTCTGACACGTCATGTTTCTTTTTCACCCAGCCAACCCCGTTTCCTCTGGAGGTGTCACTCTGACACGTCATGTTTCTTTTTCACCCAGCCAACCCCGTTTCCTCTGGCGGTGTCTCACATCATGTTTCTCTACACCCAGCCCACCCCGTTTCCTCTGGAGGTGTCTCACATCATGTTTCTCTACACCCAGCCCACCCCGTTTCCTCTGGAGGTGTCTCACATCATGTTTCTCTACACCCAGCCCACCCCGTTTCCTCTGGAGGTGTCTCACATCATGTTTCTCTACACCCAGCCAACCCCGTTTCCTCTGGAGGTGTCACTCTGACACGTCATGTTTCTTTACACCCAGCCAACCCCGTTTCCTTCAGAGGTGTCACTCTGACACGTCATGTTTCTCTACACCCAGCCAACCCCGTTTCCTCTGGAGGTGTCACTCTGACACGTCATGTTTCTTTTTCACCCAGCCAACACCGTTTCCTCTGGAGGTGTCACTCTGACACGTCATGTTTCTCTACACCCAGCGAACCCCGTTTCCTCTGGAGGTGTCACTCTGACACGTCATGTTTCTTTACACCCAGCCAACCCCGTTTCCTCTGGAGGTGTCACTCTGACACGTCATGTTTCTTTACACCCAGCCAACCCCGTTTCCTCTGGAGGTGTCACTCTGACACGTCATGTTTCTTTACACCCAGCCAACCCTGTTTCCTCTGGAGGTGTCACTCTGACACGTCATGTTTCTTTACACCCAGCCAACCCTGTTTCCTCTGGAGGTGTCACTCTGACACGTCATGTTTCTTTACACCCAGACAACCCCGTTTCCTCTGGAGGTGTCACTCTGACACGTCATGTTTCTTTACACCCAGCCAACCCCGTTTCCTTCAGAGGTGTCACTCTGACACGTCATGTTTCTCTACACCCAGCGAACCCCGTTTCCTCTGGAGGTGTCACTCTGACACGTCATCTTTCTTTACACCCAGCCAACCCCGTTTCCTTCAGAGGTGTCACACGTCATGTTTCTTTACACCCAGGCCAACCCCGTTTCCTTCGGCTGGCTTCATTCCCAGTCTCAACAACAGAACCAGCTGCCTTCATTCCCAGTCTCAACAACAGAACCAGCTGGCTTCATTCCCAGTCTCAACAACAAAACCAGCTGACTTCATTCCCAGTCTCAGCAACAGAACCAGCTGGCTTCATTCCCAGTCTCAACAACAAAACCAGCTGACTTCATTCCCAGTCTCAACAGCAGGACAAGCTGCCTTCATTCCCAGTCTCAACAACAGAACCAGCTGGCTTCATTCTCAGTCTCAACAACAGAACAAGCTGGCTTCATTCCCAGTCTCAACAACAGAACAGGCTGCCTTCATTCCCAGTCTCAACAACAGAACCAGCTGGCTTAATTTCCAGTCTCAACAACATTACAACAATGTCAACAGTAGCCCGTACACACGTGCTCTGTTTTCACAGTCAACAGTAGACCGTACACACGTGCTCTGTTTTCACAGTCAACAGTAGACCGTACACACGTGCTCTGTTTTCACAGTCAACAGTAGACCGTACACACGCGCTCTGTTTTCACAGTCAACAGTAGACCGTACACACAGAGCTCTGTTTTCCTACAAGCTCACCACCAGTTATATAAGAGCTGAGCCCAATGGATTTATCTGATGTTTAATTTCTTATTTTCAAGTCTGACTTCCCTCTTCTTGGCTAACTCACAGGACAGCCAATGGCAGCCTCTTATTGCTGCCAGCTTTAATCATCCATTTCTTTTTCCTGCACCAACAGGATGCATGAGAAAGAAGATGAAAGAGGCAGAGTGGAAATAAAGAAACCCTCCAGTCCTTCATTACTTGGAGGGAGCTCACATGTCTTGGCTGTGACTCAGTGTCCTGCACATGTTATATTTCGGTGCCTACGTTGTCAGTAGATGTCTTGTTAATTTACCAGGCTAGCGAGTGGATTCAGAACAGAGTGGAAACTGGATAAAGACAGCTAGGACCAAGTAGGTTTCCCCCAATGTGGTGGAACACAATAGGCTATGTCCCAATTAGTTCCCTATTGGCTCTGGTTTAAAGTAGTGCACTAAATAGGGAATATGGTGCCATTTGGGATGCTGTCTAAAGCCCCCCTCTCTCTCTTCAAACATCCAGGCTTGAATTAGATCCAGCTGCAGCACCACTCCCTCCTCACCCGTCAAAACTCTGGAACTAAAAGATTATATACACAGACATGTAAAACACAAGGCACAAGCTGTCATTCCTGCTGTCAGGAGCCAGGGATTCTTTCTGTGTTTTCATTTTGCTCTGTTGTCAGGAGCCAGGGATTCTTTCTGTGTTTTCATTTTGCCCTGTTGTCAGGAGCCAGGGATTCTTTCTGTGTTTTCATTTTGCCCTGTTGTCAGGAGCTAGGGATTCTTTCTGTGTTTTCATTTTGCCCTGTTGTCAGGAGCCAGGGATTCTTTCTGTGTTTTCATTTTGCCCTGTTGTCAGGAGCCAGGGATTCTTTCTGTGTTTTCATTTTGCCCTGCTGTCAGGAGCCAGGGATTCCTACTGTGTTTTCATTTTGCCCTGCTGTCAGGAGCCAGGGATTCCTACTGTGTTTTCATTTTGACCTGCTGTCAGGAGCCAGGGATTCTTTCTGTGTTTTAGTTTTGCCCTGTTGTCAGGAGCCTGGGGTTCTTTATGTGTTTTAGTTTTGCCCTGTTGTCAGGATGTTGCCAGGGATTCCATTAACTTAGTTTGAGTAATTAAAACTGGTCCAAAATGGTAATGTAAATGATCCTTATTCAGTTTAATGCAAACCAAGATGAGTGGAAACCCAAGCCTCAATTCAATTAAAACCGCTTCTCAGAAGCATCAAGACAAAGACACATTTGTCTTGCACTACCAAGCAAGCCTTTTTGTAAATAAATGTACAAGGTGCTACCTGGTTGGGCTTCTGCTCTAACACAGGCCTCTACCTGGTTGGGCTTCTGCTCTAACACAGGCCTCTACCTGGTTGGACTTCTGCTCTAACACAGGCCTCTACCTGGTTGGGCTACTGCTCTTACACAGGCCTCTACCTGGTTGGGGTTCTGCTCTTACACAGGCCTCTACCTGGTTGGGTTCTGCTCTTACACAGGCCTCTACCTGGTTGGGCTTCTGCTCTAACACAGGCCTCTACCTGGTTGGGCTTCTGCTCTTACACAGGCCTCTACCTGGTTGGGCTTCTGCTCTAACACAGGCCTCTACCTGGTTGGGCTTCTGCTCTAACACAGGCCTCTACCTGGTTGGGCTTCTGCTCTTACACAGGCCTCTACCTGGTTGGGCTTCTGCTCTAACACAGGCCTCTACCTGGTTGGGCTTCTGCTCATACACAGGCCTCTCTCTACCTGGTTGGGCTTCTGCTCTAACACAGGCCTATACCTGGTTGGGGTTCTGCTCTAACACAGGCCTCTACCTGGTTGGGCTTCTGCTCATACACAGGCCTCTACCTGGTTGGGCTACTGCTCTTACACACATCAGACCTACACCATGATCATGGGAAGCCCTTACTAGGAGTTGTTCACCTTCTGTACTCCAGTCTTTAACCAGTCTCTGTGCACATGTTGTGTTTGGTGTGCCTGGCATGTGTAACAGAGGCCCACCACTGTACTGTACTGTACACTCTCCTCCCTGTCTGTCTGAACACATGAGCAGGTTTTATCACTGGCCTGGGTATACAGGCAGGCTCTGATGACGGCTTCAACATCCCTGTTGACTCACCATAATTGTTTCAGCATTTAGAATTGTTGTGCCGTGCACATTCCTCTAGAATTGCTTGTTTTGGATGTTGGGAAGATTCTGGCAGTGATTTGGAAATCACTAGCTTTTTTTTTGGCGATGGGAAGGCACATAGCCAACATAACCAGGCATGCTTCCAAATGGCACCCCATTCCTCTTAATAGTGCACAGCTTCAGACAAGGCCATAGGGAATAGGGTGCTATTTGACAAGGGAATAGGGTGCCATTTGGGACACAAACCAGTACTGCAGCCTTGATCTAATGTTCTATTGTGACCATGTGTTGTGTTTGCCTTATTCTTTCATAGTCAGTGTACCATGAACAATCAGCCACAAGTCAGAGTGTAAAATGCTTCTTATGTGTCTTTTGCATTGGCAAGCCATTGCCTGCCGGTACAAGCATCACAAGGGCAACCGTGGCCCCAACCTAGTGGTTAGAGCGATGGGCCAGTAACCGAAAGGTTGCTGGATCGAATCCCCGAGCTGACAAGCCCCGAGCTGAATACAAAACAAAAGAGAACATCAATGGGAGTTTTCAACGGGTTGAGTTTACATTCCAATGGCTTGTGTCGCATTTTCCATGGGGTTCACCGGAGGATAATTAAAGGGGTGCAATGATTTGCAGATGTCGGTCACGGTGGGTGATGGTGGAGCGGAGAAGGGCAATGGTCCATACAGACCGGCTAGGGCCTCTGGGTAACCCATGTCAGGGCTAAGAGTCTGGCTCAGCCTCTGTGTAACCCATGTCAGGGCTAAGAGTCTGGCTCAGCCTCTGTGTAACCCATGTCAGGGCTAAGAGTCTGGCTCAGTCTCTGGGTGCCCCATGTCAGGGCTAAGAGTCTGGCTCAGTCTCTGGGTGCCCCATGTCAGGGCTAAAAGTCTGGCTCAGTCTCTGTGTAACCCATGTCAGGACTAAGAGTCTGGCTCAGTCTCTGAGTGCCCCATGTCAGGGCTAAGAGCCTGGCTCAGTCTCTGAGTGCCCCATGTCAGGGCTAAGAGTCTGGCTCAGTCTCTGTGTAACCCATGTCAGGACTAAGAGTCTGGCTCAGTCTCTGAGTGCCCCATGTCAGGGCTAAGAGTCTGGCTCAGTCTCTGGGTGCCCCATGTCAGGGCTAAGAGTCTGGCTCAGTCTCTGGGTGCCCCATGTCAGGGCTAAAAGTCTGGCTCAGTCTCTGAGTGCCCCATGTCAGGGCTAAGAGCCTGGCTCAGTCTCTGGGTGCCCCATGTCAGGGCTAAGAGTCTGGCTCAGTCTCTGGGTGCCCCATGTCAGGGCTAAGAGTCTGGCTCAGTCTCTGAGTGCCCCATGTCAGGGCTAAGAGTCTGGCTCAGTCTCTGGGTGCCCCATGTCAGGGCTAAGAGTCTGGCTCAGTCTCTGAGTGCCACATGTCAGGGCTAAGAGTCTGGCTCAGCCTCTGTGTAACCCATGTCAGGGCTAAGAGTCTGGCTCAGTCTCTGGGTGCCCCATGTCAGGGCTAAGAGTCTGGCTCAGTCTCTGGGTGCCCCATGTCAGGGCTAAAAGTCTGGCTCAGTCTCTGAGTGCCCCATGTCAGGGCTAAGAGCCTGGCTCAGTCTCTGGGTGCCCCATGTCAGGGCTAAGAGTCTGGCTCAGTCTCTGGGTGCCCCATGTCAGGGCTAAGAGTCTGGCTCAGTCTCTGAGTGCCCCATGTCAGGGCTAAGAGTCTGGCTCAGTCTCTGGGTGCCCCATGTCAGGGCTAAGAGTCTGGCTCAGTCTCTGAGTGCCCCATGTCAGGGCTAAGAGTCTGGCTCAGTCTCTGAGTGCCCCATGTCAGGGCTAAGAGTCTGGCTCAGTCTCTGAGTGCCCCATGTCAGGGCTAAGAGTCTGGCTCAGTCTCTGAGTAACCCATGTCAGGGCTAAGAGTCTGGCTCAGTCTCTGAGTGCCCCATGTCAGGGCTAAGAGTCTGGCTCAGTCTCTGAGTGCCCCATGTCAGGGCCAAGAGTCTGGCTCAGTCTCTGGGTGCCCCATGTCAGGGCTAAGAGTCTGGCTCAGCCTCTGAGTGCCCCATGTCAGGGCTAAGAGTCTGGCTCAGTCTCTGAGTGCCCCATGTCAGGGCTAAGAGTCTGGCTCAGTCTCTGAGTGCCCCATGTCAGGGCTACGAGTCTGGCTCAGCCTCTGAGTGCCCCATGTCAGGGCTAAGAGTCTGGCTCAGTCTCTGAGTGCCCCATGTCAGGGCTAAGAGTCTGGCTCAGTCTCTGAGTGCCCCATGTCAGGGCTAAGAGTCTGGCTCAGTCTCTGAGTAACCCATGTCAGGGCTAAGAGCCTGGCTCAGTCTCTGAGTGCCCCATGTCAGGGCTAAGAGTCTGGCTCAGTCTCTGTGTAACCCATGTCAGGACTAAGAGTCTGGCTCAGTCTCTGAGTGCCCCATGTCAGGGCTAAGAGTCTGGCTCAGTCTCTGAGTGCCCCATGTCAGGGCTAAGAGTCTGGCTCAGTCTCTGGGTGCCCCATGTCAGGGCTAAGAGCCTGGCTCAGTCTCTGAGTGCCCCATGTCAGGGCTAAGAGCCTGGCTCAGTCTCTGAGTGCCCCATGTCAGGGCTAAGAGTCTGGCTCAGTCTCTGAGTGCCCCATGTCAGGGCTAAGAGTCTGGCTCAGCCTCTGGTTGCCCCATGTCAGGGCTAAGAGTCTGGCTCAGTCTCTGAGTGCCCCATGTCAGGGCTAAGAGTCTGGCTCAGTCTCTGAGTAACCCATGTCAGGGCTAAGAGCCTGGCTCAGTCTCTGAGTGCCCCATGTCAGGGCTAAGAGTCTGGCTCAGTCTCTGAGTGCCCCATGTCAGGGCTAAGAGTCTGGCTCAGTCTCTGTGTGCCCCATGTCAGGGCTAAGAGCCTGGCTCAGTCTCTGTGTAACCCATGTCAGCGCTAAGAGGCCAGCTTAGTTTCTTTACAGGCATGGCTTCAAACCACTTAACAAGCTTAGCCCTGGTCAAAACTGGTACACTACGTAGGGAATTGAGTGCCATTTGGGACATTGTTGTGGAAATTCTAACCAGAAAGCAAGAGACTGTTGATTCTTCAAACAGCAACTTTTTATTATAAGATTTGCAAATCTGGAGCTGGTCAACAATTCACTCAACAACAGTGTAGAGGTAAGAGCTCAACAAACAAGAGTTGGGTCTCAGCCTTTATAGGAAAATACACCCTCTGTCTACGTAGCAGTTTAGCAGGTGTGTGAGATCATGGTGGGAACATAGCATACAAACAAGTGGGCTTCCAGTTTTGTTACTCCTTTCTGCTGATAGAATTGTTGCTGCTGCTCACGCTAGCCTCTATTCTCGTCATATCTACACACAGCTGTGCCCTTGAAATATACGAAAAGAACAGGATGGACCCGAAAACTGTGGTCACTCTCAGAGGCTCTTTGTCTTGTATGCAGGACAGTATGCAGGACAGTATGCAGGACAGTATGCAGGACAGTATGCAGGTGTGTGTGCATGGACTTTGCAGATGTATTTCTCACATGTGCAGCAGAACAGTCCTTCTTTGTGGGGCAGAATTGGCATCTCCACTTGTCTGCCTCAGGTGGATCAGGACAAGATTCAGCCCCTTGACCAGCTTTCACAAGCGCTGCTGTGCGGGTGAGGCGCTCCCTTCATTGAATGTGTGGGGTTACAAGTGCCTTTCCCAGGAACACCCTCCTCTTGTTCCGCTTATCAGGCATCCAGGTCGGGTAGATCTTGTTCCATATCACGAAGGCATTGTATGAGGACACATCAATGATGTTATGGAAGATGACCAGGGGCCAGTGGACAGTCATCCACCTGCAGCTGTAAGTTCCAATCACCTTGTCCAGGTTGTCCACGCCTCCTTTGTTGTGGTTGTAGTCCAGGATGATGGCTGGCTTCCTGTCCTCACCATCACTGATCTCAGCCGTTTTGTGCAGTGTGCTCAGGAGGACCACATTCTTGTTCCTCTTTGGGAGGTAAGAAACTAGAGTGGTGGTGGGGTTGAAGGCAAACTTTGATGAGAAGGTCTCTCTCCCCCTTGTTGAGAGGAGTGCAGGGGGGAGCTCAGGCTTGTTCTTTCTAACTGTGCCAACCATGGTGATCTTTCTCTTCAGGAGCTGCTGGCTGAGTTCATAAGAGGTGAAGAAAATGTCACACGTGACATTATACCTCCTCAGTTCATCTGTCACCTCAAGCAAAACCCGCATCCCCTGGTTCTTGTCCGGGCCTCCACTGGTCGGCTTCCCTGTGTAGACTTGCATCTTTCAAGCGTAGTGGATTGTGCATCACAGACCACCCATTTCTTGATGCCATACTTTGCTGGCCTGCTGGGCATATGCTGCCGGAAAGGACCGTGACCTCTTGACAAAAGAGATTACTATCAGTAATTAGTATCAGTGTCACAGAAATAATCACATAAATCAATGATATTACAGCAATACATAATAAAATGAACTGTGAAAATCACTTACATTACAGATATGAAAATACAAATTTACCTCTGAATGAAATGTGGTGTGTAAATGATGTTATAACTGCCGGGTTAAAAATGTCCTTAAGACAATCTTTGTACCCTGATGGGGTGTACAGCTTTCATGGAAATATGAACAAAGGGAATGTTTCACTTTTTCTAATGTTGGTGTCACTCTAGGAAAAGTCATCAAATTTCAAGTTGAAAAAATATCATTTAGGGGGTTTTCTCTGCTGTTAAACATAGTGGCTGGTCATTTTTTTACCCTAAGACAACACAGGGGTTATTTTTTAACCTTTATTTAACTGGGCAAGTCAGTGGCTGGTCAAAGTGTTTCCTTTCAAATGGTATCAAGAATATGCATGTCCTTGCTTCAGGTCCTGAGCAAAGGCAGTTAGAATAGGGTATGTCATTTTAGGCAAAATTTTTTAAAAGGGTCCAATCCATGAATGTAGAAGTGTTTAGAAACATATTCTGTTCTTATTTACAATAAAAGTGACTCCAAAATGACACACTACATTATTTCCCATTCATTTCTATTGGACACAAAATCATTTTAAAACACAACCAAAACACACAGCAAATGAATCCAAGTTTCCACGAGTTTGTACGCTTAATATAGTCATTGCGAGTTAGGAATATGGGATCAAAAACTAAACTTTTTGACTACTTTAATACACGGCAAGCGGTCCCAGAGCGCCAAGTCTAGGTCCAAAATGCTCAACAGCTTCTACCCCTCCAAGCCATAAGACTGCTAAACAATGAATAAAATAGTCACCTGGACTATTTACATTGACACCCCTCCTTTGTTTTTACACTGCTGCTACTTGCTGTTTATTATCTATGCACTTTACCTCTACCTACATGTACTAATGACCTCGACTAACTTGTACCCCTGCACATTGGTACCGGTAACCCTGTATATAGCTTTGCTATTGTTACTTTATTGTTCCTCGTTTATTTTGGACTTTAGTTTATTTTGTAAATATTTTTCCTATACTGTATTTTCGTCAAAGTGCGTTTTTGGTTAAAGGGCTTGTAAGTAAGCATTTGATTTGCCCCAATACTTTTGGTCCCCTAAAATAGGGGGACTATGTCCAAAAAGTGGTGTAATTTCTAAACAGTTCACCCTGGTATGGATAAAAATACCCTCAAATTAAAGCTGACAGTCTGCACTTTAATCTCATTTCAGTACAGAGCCAAAACAACAAAAAATCTGGAACTGTCCCAATACTTTTGGAGCTCACCGTAGCCCTGGTAACTAGGACAACGCCCTGGCTCCGCCAATTAACTGCGATCTGGCTCTGCACTCTCTCGGTCACGCGATGCCCGAAACCTCAGATCGAGGCTACTTCCCAAATGGCACCCTATGTACTACACATCCCAAATGGCACCCTGTGTACTACACAACCCAAATGGCACCCTGTGTACTACACATCCCAAATGGCACCCTGTGTACTACACACCCCAAATGGCACCCTGTGTACTACACAACCCAAATGGCACCCTGTGTACTACACACCCCAAATGGCACCCTGTGTACTACACACCCCAAATGGCACCCTGTGTACTACACACCCCAAATGGCACCCTGTGTACTACACACCCCAAATGGCACCCTGTGTACTACACACCCCAAATGGCACCCTGTGTACTACACACCCCAAATGGCACCCTGTGTACTACACACCCCAAATGGCACCCTGTGTACTACACACCCCAAATGGCACCCTGTGTACTACACACCCCAAATGGCACCCTGTGTACTACACACCCCAAATGGCACCCTGTGTACTACACAACCCAAATGGCACCCTGTGTACTACACACCCCAAATGGCACCCTGTGTACCAGACATGAAATAACGTTCCATTCGGAACTCAAAGCCTTGTGGAAGAAGAAAACCATCTTAACTCAACATTCCCCCCTAAACTGAACTGAACGCACTTTACTTCATTGCTTACACATAGACTCAAGCCCTTCCCTAGGGAGGGTTTTATAGGTCTCCAGTCTCTCTGGCTACTTTCTAGATGACAGTCAGTATGCATTTCTTTTTAGTCAGGGGGGAATAAGGGAGAAATGTTTGAATCAAGTTCTGTCATCAGTTCCACTCAGGGCCTCAAGAGCAATTTAACAGAGCGGGATGAATGTCAGCCTCCCGTGTGCATCCCAAATGGCACCCTATTCCCTATATAGTACACTACTATAGACCAGAGCCCTGTTCCCTATATACTTAGAGGACGCATCCCAAAAGGAGCCCTATTCCCGATATAGTCCACTACTATAGACCAGAACCCTATTCCCTATATAGTCCACTACTATAGACCAGAGCCCTATTCCCTATATAGTGCACTACTTTAGACCAGAGCACTATTCCCTATAAAGTGCATTACTTTAGTCCAGAGCCCTATTCCCTATATAGTGCACTACTTTAGACCAGAACCCTATTCCCTATATACACTACTATAGACCAGAGCCCTATTCCCTATATAGTGCACTACTTCAGACCAGAGCACTATTCCCTATATAGTATACTACTTTAGACCAGAGCCCTATTCCCTATATAGTGTACTACTTTAGACCAGAGCCCTATTCCCTATATAGTGTACTACTTTAGACCAGAGCCCTATTCCCTATATAGTGCACTACTTTAGACCAGAGCACTATTCCCTATATAGTGCACTACTTTAGACCAGAGCCCTATTCCCTATACAGTGCACTACTTTAGACCAGAGCACTATTCCCTATATAGTGCACTACTTTAGACCAGAGCACTATTCCCTATATAGTGCACTACTTTAGACCAGAGCCCTATTCCCTATATAGTGCGCTACTTTAGACCAGAGCCTTATAGGGCTCTAGTGTGTCATTGAGGACGCTCACCAGAGAGGTTGATATAAATGCAGGTCCATTTGTTTCCATCAACTCCCTTTACTGTCCTAATACTTAACACTTTATCACACTCGACACAGCTTTTTTTAGCATTCTCCATTTGTTGGAACATAGACTGTCATTGCGTATTTTCAGCTGAGATATTAGCAAATCCATAAATCTTCTACAATACACTGCCACTCCGCCATCCCTGCCTAACCCCTCCACCTCTTCACCCTCCTTGGTGTCCCAACCTGGACCCTGGTCCATCAACCTGGACCCTGGTCCATCAACCTGGACCCTGGTCCACCAACCTGGACCCTGGTCCATCAACCTGGACCCTGGTCCACCAACCTGGACCCTGGTCCATCAACCTGGGCCCTGGTCCATCAACCTGGACCCTTGTCCACCAACCTGGACCCTGGTCCATCAACCTGGACCCTGGTTCACCAACCTGGACCCTGGTCCATCAGCACCAGCTTGCGTTGCAGTCAAACAGTTGGCCTGTTTTTTTTTCAGCCTCGTTCTCCACACAGATTCCCTCTTAACGTCATCCAGATGCCAGGATTCCCTCTTAACGTCATCCAGATGCCAGGATTCCCTCTTAATGTCATCCAGATGCCAGGATTCCCTCTTAACGTCATCCAGATGCCAGGATTCCCTCTTAACGTCCTCCAGATGCCAGGATTCCCTCTTAACGTCATCCAGATGCCAGGATTCCCTCTTAACGTCATCCAGATGCCAGGATTCCCTCTTGAGGAAGCAGATCTTTGAGTCCTGGATCTTTGAGCTCTGTCAGGTTGGATGGGGAGCTTCGTTGCACAGCTATTTTCAGGTCTCTCCAGAGATGTTCCATCGGGTTCAAGTCCGACCTCTGGCTGGGCCACGCAAGGTCATTCAGAGACTTGTCCCGAAGCCACTCCTGCGTTGTCTTGGCAGTGTGTTTATGGTCGTTGTCCTGTTGGAAGGTGAACCTTTTCCCCAGTCTGAGGTCCTGAGTGCTCTCTCTGTACTTTGCTCCGTTCATCTTTCTCTCGATCCTGACTAGTGTCCCAGTCAATGCCGCTGAAAAACATCCCTACAGCATGATGCTGCCACCACCATGCTTCACCGTAGGGATGGTGCCTGGTTTCCTCCAGACGTGGCGCTTGGCATTCAGGCCAAAGTGTTCAAGTTTGATTTCATCAGACCAGAGAATCTAGTTTCTCATGGACTGAGAGTCCTTTAGGTGCCTTTTGGCAAACTCCATGCGGGCTGTCATGTGCCTTTTACTGAGGAGTGGCTTATGTCTGGCCACTCTACCATAAATGCCTGATTGGTTGGGTGCTGCAGAGATGGTTGTCCTTTTTTGAAGTTTCTCCCATCTCCACAGAGGAACTCTGGAGCTCTGTCAGAGTGACCATCGGGTTCTTGGTCACCTCCCTGATCAAGGCCCTTCTCCCATGATTGCTAAGTTTGGCCAGGCAGCCAATTCTAAGAAGAGTCTTGGTGGTTCCAAACTTCTTCCATTTATGAATGATGGAGGCCACTGTGTTTTTTAGGACCTTCAATGCTGTATACATGTTTTTGTACCCTTCCCCAGATCTGTGCTTCGACACAATCCTATCTCAGAGCTCTACAGACAATTCCTTTGACCTCATGGCTTGGTTTCCGCTCTGGCATGCACTGTCAACTGTGGGACCTTATATAGACAGGTGTGTGCCTTTCCAAATCATGTCCAATCAATTTAATTTACCACAGGGGGACTCCAATCAAGTTGCCGAAACATCTCAAAGATTATCAATGGAAACAGGATGCACCTGAGCTCAATTTCGAGTCTCATAGCAAAGGGTCTGAATACTTGTAAATATGGTATTTCTGATCTCCCTCTGGTCTTCTTCACCTCTAGTCTCCCTCTACTCTGGTCTCCCTTTGGTCTTCCTCCCATCTGGTCTCCCTCCCTTCTGGTCTCCCTCTGATCTCCCTCCCGTCTGGCATTCTCCATTTGTTTGAACATAAATTATCATTGCATCTTTCAGCTGAGATATTAGAAAGTCCAAAATCTTATACAATACACTATCAATACATATTCCTCCAACTATGAAGTATGACGTTCTAGCCGTAAACATTGTGTATTATGAACTTCAGTGAACTTATGAACTTAATTTATGTATTTATGAACATAATGAATGGAAACACTGTTGACAAAGCTTTTGTTGTTGGCTATGAAATAGTTGACCAAAACATTGAGGTTAATAAATGTTGCTGACTGTCATCATCTCCCACTATCAGGCGCTCTCGTGTTCCTGGGAGCTAGCCGGCGCCGGCGAGGAGCTTCGCCAACATCGTCAGTGTTTCCAGTGACACCGGGGAGAGATCAACTGTACCCAGATTAGGCCCAATCCTCCCTATCTTCCCCCTCACTGGGTGGTAGTGATGCTGCTGGTACAGTTGTTTTGATCACCGGGAAAGCTCTGCATGACCCCGTTCCTCTTGGCTCCGCTCCCTCCTCTCACCCCCTCTCGCCCCTGTGCTTTCTCACACCAGCCTGGAAACAATGTCCAGCTTTTTATGAACACTTGGCAGAAGAGACGGAGAAGAGCCGGATTCCCCCGACACGGTCACCCCCCCCCCCCCCCCCCCTAATCCACCACCCCCTCACCCCCTTGGCGTCCCAACCTGGACTCTGGTCAGTCAGTTGGCCTGTTTTTCAGCCTCGTTCTCCACGCAGGATCAACACAGAGTTCCTCTAACGTGATCCAGATGCCAGGATTCCCCCTTGAGGAAGCAGATCTTTGAGTCACCGTGGAATAATATTAATTTCTCTCTCTCTCTCTCTCTCTCTCTCTCTCTCTGTCTCCCTCATCCTCCTGCTCTTCCTCCTCTCCTCTAGCCTATATCAATGTTGCCCAGCTGCATTATGTAATCTCTTACAACATCTCTGTGTGACCTCTGACCCCACCTACCTGTCTTTTTTTGTGTGTCTTTTTGGCATTTTCCAATGAAGAACATTCAAAACAAAAGTAAAAAGATATTAGACAACCTGTCTTTATCTGTCCCTCACTCTCTCACCTGTTCCCCAGCCCCCTTCTGTTATTATACTGTACTTTGCTGTGAAAACACACACGAGGGCTTTGGGATCCCGTAACGCCATCCCTCACTCTCTCACCTGTTCTCCAGCCCCCTTCTGTTGTTATACTGTACTGGTTTGCTGTGAAAACACACACGAGGGCTTTGGGATCCCGTAACGCCATCCCTCACTCTCTCACCTGTTCCCCAGCCCCCTTCTGTTGTTATACTGTACTGGTTTGCTGTGAAAACACACACGAGGGCTTTGGGATCCCGTAACGCCAGAGTGTTTCCTCTAAGTTTCGAGACAGGATTGTGTCGAGGCACAGATCTGGGGAAGGGTACCCAAGAAATGTGTGCAGCATTGAAGGTCCACAAGAACACGGTGTCCTCCATCATTCTTAAATGGAAGAAGTTTGGAACCACCAAGACTATTCCTAGAGCTGGCCGCCCGGCCGCACTGAGCAATCGGGGACGAAGGGCCTTGGTCAGGGAGACCAAGAACCCGATGGTCACTCTAACAGAGCTCTGGAGTTCCTCTGTGGAGATGGGAGAACCTTCCAGGAGGGCAACCTTCTCTGCAGCACTCCACCAGACGGAAGCCACTCCTCAGTAAAAGGCACATGACAGCGCCTAAAGGACTCTCAGAACATGAGAAACAAGATTCTCTGGTCTGATGAAACCAAGATTGAACTCTTTGGCCTTAATGCCAAGCGCCACGTCTGGAGGAAACAGTGAAGCATGGTGGTGGCAGCATCATGATGTGGGGTTGTTTTTCAGCGGCAGGGACTGGGAGACTAATCAGGATCGAAGGAAAGATGAACGGAGCAAAGTACAGAGGGATCCTTGATGAAAACCTGCTCCAGAGCGCTCAGGACCTCAGACTGGGGCGAAGGTTCCCCTTCCAACAGGAAAATGACCCTAAGCACACAGCCAAGACAACATAGGAGTGGCTTCGGGACAAGTCTCTGAATGCCCTTAAGTGGCACAGCCAGAGCCCGGACTTGAACCCGAAGAATGGGAGAAACTCCCCAAATACAGGTGTGCCAAACTTGTAGCGTCATACCCAAGAAGACTCAAGGCTGTAATCGTTGCCAAAAGTGCTTCAAGAAAGTACTGAGTAAAGGGTTTCTACATTTCTAAAAATCTGTTTTTGCTTTATCATTGTGGGGTATTGTGTGTACAGTGGCAAGAAAAAGTATGTGAACGCCTTGGAAATACCTGGATTTCTGCATGAATTGGTCATAAAATTTGATCTGATCTTCGTCTAAGTCACAACAATAGATAAACATGGTGTGCTTCAACTAATAACACACAAATTATTGTATTTTCTTCTCTATATTGAATACATCACTTAAACTTTCCCAGTGTAGGTAGAAAAAAGTATGTGAACCCCTAGGCTAATGACCTCCTAAAGCTAATTGGAGTCAGGAGTCAGCTAACCCGGAGTCCAATCAATGAGACGAGATTAGAGATGTTGGTTAGAGCTGCCTTGCCCTATAAAAACCACTCAAACATTTGAGTTTGCTATTCACAAGAAGCATTGCCTGATATGAACCATGCCTCCAACAAAAGAGATCTCAGAAGACCTAAGATTAAGAATTGTTGACTT
Organism: Oncorhynchus mykiss; assembly: GCF_013265735.2. NCBI lineage: Eukaryota > Metazoa > Chordata > Actinopteri > Salmoniformes > Salmonidae > Oncorhynchus > Oncorhynchus mykiss. The sequence goes on from NC_050572.1 coordinate 8,981,975, forward strand.
GCATAAATCTGGAAAGGGTTATAAAGTATCTCTAAAAGCCTTGATGTTCATCAGTCCACAGTAAAGACAAATTGTCTTTAAATGGAGAAAGTTCAGCACTGTTGCTACTCTCCCTAGGAGAGGCCATCCTGCAAAGATGACTGCAAGAGCACAGCGCAGAAGGCTCAATGAGGTTTAAGAAGAATCCTAGAGTGTCAGCTAAAGACTTACAGAAATCTCTGGAACATGCTAGCATCTCTGTTGATGAGTCTATGATTCGTAAAACACTAAACAAGAATGGTGCTCATGGGAGGACACCACGGAATAAGCCACTGCTGTCCAAAAGAAACATTGTTGCACGTCTGAAGTTTGAAAAAGAGCACTTGGATGTTCCACAGCGCTACTGACAAAATATTCTGTGGACAGATGAAACTACAGTTGAGTTGTTTGGAAGGAACCCACAACACTATGTGTGGAGAAAAAAAGGCACAGCACACCAACATCAAAACCTCATCCCAACTGTAAAGTATGGTGGAGGGAGCATCATGGTTTGGGGCTGCTTTGCTGCCTCAGGGCCTGGACAGCTTGTTATCATGGACGGAAAAATGAATTCCCAAGTTTATCAAGACGTTTTGCAGGAGAATGTAAGGCTATCTGTCCGGCAATCGAAGCTCAACAGAAGTTGGGTGATGCAACAGGACAACGACCCAAAACACAGAAGTAAATCAACAACAAAAGGGCTTCAACAGAAGAAGTGGCTCAGTTAGAGTCCTGACCTCAACCCGATTAAGATGTTGTGGCATGACCTCAAGAGAGCGGTTCACACCAGACATCCCAAGAATATTGCTGAACTGAAACAGTATTGTAAAGAGGAATGGTCCAAAATTCCTCCTGACCGTTGTGCAGGTTTGATCCGCAACTACAGAAAACGGTTGGTTGACGTTATTGCTGCAAAATGGAGGGTCAACCAGTTATTAAATCCAAGGGTTCACATACTTTTCCCACCCTGCACTGTGAATGTTTACACAGTGTTTTCAATAAAGACATGAAAACGTATCATTGTTTGTGTGTTATTAGTTTAAGCAGACTGTGTTTGTCTATTGTTGGGGGGGGGGGGGGGGGGGGGGGGGGGGGGGGGGGGGGGGGGGGGGGGGGGGGGGGGGGGGGGGGGGGGTCTGAATACTTTTCTGAATGCACTGGGTCTTGTACTCAAGTATGACAGTTGTTTTTCTACCACTGCTGATATTTAATAGTATATCCAGCAGGACTTAACAGGATCTACTGTACACACACTATGGTAGTGGCGTTAATTCCCCGTAATACTGAGATGCTATGCTAACGAAAAGGGCCGCGTTCCAAATAGTGTACCCTATTCCCTATATAGTACCCTATTCCCTACTACTTTTCATCAAGGCCCCTATGAATAGGATGATTTTTGGGACGCAAACAAGCTCTTTGGCAGAGTTTTAACTACGGTCATTCTCCTCCATCTCTCCCTGAGTGTGCTCTTCATCTAGAATGCAACCGTATGCTGTTCTCAGCAGTAACATCCATCCTATCTGTCTTTTTCCTGCGTTCCAAATGGCAACCTAGTCCATGTATAGTGCACTACTTTTGACCAGGGCCCTATGGGGCGGTCAGAAGTAGTGCCCTTTAAAGGGAATAGGGTTCTGTTTAGGATCGCAGCCTATGTGTAAATATTGCAGCTCAGTCATCCACTCTGTGGATTCTAAGGCCTTGTCACAGGTTTCCTTATTTCCACCTCAGCCATGTGAGTCCTCAGGCCCTTACCCTTATATTATGGGGCTGAGAAAGCACTGTGCTGGCTCTTTTTCAAACAACAGTAGTGTTCACTTATCATACGTTCGGTAACGCGGCTCATGTCAGTAAGCCGTCATCCTTACTCACACACCACCCCAGACCCTCTCCAGCTCACCTCACAGCTGGTGTCAACTATTGTGGTGGCCTCGCCCAGATATTAGTGCCACAGGATGACAGGGCAGTCCTTCTCAAAAGCCTACAGTTCTCCTGGTCCCTGCCAAGAAGTACAAGAACACCACAAATAAAAAGAGATGATAAATGGTGGAGGAAAAAGAGAAGAAAGAGAGAGAGAGAGAGAGAGAGAGAGAGGAGGGAGGGGCAGGAGAGAAAGAACTGGAGAGAGAGAAAGAGGGGGAGTGTGAGAGAGCAGGAGAGAGAGAGAGAGATGGGGAGAGAGAGAGAGAGAGAGTGTTAGAGAGAGCCAGAGAGAGAAAGAGAGGGGGAGTGCAAGAGAGAGAGCAGGAGAGAGAAAGAGAGGGGGGGTAGTAGTGAGAGAGAGCAGGCGAGATAGAGAGAGCAGGCGAGAGAGAGAGCAGGAGAGAGAGAGAGAGAGCCGGATAGAGAGGGGTTAGTGAGAGAGAGAGCAGGCGAGATAGAGAGAGGGGGTGTGAGAGAGAGAGAGAGAAAGAGAGAGAGAGAGGGGGTGTGAGAGAGAGGGGGGAGCGTGAGAGGGAGTGTGAGAGAAATAGAGAGTGGGGGAGTGTGAGAGATAGAGGAGGAGTGTGAGAGAGAGAGAAAATACCTTGCTTAAAGGCATACATAAAAATGTTGTTGATCCTATCTGGCAGTGTGTCTGATTGATCCTGGGCCAGTTGGCCTCTCTCTCTCTCTCTCTGTGATATTCTTACTCTACCAGCCCTAGAGACTGAGCAAGACTTACCGTAATGGAGCTGCAGTCACAGCCACTGGCTCTCAGGCCTGTATCCCAAATAGCACCCTATTCCCTATATAGTGCACTACTTTTGACCAGGGCCCCCCATAGGTAACAGGGGTGCCATTTTGGGACACACCCTCTGAGTCTGACCAATCATCAGACCCATGCAGACTGAGGATGTCTGAGTAAAGGGTCTAATCAGGGACCGGCTAGAGGAAGGAACCTTGAGGTTGTACTGGACAACATGTCCAGTACAACATGTCCAATATCGATGTAGTCTTTCTGCGTGAAGATGAGAAAGTGGAAATGGCATGATGTTTCAGGGGGGACATGGCAGGGAGGAGAGGGAACAGAGAACGGTGGCGCTAGGCAGGGAGAGAAAGGGACAGAACTCTGGATGCGATGGTGCAGTATTTTGGGTGTGTCTCCCTGACTCTGGGAAATTGGTCCGACCACCTCATACACACCCCCCCCCCCCCCCCCCCTCTTAATTCCTTCCAGACGGGCCAAATGTTGAAGCTGGAAGGCCTTCAAGGGTCTCTCCTGTCTTGGATCTCATCCCAAAATGGCACCCTATTCCCTAAATCGTGCACTAGGAACCTATAGGGCTCTGGTCTAATGTAGTGCACTATATAGGGAATAGGGCTCTGGTCTAATGTAGTGCACTATATAGGGAATAGGGGCTCTGGTCTAATGTAGTGCACTATATAGGGAATAGGGGCTCTGTTCTAATGTAGTGCACTATATAGGGAATAGGAACCTATAGGGCTCTGGTCTAATGTAGTGCACTATATAGGGAATAGGGCTCTGGTCTAATGTAGTGCACTATATAGGGAATAGGGCTCTGGTCTAAAGTAGTGTACTATATAGGGAATAGGGCTCTGGTCTAATGTAGTGCACTATATAGGGAATAGGGGCTCTGGTCTAATGTAGTGCACTATATAGGGAATAGGGTTCTATAGGGCTCTGGTCTAATGTAGTGCACTATATAGGGAATAGGGCTCTGGTCTAAAGTAGTGCACTATATAGGGAATAGGGTGCCATTTGGGACGTGACCAGGGTGTGTGAACGTGCTCGGAGGAAACTATGAGATGGCTTAGAGAGGAGGAGGAGGGGGGGGGGGGCCTCGCACCTGTGGGATTTGGTCTGAAAAATCCCCCTCCTTCACCCTTGAAGGCTGTCAGCTCACAGGCAGCAAACGCTGTGCGACGCCACCCCAGCCCTCCCGCCACCCCAGCTCTCCCGCCACTCCAGCCCCCTCACACCCCGAGGAGCTCAATGGAGGCCCACCCCCGAGCCATGCCCAGCCTGTCCTCTCTCCTTGCCAGTGGTATTTCCTCCCAGATTCTCTCCAGTTGAAATCCCAAGGGGTCACGGCGACCTCCGCCAGAACTAAGCAGTCAAAACAGCTCTCTGCTCCAGGCAGTCACCATGTACCAGGACAACTGAGACTCTCTGGCAGACAGGTCAAACCAATGTTTTGTCTTGACCAGCTGAAACTACCATTTTGAATGCTCTGATGATAAATAACAGAGAGATTGTTATTTATTGTGTAAGCTAATATTTATTGTATACTATGAAATGTACATACAATGTGATATAATAGTGTTGTAAAACAGAATAAACTAAAGAAGCCTAATTTAAGCCAAAATATGTACAAAAGACCAGCAACTAACTACACAGTGTTTGATCTGAAGGTGATCTGTTTTCTCCTGTCCACAGAGCTGTTGTTGCATCATGTTTATCAGAGCATCTGTGTGTTGTGTAACTCTACATAGCTGTGTGCGTGTGTGTGATTGTGTGTGTGTGTGTGTAAGTAACTAAGCTGTGTGAGAATGACTGTAATTAGTTCCTCAGCAGGGGGCTTCTTCCTACACTACCAGTCAAACGCTTCAGAACACCTACTCATTTCAATAGTTTTTCTTTATTTTTTACTATTTTCTACATTGTAGAATAATAGTGAAGACATCAAAACTATGAAATAACACATATGGAATCATGTAGTAACCAAAAAAAAGTGTTTCAACAAATCAAAATATTTTTTTTATATTTGAGATTCTTCGAAGTAGCCACCCTTTGCCTTGAGGACAGCTTTGCACACTCTTGGCATTCTCTCAACCAGCTTCATGAGGTAGTCACCTGGAATGCATTTCAATTAACAGGTGTTCCTTCTAAAAAGTTCATTTGTTTGAGCCAATCAGTGGTATACAGAAGATAGCCCTATTTGGTAAAAGACCAAGTCCATACTATGGCAAGAACAACTCAAATAAGCAAAGAGAAACGACAGTCCATCATTACTTTAAAACATGAAGGTCTGTCAATACGGAACATTTCAAGAACATTGAACGTTTCTTCAAGTGCAGTCGCAAAAACCATCAAGCGCTATGATGAAACTGGCTCTCATGAGGACCACCACAGGGACGGAGGACCCAGAGTTACCTCTGCGGCAGAGGATACGTTCATTAGAGTTACCAGCCTCAGAAAATGCAGCCCAAATAAATGCTTCACAGAGTTCAAGTAACAGACACATCTCAACATCAACTGTTCAGAGGAGACTGTGTGAATCAGGCCTTCATGGTTGAATTGCTACAAAGAAACCACTACTAAAGGACACCAATAATAAGAAGAGACTTGCTTGGGGATTAGACCGGTGGAAATTTGTCCTTTGGTCTGGAGTCCAAATTGGAAATGTTTGGTTCCAACTGCCATGTCTTTGTGAGATGTGGTGTGGGTGAAAGGATGATCTCTGCATGTGCATTTCCCACCGTTAAGCATGGAGGAGGAGGTGTTATGGTGTGGAGGTTCTTTGCTGGTGACACTGTCAGTGATTTATTTAGAATTCAAGACACACTTAACCAGCATGGCTACTATAGCATTCTGCAGCGATACACCATCCCATCTGGTTTGGGCTTAGTGGGACTATCATTTGTTTTTCAACAGGACAATGACCCAAAACACACTTCCAGGCTATGTAAGGGCTATTTTACCAAGAAGGAGAGTGATGGAGTGCTGTATCAGATGACCTGGCCTCCACAATCCCCCAACCTCAACCCAATTGAGATGGTTAGGGATGAGTCGGACCGCAGAGTGAAGGAAAAGCAGCCAACAAGTGCTCAGCATATGTGGTAACTCCTTCAAGACTGTTGGGAAAGCATTCTATGTAAAGCTAGTTGAGAGAATGCCAAGAGTGTGCAAAGCTGTCATCAAGGCAAAGGGTGGCTATTTGAAGAATCTCAAATTTCAAATATATTGAGTTGTTTAACACTTTTTTGGTTACTACATGATTCCATATGTGTCATTTCATAGTGTTGATGTCTTTGCTATTATTCTACAATGTAGAAAATAGTAAAAATAAAGAAAAACCCTTGAATGAGTAGGTGTTCTAAAATGTTTTACTGGTAGTGTAGTTGCACAGGGTTTCCTGTCTGGATTTATGGACTGCTTCCTTTCTGGATATATGGACTGCTTCCTGTCTGGATATATGGACTGCTTCCTGTCTGGATGTATGGACTGCTTCCTGTCTGGATATATGGACTGCTTCCTGTCTGGATAAATGGATATATTCTCCGCTGCTAGGGGGTGTTATATTATCACTCACACAGAGGGCTCTGACTCGCTCACACAGAGGGCTCTGACTCGCTCACACAGAGGGCTCTGACTCGCTCACACAGAGGGCTCTGACTCGCTCACACAGAGGGCTCTGACTCGCTCACACAGAGGGCTCTGACTCGCTCACACAGAGGGCTCTGACTCGCTCACACAGAGGGCTCTGACTCGCTCACACAGAGGACTCTGACTCGCTCACACAGAGGGCTCTGACTCGCTCACACAGAGGTGTCTGACTCGTTCACACAGAGGTGTCTGACTCGTTCACACAGTTAACAGTTATTCAGAGCTAAAATTGACTGCAGTTGAGATCTAAGATTTCCTCCATTAAAGTGTAACATAATATTAGACATTTTGGGAAGGGAACTATGTCCTGGCTGTTGTTGAAGTAATGAGCTTCATCAGTGGGTTCCATCTCTGGGTAGTGATAGTCACCACTCAGCATGTATTAATATCATAGGAGATGACTTAGGCCATAACACCCAGATATTATGTTCTCAGACATAGACATGCTAGACCCATTCATGATACAGTATATCTGCACTCCATAGGAAAGCCCTATTCATGATGTATCTGGCACTCCATAGGAAAGCCCTATTCATGATGTATCTGGCACTCCATAGGAAAGCCCTATTCATGATGTATCTGGCACTCCATAGGGAAGCCCTATTCATGATGTATCTGCACTCCATAGGAAAGCCCTATTCATGATGTATCTGCACTCCATAGGAAAGCCCCATTGAGTCTGTGTGAGTGCCTGTAGGTGTGGTGATGTCATCAGTCTGTCATCAGGTGTAGTAAAGGGGTCAGCTTATGTTCTTGTCGATGTTTGATTATTTTTTTTGCCCTGCTATGATTTTCTCACATCACATTTGTCTGTCTGTGTCTCTCTCTCGCTTTATCCTCTGTTCTTTCTTTCTCACACACACTCCCTCCCTCCCTCCCTCCCTCCCTCCCTCCCTTTCTATTTCTCCCTCCCTCCCTCCCTCCCTCCCTCCCTCCCTCCCTCCCTCCCTCCCTCCCTCCCTCCCTTTCTATTTCTCCCTTTCTATCCCTCCCTCCCTCCCTTTCTATTTCTCCCTCCCTCCCTTTCTATCCCTCCCTCCCTCCCTCCCTCCCTCCCTTTCTATTTCTCCCTCCCTCCCTTTCTATTTCTCCCTCCCTCCCTCCCTTTCTATTTCTCCCTCCCTCCCTTTCTATCCCTCCCTCCCTCCCTCCCTCCCTCCCTCCCTCCCTCCCTTTCTATTTCTCCCTCCCTCCCTTTCTATTTCTCCCTCCCTCCCTTTCTATCCCTCCCTCCCTCCCTCCCTCCCTCCCTCCCTCCCTCCCTCCCTCCCTCCTCCCTCCCTCCCTTTCTATTTCTCCCTCCCTACCTCCCTCCCTTTCTATCCCTCCCTCCCTCCCTCCCTCCCTCCCTCCCTCCCTCCCTCCCTCCCTCCCTCCCTCCCTCCCTCCCTCCCTCCCTCCCTCCCTTTCTATTTCTCCCTCCCTCCCTCCCTCCCTCCCTCCCTCCCTCCCTCCCTCCCTCCCTCCCTCCCTCCCTCCCTCCCTCCCTCCCTCCCTTTCTATTTCTCCCTTTCTATCCCTCCCTCCCTCCCTTTCTATTTCTCCCTCCCTCCCTTTCTATCCCTCCCTCCCTCCCTCCCTCCCTCCCTCCCTCCCTTTCTATTTCTCCCTCCCTCCCTTTCTATTTCTCCCTCCCTCCCTCCCTTTCTATTTCTCCCTCCCTTTCTATCCCTCCCTCCCTCCCTCCCTCCCTCCCTCCCTCCCTCCCTCCCTCCCTCCCTCCCTTTCTATTTCTCCCTCCCTCCCTTTCTATTTCTCCCTCCCTCCCTTTCTATCCCTCCCTCCCTCCCTCCCTCCCTCCCTCCCTCCCTCCCTCCCTCCCTCCCTCCCTCCCTCCCTTTCTATTTCTCCCTCCCTACCTCCCTCCCTTTCTATCCCTCCCTCCCTCCCTCCCTCCCTCCCTCCCTCCCTCCCTCCCTCCCTCCCTCCCTCCCTCCCTCCCTCCCTCCCTCCCTTTCTATCCCTCCCTCGCTCCCTCCCTCCCTCCCTCCCTCCCTCCCTCCCTCCCTCCCTTTCTATTCCTCCCTCCCTCCCTCCCTCCCTCTGTTTCTCCTGTGGAAAGCCATGTCTGCTGTAGTGCTTGGCATTTTTTGCGGTTTGACTGGCACTTCCTGTCCTGAACGAGAAGCACGGCTGCAGTAAAGAACATTCCTACAGTCTTCTAGATGTTTCTGTTATTTTCCTTCTTTTTATTAGTTCAGTTTGTTGAATGAAAAAAAGATCTGGTTCTTAAGTAAGTCTCTAATGTATTTATCGCGAGTCTTTAAATGAGCGTTGTTTGCATAATAACAGCAGGCTTATACCTAATTGTAGACTTCAGGCGTGTTTTGTATGAGATGATTCACATAGAGAATTAAATGGGACTGTAGGTACTGGTAGAAGAACCACAAGCCAATTTCAACGCTAGCTAATACTTGCAGTACAACCACAAGGTTACACTGTCTCATTCGACGTCCCCACACAGTACACGCATGTGCACTCACACAAACATATGCTGAACAAACACACTGAACCCCCCTCCCCCCCAAACACATGTCCGCATCACCTTCCATGCTTATGTGCACCTGTGGAATGTAACAACCGTACATTGACTATAGCTCAGCCTTCAACTCAATAGTTGAATCCTCCAAGCACATCATTAAGCTCCGGGCCCTGGGTCTGGACCCCACCCTGTGCCACTGGGTCCTGAACTTCCTGACGGGCCGACCCCCAGGGGGTCAAGGGTAAGAAACAACACCTCTACTTAGCTAATCCTCAATATGTGCCCCACAAGGATGTGTGCTCAGCCCCTCCTGTGCTCCCTCTTCACCCATGACTGAGTGGCCACGCACGCCTCCAACTCAATCATCAAGTTTGCAGACGACACAACAGTAGTAGGCCTGATTACCAACCACGACCAGACAGCCTACAGGGAGGAGGTGAGGGCCCTGGCAGAGTGGTGTCAGGGAAATAACCTCTCCCTCAACGTCAACAAAATGAAGGAGCTGATCGTGGACTTCAGGAAACAGCAGAGTGAGCACTCCCTTATCCACATCGACGGGACCGCAGTGGAGAAGGTAGAAAAATGTAAGTTCCTCGGCGTACACATCACTGGCACTGTGGTGAGGAAGGCGTAGCAGTGCCTCTTCAACCTCAGGAGGCTGAAAAAATTCCATAATTTGACTTTTAGATTTGTGTATTGTTGTAAATTGTTAGATACTACTGCACTGTTGGAGCTAGGAACACAAGCATTTCGCTACACCCGCAATAACATCTGCTAAATATGTGTGCATGACCAATAAAATGTGATTTGATTTGATTTGACAGACATAAAAATACTGTTAACCAAGGTCTCTCACAGTGGGGCCACTGACTGACTGACTGACTGACCACAGACTGAATAAAGGTTGAATCATTGACAACAAAGCTCTTGATAGTGTCAGGAACAGGAAGCCACTTACAACCGGCTGATTGCTCTCTTTTTCTGTTTTTCATGCACCTGCCTGTAAACCCTGCTTTGTTCCTGACTTACTGGTTGCCCTTTTCCCTCTGCGAACACACACACACACACACACACACACACACACACACCGACTCTGTAATCCAATTATACAGCTGCAGATTTTCAGAGCGAGGGAGGGGTGGGCACAACAGCTGTGTATTACTCCTGGATTCTGCTTGGAGACAGACGGACAGTCATTGCACTGACCCGGCTCTGGTGTGTGTGTGTGTGTGTGTGTGTGTGTGTGTGTGTTATTCACGAAGGAGCCGGCTCGATGACAGCTAAATTTAGGAAGATCTGGTCTTCTCTAATAAAATGCAAACCATCAATAGCAATGAAAGTTCAACCGCAAATAGATTTAAGCCAGTTGCCATAACTTTGAATTCAGGTTTAAACTTCTTCTCATTCGGCGGCAGCTAAGCAGTAGCCTATCCTTAATGGTTACCACCTGTGCTACAGTGAAAGTCTGTAATTGGACAATGTGTTCACTTGGCCAGAGAGTGTATAGAGTTTCAGAGTCACCTACTGTCCTCTTTCAACATGGAGATTTAAAAGGGAAATCTGCAGTTCAAAATTAATGGATATACATATTACATTTAAAATTCAAAATGTTTATGTAGCAATCGCAGATTTGACCTTTAACTTAACCACCCCCGGGGAAATGATGGCCTGTCTGTCTTCTCAACAGTCAAGCCTGGATATAAACAGAGTAATAAATTAATCAACCATGCCATACATCACTAAGGTACATAACTAGGGCCAGGAGATTTTCAGGGTCAGGTTATTTCGTCAGGAAAAACTCAGGGCTTTACTCATACACACTCCTACACTCTCCTACACTCTCCTACACACTCATACACTCTCCTACACTCTCCTACACACTCATGCACACTCCTACACTCTCCTACACACTCATGCACACTCCTACACTCTCCTACACACTCATGCACACTCATACACTCTCCTACACTCTCCTACACACTCATGCACACTCCTACACACTCATGCACACTCCTACACTCTCCTACACTCTCCTACACACTCATACACACTCATACACTCTCCTACACTCTCCTACACACTCATACACTCTTCTACACACTCATACACTCTCCTACACACTCATACACTCTTCTACACACTCATACACTCTCCTACACTCTCATACACTCTCCTACACACTCATACACTCTCCTACACTCTCCTACACACTCATGCACACTCCTACACTCTCCTACACACTCATGCACACTCCTACACTCTCCTACACTCTCCTACACACTCATGCACACTCCTACACTCTCCTACACACTCATGCACACTCCTACACTCTCCTACACTCTCCTACACACTCATACACTCTTCTACACACTCATACACTCTCCTGCACACTCATATAAACTGTACTGTATGTGTGTTTATAGTTTTGTTTAATGTTGTGTTAGTGTATGTAAGTTGTTCTGTCTGAAACTTTGTTCCCCCTGTCCCCCTGTTGCTATTGGACCAGGTCTCTCTTGGGAAAGAGATGTTATCTCAATGAGAAAAACCTGTATAAATAAAGTTTATTTTATTTTTTATAAATAAAAAACACTCATACACACTCATGCACACTCAAAACCGCATTCCAGCCGGTGTCTATTCCACAAGTTGCCACCGGCTAAATCTATGACGTTAAAATGCCTATTTACTCTGTTTAATCTGACTGCTGCAATCCACTGTCTCATCAGCCCAGCCAGGCAATTTATGAACTTGATGTCAGTCTTTGGTCGAGTCCCTCTCAGTCTGGTTTCCATTAGAATCAGTCTCAGGTCGAGTCCCTCCCAGTCTGATTGCCATTAGAGACAGTCTTAGGTCGAGTCCCTCCCAATCTGGTTGCCATTAGAGCCAAGTCAGTCTCAGGTCGAGTCCCTCCCAATCTGATTGCCATTAGAGTCAGTCTCAGGTCTAGTCCCTTCCCGTCTGATTGCCATTAGAGTCAGTCTCAGGTCGAGTCCCTCCCAGTCTGGTTGGTATTAGAATCAGTCTCAGGTCGAGTCCCTCCCAGTCTGATTGCCATTAGAATCAGTCTCAGGTCGAGTCCCTCCCAGTCTGGTTGCCATTAGAGTCAGTCTTAGGTCGAGTCCCTCTCAGTCTGGTTGCCATTAGAATCAGTCTCAGGTCGAGTCCCTCCCAGTCTGATTGCCATCAGAGTCAGTCTCAGGTTGAGTCCTTCCCAATCTGGTTGCCATTAGAGTCAGTCTCAGGTCTACTCCCTCCCAATCTGGTTGCTTTTTGAGTCAGTCTCAGGTCTAGTCCCTCCCAATCTGATTGCAATTAGAGCCCAGTCAGTCTCAGGTCGAGTCCTTCCCAATCTGGTTGCCATTAGAGCCCAGTCAGTCTCAGGTCGAGTCCTTCCCAATCTGGTTGCCATTAGAGCCCAGTCAGTCTCAGGTCAAATCCTTCCTAATCTCGTTGCCATTAGAGCCCAGTCAGTCTCAAGTCTAGTCGCTCCCAGTCAGTCTCAGGTCTAGTTCCTCCAGTCAGTCTCAGGTCGAGTCCCCCCAGTCAGTCTCAGGTCTAGTCCCTCCCAGTCAGTCTCAGGTCTAGTCCTTCCCAGTCAGTCTCATGTCAGGTCCCTCCCAGTTAGTCTCAGGTCGAGTCCCTCCCAGTCAGTCTCAGGTCTAGTCCTTCCCAGTCAGTCTCAGGTCTAGTCCTTTCCAGTCAGTCTCAGGTCGAGTCCCTCCCAATCTGTTGCAATTAGAGCCCAGTCAGTCTCAGGTTGAGTCCTTCCCAATCTGGTTGCCATTAGAGCCCAGTCAGTCTCAGGTCGAGTCCTTCCCAATCTGGTTGCCATTAGAGTCCAGTCAGTCTCAGGTCGAGTCCTTCCCAATCTGGTTGCCATTAGAGCCCAGTCAGTCTCAGGTCAAATCCTTCCTAATCTCGTTGCCATTAGAGCCCAGTCAGTCTCAGGTCTAGTCCCTCCCAGTCAGTCTCAGGTCTAGTCCCCCCAGTCAGTCTCAGGTTGAGTCCCCCCAGTCAGTCTCAGGTCTAGTCCCTCCCAGTCAGTCTCAGGTCTAGTCCCTTCCAGTCAGTCTCAGGTCGAGTCCCTCCCAGTCAGTCTCAGGTCGAGTCCCTCCCAGTCAGTCTCAGGTCGAGTCCCTACCAGTCAGTCTCAGGTCGAGTCCCTCCCAGTCAGTCTCAGGTCAAGTCCCTCCCAGTCAGTCTCAGGTCGAGTCCCTCCCAGTCAGTCTCAGGTCGAGTCCCTCCCAGTCAGTCTCAGGTCGAGTCCCTCCCAGTCAGTCTCAGGTTGAGTCCCCCCAAGTCAGTCTCAGGTCGAGTCCCTCCCAGTCAGTCTCAGGTCGAGTCCCTCCCAGTCAGTCTCAGGTCGAGTCCCTCCCAGTCAGTCTCAGGTCGAGTCCCTCCCAGTCAGTCTCAGGTCGAGTCCCTCCCAGTCAGTCTCAGGTCATGTCCCTCCCAGTCAGTCTCAGGTCATGTCCCTCCCAGTCAGTCTCAGGTCGAGTCCGTACCAGTCAGTGAGTTATGATCCTTCTTTTCCTGCTTCTCCTACTTTTCTAAGCTGGTAACACACCCCAGAAAATGTGCAGTTATCCATTTCCTCTGAAGAATGGAGAATGTCCAATAAATCAATGAATCCCTGCTGTTACCATGGCCGTGGGTTAGTGTATAGATACAGTAGAGGCAAACCTAACTCACTAAGCTAGGGAGTGAGGGAGGGAAGACTTCAAAGGTCCCCAGAACTCCAACCACAGCCATTCACAGTGCTTTGGCTGATGTCATATCGCATGCCTCTGCACGGGCCTGAAATGAACAGGACCACCCCTGAGCTTTGGTGGGGTTCCCCCACAGGAATAGAACATGAATGTCAAACCTTCATAATTCACAGATATCTGTTTGAAATAAAAAGCTTAGCAGGGCCTTCCCCCTTTTTCCAACACTGATGACAATGTGGTCGGTGAAAGGGAGGCTCGCTTGGAATAACAGTAACAGGAATGTAGATATGATCTTTAGAAAGGAACAGACAGTTTATCATGAATGTAGTTATCAATGTTAAAGTCTTGTTATCCTACCAAAATGTAAAGCATGTACAGTACCGGTCAAAAGTTTTGGAAAACACCTACTCACTCAAGGGTTTTTCTTTGTTTTTACTATTTTCTACATTGTAGAATAATAGTGAAGACATCACATCTATGAAATAACCCATATGGAATCATGTAGTAACCAAAAAAAGTGTTAAACAACGTCTCAATGTCTCTATTTTTGGTTTGGTCAGGGCGTGAGTTTGGGGTGGGCATTCTGTTTTGTTCTATGTTTTCTATTTCTGTGTGTTTGGCCGGGTGTGGTTCTCAATCAGAGGCAGCTGTCTATCGTTGTCTCTGATTGAGAGCCATACTTAGGTAGCCTTTTGCTCACCTGTGTTTTTGTGGGTAGTTGTTTTCTGTTTTGTGTGTTTCTGCACCAGATAGAGCTGTTTCGTTTGTGCCGCTTTGATCATTTTTGGTCTCGTGTTCGTTCATAATAAAATAGCATGAACACGTACCACGCTGCACCTTGGTCCTCCACTCCTACCAACAGCCGTTACAATATATTGGAGATTCTTCAAAGTCGCCACCCTTTGCCTTGACGACAGCTTTGCACACTCTTCTGATGGGTACTGTATATTATCCTACTGTACAAAGCCTATCCTCTGATATATACCACAAGATGATGTGTAACCGTGTGCATATCCTAGTGGAGTCGAGAATACAAGGCATAAGCACTAAGATATGACAAAGTAACACAAGGTTACATATGCTTCAGATTTGACAGTTTGTTTTGGAATGGCTACATACAGAGCAGTCTGTAAGAGAGCAGTCTATAAAAGAGCAGTCTGTAACAGAGCAGGATGACAGAGGGCGGGATGACAGAGGGCAGGATGACAGAGGGCAGGATGACAGAGGGCAGGATGACAGAGGGCAGGATGACAGAGGGCGCAGGATGACAGAGGGCGCAGGATGACAGAGGGCGCAGGATGACAGAGGGCGCAGGATGACAGAGGGCGCAGGATGACAGAGGGCGCAGGATGACAGAGGGCGCAGGATGACAGAGGGCGCAGGATGACAGAGGGCGCGATGACAGAGGGCGCAGGATGACAGAGGGCGCAGGATGACAGAGGGCGCAGGATGACAGAGGGCGCAGGATGACAGAGGGCGCAGGATGACAGAGGGCGCAGGATGACAGAGGGCGCAGGATGACAGAGGGCGCAGGATGACAGAGGGCGCAGGATGACAGAGGGCGCAGGATGACAGAGGGCGCAGGATGACAGAGGGCGCAGGATGACAGAGGGCACAGGATGACAGAGGGCACAGGATGACAGAGGGCACAGGATGACAGAGGGCACAGGATGACAGAGGGCACAGGATGACAGAGTTAGTGCAACGGATAGATGACAATCTGGTATTCACTGATTTGTGTTTCACCAAGGTGGCCGGAAGCAGCTGATGAAACACAGGTTTACTGGAATCATCCTTGAGTCCGCCAGTCCGCCCGGGAATGTGGTCCAGCAGAGTAAGGGATTGGAAAGTTTCACTGAAGAACAGAAAGCCAAAGTGTGTTTGGCTCATCCTGATTCTAAGGGTCAATGCCCAGTTAAACAGAGAGGGAGGTATATTTATAGAACAGGAGTTCACTTAGGGATTTCAGGATCTCCAAACCTGAACCAAAGGGAAAGGGCTAGAAATTATCTGCTGGCTTGGCTTGCACTGAGACTGAAGGGGCCATTACTGGCCATCCGTTGGGTCTGACTGCAGGACAGGTGTGGGTGGGGGGGGGGGGGGGTGGAAACGTGTGTGTGTGTGTGAACGAGAAAGAGACTGAAAGAGTTTGTTGTCTGGGATGTGGGATACGTGTGTGTGTGTGTGTGTGTGTGTGTGTGTGTGTGTGTGCATGCGTTAACAAACCCCTGTCTGTCTGTCTCTCATTCCAGCATCATGTTACAGGGCTGGCTGTGTCAAAGGACAGACAGATGTTCTGGAATGCGTAGACAGCACACCAACATTCTATTTCGTCGCTACAGGGGCACACGTGAGAAGAATCTCTCTCTTTGACAAGCTGAACCCCCCCCCAAAAAAATACATATCTAAACCACCACCTTGATGGAAAGACAAGAGAACCCCACAGACATTTAAACAATTTGAAAAATATTTTGGACTAATATTTTTATGGGATATTTTTTTTCTTCAACCAATTGAATAAATTCTTTAAATTTGTCACTTTCCAAAACAAAGCATTCTCATAGATCATCATATAACGATAACATTCTAGAATGTGGAAAGAGGAAGGAAGGAAGCAGTGATTTCTTAAGATTGACATACAGTATCTATCATCTACAGGAGTACACACACACATGTACGTTGGAGGGGAGATCAATACGTTTGTTTCCTGTTCAGTAGACGTTGGAGGGGAGATCAATACGTTTGTTTCCTGTTCAGTAGACGTTGGAGGGGAGATCAATACGTTTGTTTCCTGTTCAGTGGACGTTGGAGGGGAGATCAATACGTTTGTTTCCTGTTCAGTAGACGTTGGAGGGGAGATCAATACGTTTGTTTCCTGTTCACTAGACGTTGGAGGGGAGATCAATACGTTTGTTTCCTGTTCAGTAGACGTTGGAGGGGAGATCAATACGTTTGTTTCCTGTTCAGTAGACGTTGGAGGGGAGATCAATACGTTTGTTTCCTGTTCAGTAGACGTTGGAGGGGAGATCAATACGTTTGTTTCCTGTTCAGTAGACGTTGGAGGGGAGATCAATACGTTTGTTTCCTGTTCAGTAGACGTTGGAGGGGGGATCAATACGTTTGTTTCCTGTTCAGTAGGGGGGATGGGGGCAATGCAAATAGTCTGGGTATCCATTTGATTAGATGTTCAGGAGTCTTATGGCTTGGGAGTAGACTTGGAGCTCCGGTACCTCTTGCCGTGCGGCAGCGGAGAGATCAGTCTGTGACTAGGGTGGCTGGAGTCTTTGACCATTTTTAGGGTCTTCCTCTGACACCGCCTGGTACAGAGGTCCTGGATAGCAGGAAGCTTGGCCCCAGTGATGTACTGGGCCGTCAGCACTACCCTCTGTAGTGCCTTGTGGTCGGAGGCTGAGCAGTTGCCATACCAGGCAATGATGCAATCAGTCAAGATGTTCTCGATGGTGCAGCTGTAGAACCTTTTGAGGATCTGAGGACCCATGCCAAATATTTTCAATCTCCTGAGGGGGAATAGGTTTTGTCTTGCCCTCTTCACGACTGTCTTGGTGTGCTTGGACCATGTAGGTTTGTTGGTGATGTGGACACTCTCAACCTGCTCCACTACAACCCGTTGATGAGAATGGGGGTGTGCTCGGTCCTCCTTTTCCTGTAGTCCACAATCATCTCCTTTGTCTTGATCACGTTGAAGGAGAGGTTGTTGTCCTGGCACCGCATGGCCAGGTCTCTGACCTCCTCCCTATAGGCTGTTTCGTTGTTGTCGGTGATCAGGCCACTGTTGTGTCATCGGCAAACTTAATGATCGTGTTGGAGTCGTGCATGGCCGTGCAGTCATGAGCGAACAGGGAGTACAGGAGGGGACTGAGAACGCACCCCTGAGGGGCCCCTGTGTTGAGGATCAGCGTGGCGGATGTGTTGTTACCTACCCTTACCATCTGGGGGGCAGCCCGTCAGGAAGTCCAGGGTCCAGTTGCAGAGGGAGGTGTTTAGTCCCAGGGTCCTTAGCTTATTGATGAACTTTGAGGGCGCAATGGTGTTGAACACTGAGCTGTAGTCAATGCATAGCATTCTCACATAGGTGTTCCTTTTGTCCAGGTGTGAAAGGGCAGTGTGGAGTGCAATAGAGATTGCGTCCTCTGTGGATCTGTTAGGGCGGTATGCAAATTGGACTGGGTCTAGGGTTTCTGGGATAATGGTGTTGCTGTGAGCCATGACCAGCCTTTCAAAGCATTTCATGGCTACAGACGTGAGTGCTACAGGTCAGTAGTCATTTAGACAGGTTACCTTGGTGTTCTCAGGCACAGGGACTATGGTGGTCTGCTTAAATCATGTTGGTATTATAGACTCAGTGAGGGAGAGGTTGCAAATGTCAGTGAAGACACTTGCCCGTTGGTCAGCGCAGTACACGTCCTGGTAATCCGTCTGGCCCTGCGGCCTTGTGAATGTTGACCTGTTTAAAGGTCTTACCCACATTGGCTGCGGAGAGCGTGATCACACAGTGTTGAAAGACACTTAAAATTATTAAAATACAACAACAAAAAATGATTGTGAATGTGTTGAATTGTGTTTGGGAAATAAAGATAGACATGGTTTTAAAAAGGTCGCGGTAATATTTCGTTCAGTACAAAAAAAATTGTAGGCAACTTAACTTACCCTATGTTTTCAAAACTGTAATGTTTACATGAATTCTGACTGTTTCTCAGGGATACACAACATCCTGAAATATATGTAGATGTCTGTGTTAGAAATAATACTATATTTCCCTTGATGGAGTGATGCTGAATGTAAAAAAAAAACAGGGATCAACATACCCCACTTTCCCCTATGTCATCTGCATAGAAGCTTAGTTTGACATCTCTTTACCTATTTTAATTCCTTTTACGATCTCTGAGTAAGCAAGCTAAGGGTTCTAAAGACAGGATAAAGAGCAACGGTGAGAAAACGAACCTATGGCCTGATCCTCCGTGGAGGGTGAAGGCATCTGACATCAGACCGTTAATGGACCCTAGTGGTTAGAGCAGTTGGACTAGTAACCCAAAGGCTGCAAGTTCATGTCCCCGAGTTGACAAGGTACAAATCTGTCGTTCTGCCCCTGAACAAGGCAGTTAACCCACTGTTCCTAGGCCGTCATTGAAAATAAGAATTTGTTCTTAACTGACTTGCCTAGTTAAATCAATAAAAAAATGCGGATTTTGGTTGTTGCTAACTTGTATAAAGTTTGGTCCTAAACAACGTGGTCGAATGCCTTCTCCGCGCCCAAGGAAACCGCCATTGTTGGGAAAGTGTTTAGGTTTTGCATAACAGGTATTTGCAGTGAAATAGCTGCCAGTACAATTTATATTAAGATGGAAGAACTCTGCCAGTACTGTTTATATTAAGATGGAAGAACTATGCCAGTACTGTTTATATTAAGATGGAAGAACTATGCCAGTACTGTTTATATTAAGATGGAAGAACACTGCCAGTACTGTTTATATTAAGATGGAAGAACACTGCCAGTACTGTTTATATTAAGATGGAAGAACACTGCCAGTACTGTTTATATTAAGATGGAAGAACTCTGTAATAAGCCAATATTCAATATGAGATGGGGATCTCTGCAGGTGAAGAGTCTACAGATACTGAATTAACGGTTCTGGAAAACTGGAACTAAAGACAGGACTCTATGCTATGTTGAGTCAACTGTCTTCACGTACCTGGTGCCCAATATTACCAGACGATGCTACAGAACACCAGCTAACCACAGCTATGGGACAAAGAGTCCTTCTCAAACATTCTTAAGGCAAGGAAGGAGGGAGAGGTAAAGGGGGGAAAAGAGAAGAGGAAAGGAAATGGGGGTAGAGAGAAAAAGAGGCAAAATGTTATAAGTAAGGTATTGTCTCAAATTCCACCCTATTCCCTATGTAGTGGGGAATAGCAATAGGTCTCTGGTCAAAAGTAGTTCACTACAAAGGAAATAGGGTACCATTTGGACCACACACTGAGGCTGGCCAAGCGTGTGAGGAATGTACCAGAGACTTCAAAACAACATCCTTAGGGAGAAGCAGCAGAGACGGAATGCAGGCAGCCAGCGGCTGGGTAGGGGCGGGAGCGGAGGGGAGGAGATGGAGGCAGGAGGGGAGGGGAGTAGGAGGCCCTCCCTGAATTCTATTTTTAGAACGTCCACCTCACCTCATTAAAAACCAGGTGCTTTCGTAACCCCAGCAGGTCTCCTCGAGGGAGGCCATTCTTTTAGGCAAAAGTAATCAGATTCTGAGGAGGATGAGATGATGGGGCTGGATGAAGGAGGATGATGGGAGGATGAAAGATGATGATGGGAGGATGATGGAGGATGAAGGAGGATAATGGGAGGATGAAGGAGGATGATGAGAGGATGAAGGAGGATGTTGATGGAGAATAATGGGGAGGATGATGGAGGATGATGGGAGGATAGTGGGAGGATGAAGGAGGATGATGGAGAATGAAGGAGGATAATGGAAGGATGATGGAGGAGGATGAAGGAGAAAGATGTGAGGATATTGGGAGGATGAATTTGTGGCATCGAGAATTTGTGGCATGACTTGAAGATTGCTGTCCAATGCTCCCCAAGAACTTGAACAGCTTGAACAGTTTCGTTATTAAGAATGGTAAAATGGGCCTCCCGGGTGGCGCAGTGGTTAAGGGCGCTGTACTGCAGCGCCAGCTGTGCCATCAGAGACTCTGGGTTCGCGCCCAGGCTCTGTCGTAACCGGCCACGACCGGGAGGTCCGTGGGGCGACGCACAATTGGCCTAGCGTCGTCCGGGTTAGGGAGGGCTTGTCCGGTAGGGATGTCCTTGCAGCGACTCCTGTGGCGGGCCGGGCGCAGTGCTCGCTAACCAAGGTCGCCAGGTGCACGGTGTTTCCTCCGACACATTGGCTGGCTACCGGGTTGGATGCGCGCTGTGTTAAGAAGCAGTGCGGCTTGGTTGGGTTGTGTATCGGAGGACACATAACTTTCAACCTTCGTCTCTCCCGAGCCCGTACGGGAGTTGTAGCGATGAGACAAGATAGTAGCTACTAAAAACAATTGGATACCACGAAAAAGGGGTGAAATTCCAATAAAAGAATGGTAAAATATTGCCAAATCTATGCCAATCTTGCTTCCACCATCTTTCTACTCTACCCTTACCAACAGGCCCCTTTCTACTCTGTCTACCCTTACCAGTGTTATCTGAAGGGGATGGAAATGTATCCAATTATGATATTTCAGTTTTGTATTTCTAATGTTTAAATGCATGAAACTCACAACTTGAAGGGGGTGCAGACTTTCTGGTACAGTACGTGCCTGTCATCACTCTCGTGTTCTCTGTGATGGCGCCGGCGGGTGTGATATGGGAACAGGTACTTCCATCAGCAGCACCGTCATCAACAATCCTTTCCCAGGAGGATCAACTTTTCGGTGGGGAGACGCCTATGGAAGCCCTGTTTTCATTTGGCAGGAAATCAAGTGGCAAAGCTTCATTCCAGCACCTCCACGGCTTCACTTTGATGTCACGGGATTTGAGGTTGGTTGGAATGGGAGGACAACACTAATGCTGAACAAGAGTCCCACCCTATTCCCAACATAGTGCACTTCTTTTGACCAGAGCCCTATGGGTTTTTTACTTATTTATTTAACCTTTATTTAACTAGTCACGTTAGTTAAAGAACATATTGTTATTTACAATGACGGCCTACCCAGGCCAAACCCGGACGACGCCGGGCCAATTGTGAGACGCCCTATGGGACTCCCAATCACGGCCGGATGTCATACAGCCTGAAATCGAACCAGGGTCTAAAGTGACGCTGCTAGCACTGAGATGCAGTGCCTTAGACCACTGCGTCACTCGGGAGCCCCCCCCCAGTCAAAAGTAGTGCCACTATATAGGGAATAGGGTGCCATTTGGGACGCATTTTACAGTGCAAGGAGGTTTCACAGCAGGGCAACTGTCCCGCGGGAAAATGACTGGAAAATATTAAATAGTAGTGTATCATGTAGATTAAAGTGTTTGAAATAACGTCTGGAGCGGCCGGGAGAAGAGAAGGAGACCCACCTTCCTGCACTGGGTGAGAAAAGACACAATTACATCACCTCAGCAGTAACTAAATCCCCTGGCTTACTGTATTTTTTTTGATTGAGTCCTGTGTTTGCAACCTTGTCCAGTTCAGACTCAATTAGAATAATATTGACATAAATTTGGTGTGCCAGTTCAAAGGGGTTTGTCTGGGTCTGGGAGGGAGGGAGGGAGAGAGAGAGAGAGAGGCAACTAGAGGCTTGATCCATGGTAAGGGAGATGTTTTTATCGCCCAGGTAGAAAATGCTGGCTGACTGGCTGACTGTCTGGCTGGCTGGCAGTCAGAGGCTGGGTGGAACCATGCTGGGGGTCAGGTGTGAAGACAAGGGGCCTCAGGTAGAATGACATCGTTGTTGTTGTTGTTGTCTGCCTGGTTGTTCCAACTAGACTAGTAGATTACAACTCCCACTGCTTTTCACTTGTTATTCAAGTAGTTTCGTGTTGTAGGGCCTCTCAGGTAAGATAATAAGAACTGCCAAGTCTTTGTTTAATCGCATTGTGATCCAGATATGTATGGGGTAAAGACCTTCTGCGAGGATGTACCGCACATACATCAATTTACTGAATTAATAAAACACTGTTTTCTTTATGAAACAGAATTAAATGTAATAATGTGGGAATAAATGTTGTTTTGCATTGCACTAGTTCTGATTGGCCCTCTGTCTCAAAGCCCACGTATAAAATACACCAAACATATTCAGCACCTTTTCATTTTACGGTGTACAACTTTTGACCAGAGAATAGCGTCCCCCCACAGAACGAGACGTGGCCCACCTCAACTTTCTGTTAATCTCAGCGGGAAAGTTACAGCGACGTAATCAGTTTGTCCGACAGGCTCCGATCACACAGCTATGCTCTGGGCTGAAGAGCACTCCGCCCTCCCGCGCTGGCCAACTCCTCCTCTACTAACGCTGGCAAACTCCTCCTCTACTAACGCTGGCCAACTCCTCCTCTACTAACGTTGGCCAACTCCTCCTCTACTAACGCTGGCCAACTCCTCCGGTCAACTCCTCCTCTACTAACGCTGGCCAACTCCTCCGGTCAATTCCTCTTCTACTAACGCTGGCCAACTCCTCCGGTCAACTCCTTCTATACTAACGCTTGCCAACTCCTCCTATACTAACGCTGGCCAACTCCTCCTCTACTAACGCTGGCCAACTCCTCCGGTCAACTCCTCCTATACTAAAGCTGGCCAACTCCTCCTCTACTAACGCTGGCCAACTCCTCCTCTACTAATGCTGGCCAACTCTTCCTCTACTAACGATGGTCAACTCCTCCTCTACTTACGCTGGCCAACTCCTCCTCAACTAACGATGGTCAACTCCTCCTCTACTAACGCTGGTCAACTCCTCCTATACTAACGCTGGTCAACTCCTCCTATACTAACGCTGGCCAACTCCTCCTCTACTAACGCTGGCCAACTCCTCCTCTACTAACGCTGGCCAACTCCTCCTATACTAACGCTGGCCAACTCCTCCTCTGCTAATGCTGGCCAACTCCTCCTCTACTAACGCTGGCCAACTCCTCCTCTACCAATGCTGGCCATCTCCTCCTCTACTAACGCTGGCCAACTCCTCCTCTACTAACGCTGGCCAACTCCTCATCTACTAATGCTGGCCAACTCCTCCTCTACTAACGCTGGCCAACTCCTCCTATACTAACGCTGGCCAACTCCTCCTCTACTAACGCTGGCCAACTCCTCCTCTACTAACGCTGGTCATCTTCCCTAACAGGTGAGGTCAGCTTCACTAACAGGTGAGGTCAGCTTCACTAACAAGTGAGATCATCAGGCATGGAGGAAATGTGAGTCAGCTGAGATAAGAGTGTGAAAGGGAGGTTGACTGTGTGGTGGTCGTGACCTGGTAGTGAGTCCCAAATGGCACCCTATACCCTACAAAGTGCACTACCCTATTCCACTATTACATACATTGGGCCTTGGTCAAAAGTAGTGCACTATATAGGGAATAGGGTGCCATTCAGTCCTAAACTCTGCCCTCCATCTCTTCTTCTCCACAGGAGGTCCAAGAAGCTCCCTGATGATAAGCCCTGTTGGCCCTCACACTTTGCTGCCTGCCTGAGATATGAGACGAGGGGGAGAGAGAGTCAACCCAACCTAACCCAACGCAGATGAATCTCGTAGGATGTCGACGTGTCTCACATCGCTGTAAGTAATGAGGGAATATTTTTTGTTTATCTGACTGGGACCTACCACAGTGTTCGATGCGTCAATAAGTAAAGGTTCTTTGAAGGCTTTCAACAGCCAACGGCTTCCAAAGGATTTGAAAAGTGTAGACTTAGGATGACTCACAAGGGCGGTGGACACTGAGAGCAGTGGCTGAACAGTAGACCTGGGCCTGCACTCCAAATGGGAACATATCCAAAAGTAGTGTACTATGTAGGGAATAGGACTCTGGTTTAAAGTAGTGTACTATATAGGGAATAGTGCTCTGGTCTAAAGTAGTGTACTATGTAGGGAATAGGGCTCTGGTCTAAAGTAGTGTACTATGAAGGGAATAGAGCTCTGGTCTAACGTAGTGTACTATGAAGGGAATAGTGCTCTGATCTAAAGTAGTGTACTATGTAGGGAATAGGGCTCTGGTCTAAAGTAGTGTACTATGAAGGGAATAGTGCTCTGGTCTAACGTAGTGTACTATGAAGGGAATAGTGCTCTGATCTAAAGTAGTGTACTATGAAGGGAATAGTGCTCTGGTCTAACGTAGTGTACTATGTAGGGAATAGGGCTCTGGTCTATAGTAGTGTACTATGAAGGGAATAGGGCTCTGGTCTAAAGTAGTGTACTATGTAGGGAACAGGGCTCTGGTCTAAAGTAGTGTACTATGAAGGGAATAGTGCTCTGGTCTAAAGTAGTGTACTATGTAGGGAATAGTGCTCTGGTCTAAAGTAGTGTACTATGTAGGGAACAGGGCTCTGGTCTAAAGTAGTGTACTAAAGAGGGAACAGGGCTCTGGTCTAAAGTAGTGTACCATATAGGGAATAGTGCTCTGGTCTAAAGTAGTGTACTATGTAGGGAATAGGGCTCTGGTCTAAAGTAGTGCACTATATAGGGAATTTGGGCTCTGGTCTAAAGTAGTGTACTATATACGGAATAGTGCTCTGGTCTAAAGTAGTGTACTATATAGGGAATTTGGGCTCTGGTCTAAAGTAGCGTACTATGTAGGGAATAGGGTGCTATTTGGGCCGCAAGCTTAATTCCGGCAGGGACCTGGGTGCTTTGTCCGTGGTCGATGCGTTCAAGGCTTTGACTGTTGGCTGGTGTGAGTCACCAGAGTGCAGTGGTACAGACAGACACATCAGGCGGAGTGGAGATCAACACCAGTCAAACACATCTAGGAGGCGTCCAAAATTACACCCTATTCCCTATATAGTGCACTACTTTTGAGCACAGGCTATAGAGCTCTGGTCAAAAGTAGTGCACTTTATAGGGAATAGGGTGCCATTTGGGACTCAGATGTTTTTTCCGTCTACGCTGTTCGTTATTAACACAGGAACCAATTAACTCTGTTAGAGTCAAAGGGTTTGTTTTGGAGCCAAGTTGGATGACCTTACAGAGGGTTGAGGTCAGGGGAGATGTCACCTCAATCAAATCTTCACCCATTAGGCTTCCTAATATATCATTCAGGTATATTTCCACTCTATTGTACTCTAAAGCTGATTTCTGGGTATTGTGGACAATGGTCATACTACCAGACACTGGTCATACTACCAGACAATGGTCATACTACCAGACACTGGTCATACTACCAGACACTGGTCATACTACCAGACAATGGTCATACTACCAGACAATGGTCATACTACCAGACACTAGTCATACTACCAGACACTAGTCATACTACCAGACACTGGTCATACTACCAGACAATGGTCATACTACCAGACAATGGTCATACTACCAGACAATTGTCATACTACCAGACACTGGTCATACTTCCAGACACTGGTCATACTACCAGACACTGGTCATACTACCAGACAATGGTCATACTACCAGACAATGGTCATACTACCAGACACTGGTCATACTTCCAGACACTGGTCATACTACCAGACACTGGTCATACTACCAGACACTGGTCATACTACCAGACACTGGTCATACTTCCAGACACTGGTCATACTTCCAGACACGGGTCATACTTCCAGACACTGGTCATACTACCAGACACTGGTCATACTACCAGACAATGATCATACTACCAGACAATGGTCATACCACCAGACAATGGTCATACCACCAGACAATGGTCATACCACCAGACAATGGTCATACTACCAGACAATGGTCATACTTACAGACACTGGTCATACTACCAGACAATGGTCATACTTACAGACACTGGTCATACTACCAGACAATGGTCATACATCCAGACAATGGTCATACTACCAGACAATGGTCATACATCCAGACAATGGTCATACTACCAGACAATGGTCATACTACCAGACAATGGTCATACTTACAGACAATGGTCATACTACCAGACAATGGTCATACTACCAGACAATGGTCATACTACCAGACAATGGTCATACTACCAGACAATGGTCATACTACCAGACACTAGTCATACTACCAGACAATGGTCATACTACCAGACAATGGTCATACTACCAGACAATGGTCATACTACCAGACAATGGTCATACTACCAGACAATGGTCATACTACCAGACACTAGTCATACTACCAGACAATGGTCATACTACCAGACAATGGTCATACTACCAGACAATGGTCATACTACCAGACACTAGTCATACTACCAGACAATGGTCATACTACTAGACAATGGTCATACATCCAGACACTGGTCATACTACCAGACAATGGTCATACTACCAGACAATGGTCATATTACCAGACAATGGTCATATTACCAGACAATGGTCATACTACCAGACACTAGTCATACTACTAGACAATGGTCATACATCCAGACAATGGTCATACTACCAGACAATGGTCATACTACCAGACAATGGTCATACTACCAGACAATGGTCATACATCCAGACACTGGTCATACATCCAGACACTGGTCATATGTCCAAATGTATGAACATCCACACCCATTAGCTCCCTTAGTGCCAAGAATGAACTTGAACAGGAAACCTACCGGGATATACATGTATGCTATGGTCATGTGCAGACAAAGACATTGAACAACACATTGTAACGGGTTAATGTTGATTATATACCTGGCCTGTTTATTCCCACGCTCTACTCCCTGACTTTAAATGCTTATGTATGCTTAAATCCACCACAGTTCCACCTTTACACACAAATATGTCAACATCTCCCTCTCTCTTCCCGTCTCTCCCTCCTTCTTTCTCCTCGAGCAGTGTGGTGCTGGCCTCCTAGTGGTCATGTGTGGTACCACAGCAATACATGAGTTACGTGTGGTCATGTGTGGAAAGCTGTGCTCTGTACTGTACTGTACTGCAACAAGTTTGTGACGTGGTCAATGAATGTTAACAAAAAAGCAAATCGTAAACATGGGTTACACACATAGTAGAGCGCAAGAGTTCCAACAATAGCAGCTGATGCTGAAACTGTTGCTGCCTGGCAATCTGGCATCATTCCTAGTTGCACCTGTTCCAGTTGAGATGGTGTTTATTACTCTTAAATAGGTTGCAGGATTTGGATGTTGTCCTTGCCTGTTGCATGGTAGACGGTACATAAATAGCAACCGGTTGATCTTTTATGCAAAATCATTGGCTGCTGGGCTCTGTCCCGTGCCCAGTGTCCATGTAGTATCAAGGGAATTAGAGCTCTCTGACCTCTGTAGTATTTACTGAATCTGTCCATGTCCTGCCCATGAGGTATCAACAGCGTTACATGTCCTAACTCTCTCTCTCTACTGGCTGTCTCTCTAGACTGAGGCTGGTGTCTCTGAAATTCACACATTGCAACCATCAGCCTCCAGTGCTCTGAGCTCTGTGCAGGAAGGTCTCTCGGCTAGAGACCTCAAGGCACTCCACAGCTCTGCAGTCTTGAAATTTGTACGGCCCTCCTTAGTTACGGGTTCTGTTTTGAACTTATAATACATGTTTCATCTCCGAGGCCTGGTCCTGTCTCGTGTTTCCACGGCATGGTTTCCTCTCGCCAGACAGTCTCTGAGGATCAGGAGGCACTTTGCCTGCTTTCACATTCCCACACCTCTGGTTCCCACACCTCTGATTCTCTCACTTTTGGTTCTTTCACCTCTGGTTCTCGTACCTCTGGTTCCCACAACTCTGTTTCTCATTACTCTGGTTCTCTCATCTCTGGTTCTCTCACCTCTGGTTCCCACACCTCTCGTTCTCTCACCTCTGGTTCCCGCACCTCTCGTTCTCTCACCTCTGGTTGGAGGGAGGGAAGAGAGAGAGAGAGAGAGAGAGGTACAAAAACGGATTTAGCTTGTTCATTATGTTCTCAAATATGACCCCTGGTGTTATTGTGCTCGCTGTGGCGTTTGGGCAAACAGAACCTCTTGACTTTTTAGGTAGACACACACAGCGTCATGAGGTTGGCATGCTCCAGGAAATAGCTGCCGTCCGGGCAAGACAGAAAAAAAGAAAAAGAAAAAAAGCACAACATTTACTTTTTCCTTCCCCATGTGTGTTTCCTATTTAAGACTTGACAAGCGAGGAGTGGAGTGGACAGGCTGTTTTTGACTTTCAGAAATCATGTGTATGCTACCGTGTGAGAACATGACAGACCTGCCATCCTTCTTTAGCCTCTAATGTGGGTTTTAATAAGCTCAGGTTAAAATTTCATAGTATGTCAGATCAGACATCTATCTGGTTCTTAGAAACACCTGTCAATTCCTCTGTGCTCCATGTGGCAGTCTTTCATATCATCTCTCCCTCTTCCTCTCTCTGTTTCTCCCTCTCTCTCTCTCTCTCTCTTCCTCTCTCTGTTTCTCCCAATCTTTCTCTTCCTCTCTCTCCCTCTTTCTCTTCCTCTCTCTGTTTCTCCCTCTCTCTCTTCCTCTCTCCCTCTTCCTCTCTCTGTTTCTCTCTCTCTCTTCCTCTCTCTGTTTCTCCCTCTCTTTATCTTCATCTCTCTCCCTCTTTATCTTCCTCTCTCTCTTTCTCTTCCTCTCTCTCTTTCTCTTCCTCTCTCCCTCTTCCTCTGTCTCTTTTCCTCTATTTCTCTCCCTCTTCCACCCTCTCCTTCTCTTCCTCCCTCTCTCTCTTTCTCTGGCTCTCCCTCTCTCTCCCTCCCTCTCTTTCTCTTCCTCTCTCTCTCTGTCTTCCTCCCTCTCTTTCTCTCTCTATGAAATCTCAAAATGATAGCTTTTGCATGTTTGTCTTGGAGTTGAACATCCCATGTTTGTCCTCTACGGTTAAACTGATGCTCATTTTCAAACAGTAAGCTACCTTGACTAAAGCCTCACTTCCTATTCATGCAAAAGACCTCTGTGGCCCCGGCGCTATCTGTAGACTACCTCTAAGCAAGTTAAAGACCCCTGTGGCCCCGGCGCTATCTGTAGACTACCTCTAAGCAAGTTAAAGATCTCTGTGGCCCCGGCGCTATCTGTAGACTACCTCTAAGAAAGGTCAAGACCCCTGTGGCCCCGGCGCTATCTGTAGACTACCTCTAAGAAAGGTCATGACCCCTGTGGCCCCGGCGCTATCTGTAGACTACATATAAGAAAGGTCATGACCCCTGTGGCCCCGGCGCTATCTGTAGACTACCTCTAAGAAAGGTACAAGAGGAGGGGTACAGTGTTGGAAAAGGCTAAGTTTGACAAATGACAACGATTTACGGTACAGATCTGACATTGGTAGATAGTGAGCGATGCCTTCTAAACAAGTGACCATTACCTGTTATTGTGTGTCTGTACAGCATGTCACCTGGAATCACCTGGAATCACCTGGAATCACCTGGAATCACCTGGAATCACCTGGAATCACCTGGAATCACCTGGTGACAGTAACTATTGGGATGGTCTCAGTGTGTCATATGAAATGTTTTTATTTTATTTTAATGTTATTTAACTAGGCAAGTCAGTTAAAAACAAATTCGTATTTACAATGACGGCCTGCCAAAAGGAAAAAGGCCTCCTGCAGGGGACTGGGCTTAAAAATATAAATAAATTAAATAAAAATATTGATAAAACAAAAGGTCCATACTTTGTGTTCATCCCAAATGGCACCCTATTTCCTACATACTATATAGAAAATAGGGTGCCATTTGAGACGTACTCTTTGTCATGTTATTACCCCTAGTTATTACATAATCCTACTATCAATCTTTCCCCTTTACCTGTTACCACTTTATGTAGACTACGTTGGTCTGAACGGTGGCCAAAATGAACAATGTTCTCCTTTAGTCCATGTCAAATAACACTCACAGGCATCCTTGTCAGTTCCTGCTTTAGGACATAAAACAACTCCCACTTGGCTGGGCCTGTGTCTGAAAAGGTGAAATATGATACAGTAAATTGATTGTCTGTAGAAATAGCTCTTCTCTCAGGAATTAGGAAAGAAAACCATCTGGAATTGAAATATTTTCACCCCTTTGGGTCGCGTGTCATGACTCTTGTTTCCCCGGCTCCGGCCCGCCTCGCGGACTATTTAAAGATTCTCCTCTCCGTGCCTCAGTCCTCGAGCCCTGCAGCGAGTCAACACAGCCGATTGACTGTAGAGCGCGAGAAAAGGGAAACTCCTGTCTGTCTGAACGAAAACAAACGGGTTGTAGTGTGCACGCTGTTAAAATAAACTAGCAACAATGTCTGAGGAAATTATTACCAGAATGTGCCTTTTTCTACTCATCGTCTGCTCGGTAAGTTTAATATATAATATGACAGATTTTATGTATCAGATGTGAATAAAGTGCTGGATTTTCATCTATTAATTTATGTAACTTTGTCACTTTGCATTTTATGCAATAATAACCTATTCTTTCTCTCTCATTCACCCGGCTATTGTCATATGATTTGTCTTGTCTTCATATTTATTATTTAGTCATGTAAATGTTGATTTGAAGTACAAACTTTGGGAACGCATTGTGCAGTTATAGCAGCTAAAACATTCCATGGGGGTGTGGGCTCGCAGTAAACAGCTCTGTAAAGTAGCCTACAGCAGCTCTGTAAAGTAGCCTACAGCAGCTCTGTAAAGTAGCCTACAGCAGCTCTGTAAAGTAGCCTACAGCAGCTCTGTAAAGTAGCCTACAGCAGCTCTGTAAAGTAGCCTACAGCAGCTCTGTAAAGTAGCCTACTGCAGCTCTGTAAAGTAGCCTACAGCAGCTCTGTAAAGTAGCCTACAGCAGCTCTGTAAAGTAGCCTACTGCAGCTCTGTAAAGTAGCCTACAGCAGCTCTGTAAAGTAGCCTACAGCAGCTCTGTAAATTAGCCTACAGCAGCTCTGTAAAATAGCCTACAGCAGCTCTGTAAAGTAGCCTGTAAAGTAACCTATAGCAACTCTATAAAGTAGCCTACAGCAGCAGTTCTGTAAACAATGCAAGGTTATGAAAAAGTAGGGTTGTTATAATTGGATGTCACTGTTACTGAAATGATTGGATTCAAATAGGCTATGTTCTTGGGTTTTTTCTTATTAATTGCTACTAAAAGGAACATAAGTACAGAGAAGCAGTAAAAAATAACTTAGTAGCCTAAATTGCGACATAGGACCTACAATGTAGTGGCAAGTTGTTGTTGTCCCATTTTCTTAAATAGTTTTTAATCCATGTAGTGATAAAAGGTTAGCATAACATGGATTAAAAACTATTTAAGAAAATCGGACAACAACAATTTACCACTAAATTGTAGGTCCTATGTCGCAATTTAGGCTACTAAGTTATTTAGGTAAACAGCACATCAAGATTTGACAGCATTTGAGTAGCCTACATAGATTAGATTAGATTAGTACTTGCTGTAATACCACAGTGCATTACTCTCCATAGAAATGACTGCCAGATATGACTTGGCTACATCGAGTCATGTCTCCATCTTGTGGCAGTAAGATGCATTACAAGTGAGGTGTTAACTCAAAACGCGAAGAAGCCTGACTTACAACAGTATCTGCTTCTTTGACACACAGTGTCGACCTAACTCATTGACTTGAAGTTGAGTGGATTATCACATCTTCCCTGGAGACAAATCCTGATATCAGACACGTTATTCACACTATCCTACGTGTTTCCTTTAACATTTCTGACTGTTATATTTTCTTCCGTCTACAGACAATGGCCCAGGACTGTTCCGATCCCTGTGACTGTCCCTCGGACCCCCCTCCATGCCCGTTTGGTACCAGCCTGGTTCTGGATGGCTGTGGTTGCTGTAAGGTGTGTGCCAGGCAAGCCGGCGAGCACTGTACCCTCCTGGAGCCATGTGACCACCACAGGGGGCTTTACTGTGATTATGCAATGCTGAGTGACACTGAGCACGGCATCTGCATGGGTGAGTTGAATTCTCCTGTCAACTATTAAAGAAAGGGTAGGAGGTTTTGAGATCTATCGAGACTGTGATCACCTCTTGGCTCTCCTATTGTAGAAATTGCTACATATTTTGTGCAGACTTTGTCAGGGCTTAGATTATCATTATCCAAAGCGGGCAATCTCTGGGCTAATAATGTAAAGCCTTTGAAATATAAAATCTAAAATGGCGTCTCCTCCTCTGTGTTTCAGCCCAGGAAGGCCAGACGTGC
Organism: Oncorhynchus mykiss; assembly: GCF_013265735.2. Lineage (NCBI taxonomy): Eukaryota > Metazoa > Chordata > Actinopteri > Salmoniformes > Salmonidae > Oncorhynchus > Oncorhynchus mykiss. The sequence goes on from NC_050572.1 coordinate 9,014,259, forward strand.
GACCTGGGAGGGGTCATCTACCGCAGTGGTGAGACCTTTCAGCCCAGCTGCAAGCACCAGTGTGTCTGTATGAACGGAGAGATCGGCTGCGTGCCAACCTGTGCCAACAACGTGCTGCTGGCCTCTCCAGACTGCCCGTACCCACGCCGCATTCAGATCCCTGGGAAGTGCTGTGAGGAGTGGGTGTGTGATCAGAGCCCTCAGGACCACCCCTACCAGTCAGCCATGGCTGGTGAGTCTAACCTCCTACAAGCTCTTAAATTTTCTCTCTCTGTCTGGGTTTCTTTTCTCTCTTTACATCCCCTTAACTTTTTCTCTCTCTCTTTTAAAGCTAAACTCACATATTTTTCTTCTCCACAATGCTGTCCCTCTCTCTCTCGCTCTCTCTCTCTCTGTATCTCTCTCTCCCTCTCTCTCTCGCTCTCTCTCTCTCTGTATCTCTCTCTCTCTCTCTCTCTCTCTCTCTGTCTCTCTCTCAGTGTCTCTGTCTCACTCTCTCGCCCTCGCACTCTCTCTCTCTCTCTCCCTCTCTCTCTCCCTCTCTCTCTCTGTCTCTCTCTCTCTCTCTCTCTCTCTCTCTCTCTCTCTCTCTCTCTCTCTCTGTCTCTGTCTCTGTCTCTGTCTCTGTCTCTCTCTGTCTCTCTCTCCCCCTCTCACTCTCTCTGTCTCTCTCTGTCTGTCTCTCTCTCTCTCCCTCTCTGTGTCTCTGTCTCTCTCTCCCTCTGCCTCTCTCTCTCTCTCCCTCTCTGTCTCTCTCAGTGTGTCTCTCTCTCTCTCTCTCCCCCTCTCTGTCTCTCTCTCAGTGTCTCTGTCTCTCTCTCAGTGTCTCTCTCTGTCTCTCTCTGTCTCTGTCTCTCTCTCCCGCTCTCTCTCTCAGTGTCTCTGTCTCTCTCTTTACCAAAGTTCAAACTAACCACCTCTCCCGCTTCTCCTCCCCTCTTGTTCACCCCTTTCACCACTGTTCACCTTTTCCTCTCCCGTCCTCTTCTCTCAGGATCTGAAATTCACCCCTTGGTCTCTTCTTCCCCTCTATCAGTCTACAGAGAGGTGTCAGCCCACGGGCCGGTCCCGGTGGAGAGCCCCAGGGAGAACTGCATCGTCCAGACCACCAAATGGGACGAGTGCTCGGCCACCTGCGGCATGGGCGTGTCGTCCCGCGTCACCAATGACAACGAGCGGTGCCAGCTGGAGAGGCAGACCCGTATCTGTATGATCCGGCCCTGCCACGTGGAGCAAGAGAAGGACATCAAGGTGGATACATGGACTAATACCATTATATAGTATAACAACATATAGAGGAACGTATTATATAGTATAACAACATATAGAGGAATGTATTATATAGTATAACAACATATAGAGGAACGTATTATATAGTATATTATATAGTATAACAACATATAGAGGAATGTATTATATAGTATATTATATAGTATAACAACATATAGAGGAATGCATTATATAGTATATTATATAGTATAACAACATATAGAGGAATGTATTATATAGTATATTATATAGTATAACAACATATAGAGGAATGTATTATATAGTATATTATATAGTATAACAACATATAGAGGAATGCATTATATAGTATATTATATAGTATAACAACATATAGAGGAATGTATTATATAGTATATTATATAGTATAACAACATATAGAGGAATGTATTATATAGTATATTATATAGTATAACAACATATAGAGGAATGCATTATATAGTATATTATATAGTATAACAACATATAGAGGAATGTATTATATAGTATATTATATAGTATAACAACATATAGAGGAATGTATTATATAGTATATTATATAGTATAACAACATATAGAGGAATGTATTATATAGTATAACAACATATAGAGGAATGTATTATATAGTATATTATATAGTATAACAACATATAGAGGAATGTATTATATAGTATATTATATAGTATAACAACATACAGAGGAATGTATTATATAGTATAACAACATATAGAGGAATGTATTATATAGTATATTATATAGTATAACAACATACAGAGGAATGTATTATATAGTATAACAACATATAGAGGAACGTATTATATAGTATATTATATAGTATAACAACATACAGAGGAATGCATTATATAGTATATTATATAGTATAACAACATATAGAGGAACGTATTATATAGTATATTATATAGTATAACAACATATAGAGGAACGTATTATATAGTATATAGTATAACAACATAGAGAGGAATGTATTATATAGTATAACAACATATAGAGGAACGTATTATATATTATATAGTATAACAACATACAGAGGAATGCATTATATAGTATATTATATAGTATAACAACATATAGAAGAACGTATTATATAGTGTATTATATAGTATAACAACATATAGAGGAACGTATTATATAGTAAAACAACATATAGAGGAACGTATTATATAATGTATTATATAGTATAACAACATACAGAGGAATGTATTATATAGTGTATTATATAGTATAACAACATACAGAGGAATGTATTATATAGTAAAACAACATATAGAGGAACGTATTATATAGTATATTATATAGTATAACAACATATAGAGGAATGTATTATATAATATATTATATAGTATAACAACATATAGAGGAGCGTATTATATAGTATATTATATAGTATAACAACATACAGAGGAATGTATTATATAGTAAAACAACATATAGAGGAACGTATTATATAATGTATTATATAGTATAACAACATACAGAGGAATGTATTATATAGTATATTATATAGTATAACAACATACAGAGGAATGTATTATATAGTAAAACAACATATAGAGGAACGTATTATATAATGTATTATATAGTATAACAACATACAGAGGAATGTATTATATAGTGTATTATATAGTATAACAACATACAGAGAAACGTATTATATAGTATATTATATAGTATAACAACATAGAGAGGAATGTATTATATAGTATATTATACAGTATAACGACATATAGAGGAACGTATTATATAGTATATTATATAGTATAACAAAATATAGAGGAACGTATTATATAGTATAACAACATACAGAGGAATGTATTATGTAGTATATTATATAGTATAACAACATATAGAGGAACGTATTATATAGTACATTATATATTATATAGTATAACAACATACAGAGGAATGTATTATATAGTACATTATATATTATATAGTATAACAACATACAGAGGAATGTATTATGTAGTATATTATATAGTATAACAACATATAGAGGAACGTATTATATAGTACATTATATATTATATAGTATAACAACATACAGAGGAATGTATTATATAGTATATTATATAGTATAACAACATATAGAGGAACGTATTATATAGTACATTATATATTATATAGTATAACAACATATAGAGGAACGTATTATATAGTACATTATATATTATATAGTATAACAACATATAGAGGAACGTATTATATAGTACATTATATATTATATAGTATAACAACATACAGAGGAATGTATTATATAGTATATTATATAGTATAACAACAAAAAGAGGAATATATTATAAAGTATATTATATAGCTTATAATATATGCATGACATAAGATGATATCACATGGCATTTCTCAGCACATTTAATAAGTGAATACTATAATAAATAATATATATTTTCATCACAAATGTAAACAAGAAGCCATGCAATTCAGGACCATAGAATGTCTTTGGCTCCTTATCGTTTACTAAAGGTTAGACCCACGCTGCCCTAAGCACGATAGACCATGTAGCAAGTTGTTATTCCCATCCTAAACTAACCGCCAGTCATCTCCGTTCCACAGAGGGGGAAGAAGTGTGTACGGACCCCCAAGTCCCCGCGAGGCGTGCGTTTCCAGCTGTCAGGCTGCAGCAGCAGGAGGGTCTACAAGCCCAAGTTCTGTGGTGTGTGTACGGACGGGCGCTGCTGTACCCCCCACAGCACCGTCACCGCAGAGGTGGAGTTCCACTGTCCCGAGGGAGACGCCTTCAGACGCAAGATGATGTTCATCAAGACGTGCTCCTGTCACCACGACTGCCCACGAGACAATGACATCTTCCTGGCTTCGCACACACGCAGGATGATCGGGGACTATGACAACGATATGTAAACATCATGGCTGCCAAACAAACTGACAAACACATCAGCCCATACACACACACACACACACACACACACACACACACACACACACATATACACACACTGATAAAACTACTTCACATCGCTCTCACACACACATAGGCAGCTTTTCGAATTCCTGGACCCCTGTCTCTACCTTACTACCCATAGACATGTCTACCTAGTGGTGAGACTGAAAACAAGTTTGTGAGTTCAAGCATGAGATTGACTCTTTAGGATTTCTTTTGTTACTTTCGTTTTGAAGTTTTATTTGGGTTTTTAAACGCGCAGCTCTAAAGTCACCTGGCTCTTTGACTCGTCTGCCTGTGTATCTACAGAGATACTATAGGGTGGATCTGACGCACTGAGGAATCAATGTTAGCGACAAGTAGCACATCACTTAGGAAGGTATACAGTTATATTCACTGCTAAAGGGTTATAGGAGCATGACACGGTAGTGTACAGATGAGCAGAAGGTACTTACTCAAACAAATGTCACATTTTGACATAAAATGTTAGAATATAACATTTAAAAAATATATATATATATATTCATATGTTAAAGATTAGCAATACAGAAATAGTTTGAATATATTATACTACTAGTATGTGCCTCGACTGATCTGCATATTATTGAGTGAATATATATATATATATATATATGTATAATTATATACACCTGACACAAAACTATTGGAAATGTTTATGATTGAGTCTTTTAACTTCGACGGGGACGTTACCTATATCTCTCATTATTTAGTCACTTCATTAGTTGTTGCCCACTGATATATTTTTTTGTTTAGTCCAACGTAAGAGTTTGGGTCCCTAAAAAATAGCTTTGTCTGACCGTGAAATTCACGTTCACAGCATGGTCAAAAAGAGACTAAAATGACTAAAATCCAAAGGTAAAAAAAAAAACTCTAGTCCAAAAACACTAAAAACCAAAAAAGTGGCTTGGTTGAAGAATGTAAATAATATTATTTACTGTTAATTTAAAAAAGGGAAAGAAAGAACAAAGGAAATAAATAAATTCTGCATTGACGAATACACCTTGTGTAAATACTGTAAGACTGTGTACAGTTTAGTACTATAATTTATGTACCTGGTTGTTGTTGTTTAATTAATAACACCAGGTTGTAAGTTGTTGTTGTATTTGTATCCTACTTGTTTTTCACTGTAACCACCTGGCCAAGATACAAGCGAGTTCCTATTGTTGCACTTTTGTCTATTTCTAATTAAATAAATTATATATTTTTTATACTTAAACTACTTTTCATCCTTTGTCTGACTTACACGCTGAGACTAATTGTTTCTGAAATATTAATGTTAAAAGCCAGCATAGAAATCGAGGCATTTCTTAAAATAGAAGGTCTAGTCTAGAAGAGGGTGTGGCCAATACAGGCTGTCATAATTTCCCTGTCTGCTGTTATAATTCTAATGGAATGAGATGGAACATGGAACGTTCTAATGGAATGAGATGGAACGTTCTAATGGAATGAGATGGAACATGGAACGTTCTAATGGAATGAGATGGAACGTTCTAATGGAATGATACAGTAGCAGTCATCTAGTGCTATAGGACAGCAGAAGGACAGCAGGTAGCCTAGCGGAAGGTTGCTACTTTGAATCCCTCAGCCAACTAGGTGAAAAATCTGACAACGTTCCCTTGTAAGGATATGAGTGTCTGTATGGATATGAGTGTCTGTATGGATATGAGTGTCTGTATAGTGTCTGTATGGATATGAGTGTCTGTATGGATATGAGTGTCTGCTAAATGACCTCAAATGTAAATCTGAGAAATGGGAGGGGGGGGGGGGGGGGGGGGGTCAAAGACAAAGATGATTTGAAGAACACATTAAAAAGAGCTTATTAAGCTGCTAGAAGGCTGTGTTTGGGAAGTGAATCATGGAGGTGCCTACTGCTGCACATCCCCTCTTATCAGACTCACTGGCAGCCCACCAGACAGCTCTGGGGAGCGAGCTGATCTGCAGAGTAGCTGTATCTACGTAACTTAAGAGTTGGTTGTGTCCCAAATGGCAGATTATCACTCAGGGAGGGAGGGGGGGGGGGAGGGGGGGGAGGGGGGGGTCCCACATGCACAGTCAGCGTCTAAGTACCTGCGTATGATGTTATGGACGCGGCTGAGTGACGCGGGCCACAGTCGACTGCAGCATTTGCAGGGGACGCGCTGTCAAGGAGTAGGAACCAGGAACTAGTGTTCATGGGAAGGAATGTTGTTTTGGGTGTTTGCTTTACATATTTCATAGATTTTCTGCGTACATGTGTCATTTCACCAAAACACACACACACACACACACACACAGAGCGTGCCCTGCATGCACCTGGACCTCAGAATCCACCCTGGCAGAAATAGAAGGTATGGGGGAATTATGTGACTGAGCACAAAGCAATTCCTCTCTTCAACTCGTGTGCATTCTCCCGTTTAAATTTGAGATCAGTTCACCAATCTGAAAATACAGTAATGGTAATATGAGAGTATTATGAGCTGAACTGGAGCCCGTATTCGTTTTGAAAATCAAATGTATTTATACGAGCTGGTGCTGCTGTGTAGGAAGGGCGATGTAGCTACAGTTTCTGTTTGTATTAATGGAGCTGGTGCTGCTGTGTAGGAAGGGCGATGTAGCTACTGTTTCTGTTTGTATTAATGGAGCTGGTGCTGCTGTGTAGGATGGACGATGTAGCTACTGTTTCTGTTTGTATTAATGGAGCTGGTGCTGCTGTGTAGGAAGGACGATGTAGCTACTGTTTCTGTTTGTATTAATGGAGCTGGTGCTGCTGTGTAGGATGGACGATGTAGCTACTGTTTCTGTTTGTATTAATGGAGCTGGTGCTGCTGTGTAGGAAGGACGATGTAGCTACTGTTTCTGTTTGTATTAATGGAGCTGGTGCTGCTGTGTAGGAAGGGCGATGTAGCTACTGTTTCTGTTTGTATTAATGGAGCTGGTGCTGCTGTGTTGTAGGTAGGTGGCATTCACTTTGATTTCAATATGATGATATGTCCCAAATGGCACCCTATACCCTCTGTAGTGCATTACTTTTGACCAGGGCCAATAGGGCGCTAATCAAAAGTAGTGCACTATATAGGGAATAGGGCCCTGGTCAAAAGTAGTGCACTATACTGTATAGGGAATAGGGCTCTGGTCAAAAGTAGTGCACTATACTGTATAGGGAATAGGGCTCTGGTCAAAAGTAGTGCACTATACTGTATAGGGAATAGGGCTCTGGTCAAAAGTAGTGCACTATATATGGGGATAGTGTGCCATTTTGGTATTCAATCTATGAGCAGTTATCTGTGGGTGAGTATTAGAACAGGGATAGTTGTGAGTGGAATGATTATTTAGGTGTAAATTGCTATGTAGAGTCATAAAGAGATGCTCTTTAGCAATACGGTCGAGAGCGTGTCCATCCCCGTAGGCAGATGTGTGGGCGTTCTAAAATGAATCCCCAAATATGTCATGGCAACCTGCAAAAAGCATAGCTAAAGAGGACAGAGCTTGAAAACTAGAACAAAAATAAATAAATAAAAATAAGCTAAAAGACTGAGCTTAAATGTATTTATTATTTTTTTTAAACAACCTTTGTTTACAGTAAATGCCGAGTGAATGCCACCAGCAGCCTAGAGGAAGAGCAGGCTGTTGAGTGACCAGCACACACAGAGTCAACACAAACCATGCATTTAGGAAGTCTGTCATGTTTGGTTTCCTCTGCCGATGTTCTCCAGTGAGAGGACCTGACCGCTCACTGACCTCTCACCTCAAAGCCAAATCCACCTCTACATACTTTCACTGACCTCTCACCTGAAAGCCAAATCCACCTCTACATATTTTCACTGACCTCTCACCTGAAAGCCAAATCCACCTCTACATATTTTCACTGACCTCTCACCTCAAAGCCAAATCCACCTCTACATATTTTCACTGACCTCTCACCTCAAAGCCAAATCCACCTCTACATATTTTCACTGACCTCTCACCTGAAAGCCAAATCCACCTCTACATATTTTCACTGACCTCTCACCTCAAAGCCAAATCCACCTCTACATATTTTCACTGACCTCTCACCTCAAAGCCAAATCCACCTCTACATATTTTCACTGACCTCTCACCTGAAAGCCAAATCCACCTCTACATATTTTCACTGACCTCTCACCTGAAAGCCAAATCCACCTCTACATATTTTCACTGACCTCTCACCTCAAAGCCAAATCCACCTCTACATATTTTCTATTTAGAAAGGTTATCACCAGGTGAAGCACAATAATGAGAATGTTCAATGTAGGTTATGTTAAACTTGTTATCGCATACTGAGGTCCATCTGAGCATAGTCTATTATTTAAAAAACAACAGTGAGTAAAATGCATAGCCTACATTCATATCCTACATTTCAAAGGCAATGTGATAAAGTGTAAGCGATATTTTAATCGGGTGACTGATTAAATATTATTGATTATCGTGAATACGGCAGACCGGATAAGAGGATTGGACAAGTAACCGAAAGGTCGCTGGCTTGAATCCCTGAAACGACTAGGTGAACAAAATGTGTAGATGTGCCCTTGAGCAAAGGCACTTAACCTATAAGTCGCTCTGGATAAGAGTGTCTGATAAAATGTAAATTAATATTTATTCAGCCTAGAGGTCAAGATCTCCTGCCATCCCATGACCTTTTCCCTCAAAGGTGCATCTCACCGGCTACCACCCGGCAAGCGGTACCAGAGCGCCAAGTCTAGGACCAAAAGGCTCCTTAACAGCTTCTACCCCCCAGCCATAAAACTGCTGAACAATTAATCAAATGGACTATTTACATTGACCCCCCCCCCCCCCCCCCCCCCCCCATTTGTTTTGTACACTGCTGCTACTCGATGTTTATTATCTATGCATAGTCACTTCACCTCCACCTATATGTACATTATTACCTCAATTGACTCTGTACCAGTACCCCCCTGTATATAGCCTCCACATTGACTCTGTACTGGTACCCCCTGTATATAGCCTCCACATTGACTCTGTACCGGTACCACCTGTATATAGCCTCCACATGGACTCTGTACCAGTACCCCCTGTATATAGCCTCCACATTGACTCTGTACTGGTACCCCCTGTATATAGCCTCCACATTGACTCTGTACCGGTACCCCCTGTATATAGCCTCCACATTGACTCTGTACCGGTACCCCCTGTATATAGCCTCCACATTGACTCTGTACCGGTACCCCCTGTATATAGTCACCACATTGACTCTGTACCGGTACCCCCTGTATATAGCCTCCACATTGACTCTGTACTGGTACCCCCTGTATATAGCCTCCACATTGACTCTGTACCGGTACCCCCTGTATATAGCCTCCACATTGACTCTGTACCGGTACCCCCTGTATATAGTCTCCACATTGACTCTGTACCGGTACCCCCTGTATATAGCCTCCACATTGACTCTGTACCGGTACCCCCTGTATATAGTCACCACATTGACTCTGTACCGGTACCCCCTGTATATAGTCACCACATTGACTCTGTACCGGTACCCCCTGTATATAGCCTCCACATTGACTCTGTACTGGTACCCCCTGTATATAGCCTCCACATTGACTCTGTACCGGTACCCCCTGTATATAGCCTCCACATTGACTCTGTACTGGTACCCCCTGTACATAGCCTCCACATTGACTCTGTACCGGTACCCCCTGTATATAGCCTCCACATTGACTCTGTACCGGTACCCCCTGTATATAGCCTCCACATTGACTCTGTATCGGTACCCCCTGTATATGGTCTCCACATTGACTCTGTATCGGTACCCCCTGTATATAGTCACCACATTGACTCTGTACCGGTACCCCCTGTATATAGCCTCCACATTGACTCTGTACCGGTACCCCCTGTATATAGTCTCCACATTGACTCTGTACCGGTACCCCCTGTATATAGCCTCCACATTGACTCTGTACCGGTACCCCCTGTATATAGCCTCCACATTGACTCTGTACCGGTACCCCCTGTATATAGCCTCCACATTGACTCTGTACCGGTACCCCCTGTATATAGCCTCCACATTGACTCTGTACCGGTACCCCCTGTATATAGCCTCCACATTGACTCTGTACCGGTACTCCCCTGTATATAGCCTCCACATTGACTCTGTACCGTAATACCCTGTATATAGCCTCCACATTGACTCTGTACCGGTACCCCCTGTATATAGCCTCCACATTGACTCTGTACCGGTGCCCCCTGTATATAGCCTCCACATTGACTCTGTACCGTAATACCCTGTATATAGCCTCCACATTGACTCTGTACCGTAATACCCTGTATATAGCCTCCACATTGACTCTGTACCGTAATACCCTGTATATAGCCTCCACATTGACTCTGTACCGTAATACCCTGTATATAGCCTCCACATTGACTCTGTACCGTAATACCCTGTATATAGCCTCCACATTGACTCTGTACCGGTACTCCCCTGTATATAGCCTCCACATTGACTCTGTACCGTAATACCCTGTATATAGCCTCCACATTGACTCTGTACCGGTACCCCCTGTATATAGCCTCCACATTGACTCTGTACCGGTACCCCCTGTATATAGCCTCCACATTGACTCTGTACCGGTACCCCCTGTATATAGCCTCCACATTGACTCTGTACCGGTACTCCCCTGTATATAGCCTCCACATTGACTCTGTACCGTAATACCCTGTATATAGCCTCCACATTGACTCTGTACCGGTACCCCCTGTATATAGCCTCCACATTGACTCTGTACCGGTACCCCCTGTATATAGCCTCCACATTGACTCTGTACCGGTACCCCCTGTATATAGCCTCCACATTGACTCTGTACCGGTACCCCCTGTATATAGCCTCCACATTGACTCTGTACCGTAATACCCTGTATATAGCCTCCACATTGACTCTGTACCAGTACCCCCTGTATATAGCCTCCACATTGACTCTGTACCGGTACCCCCTGTATATAGCCTCCACATTGACTCTGTACTGGTATCCCCTGTATATAGCCTCCACATTGACTCTGTACCGGTACCCCCTGTATATAGCCTCCACATTGACTCTGTACCGTAATACCCTGTATATAGCCTCCACATTGACTCTGTACCGTAATACCCTGTATATAGCCTCCACATTGACTCTGTACCGTAATACCCTGTATATAGCCTCCACATTGACTCTGTACCGTAATACCCTGTATATAGCCTCCACATTGACTCTGTACCGTAATACCCTGTATATAGCCTCCACATTGACTCTGTACCGGTACTCCCCTGTATATAGCCTCCACATTGACTCTGTACCGTAATACCCTGTATATAGCCTCCACATTGACTCTGTACCGGTACCCCCTGTATATAGCCTCCACATTGACTCTGTACCGGTACCCCCTGTATATAGCCTCCACATTGACTCTGTACCGGTACCCCCTGTATATAGCCTCCACATTGACTCTGTACCGGTACTCCCCTGTATATAGCCTCCACATTGACTCTGTACCGTAATACCCTGTATATAGCCTCCACATTGACTCTGTACCGGTACCCCCTGTATATAGCCTCCACATTGACTCTGTACCGGTACCCCCTGTATATAGCCTCCACATTGACTCTGTACCGGTACCCCCTGTATATAGCCTCCACATTGACTCTGTACCGGTACCCCCTGTATATAGCCTCCACATTGACTCTGTACCGTAATACCCTGTATATAGCCTCCACATTGACTCTGTACCAGTACCCCCTGTATATAGCCTCCACATTGACTCTGTACCGGTACACCCTGTATATAGCCTCCACATTGACTCTGTACCGGTACCCCCTGTATATAGCCTCCACATTGACTCTGTACCGGTACCCCCTGTATATAGCCTCCACATTGACTCTGTACCGGTACTCCCCTGTATATAGCCTCCACATTGACTCTGTACCGTAATACCCTGTATATAGCCTCCACATTGACTCTGTACCGGTACCCCCTGTATATAGCCTCCACATTGACTCTGTACCGGTACCCCCTGTATATAGCCTCCACATTGACTCTGTACCGGTACCCCCTGTATATAGCCTCCACATTGACTCTGTACCGGTACCCCCTGTATATAGCCTCCACATTGACTCTGTACCGTAATACCCTGTATATAGCCTCCACATTGACTCTGTACCAGTACCCCCTGTATATAGCCTCCACATTGACTCTGTACCGGTACCCCCTGTATATAGCCTCCACATTGACTCTGTACTGGTATCCCCTGTATATAGCCTCCACATTGACTCTGTACCGGTACCCCCTGTATATAGCCTCCACATTGACTCTGTACCGTAATACCCTGTATATAGCCTCCACATTGACTCTGTACCGTAATACCCTGTATATAGCCTCCACATTGACTCTGTACCGTAATACCCTGTATATAGCCTCCACATTGACTCTGTACCGTAATACCCTGTATATAGCCTCCACATTGACTCTGTACCGTAATACCCTGTATATAGCCTCCACATTGACTCTGTACCGGTACTCCCCTGTATATAGCCTCCACATTGACTCTGTACCGTAATACCCTGTATATAGCCTCCACATTGACTCTGTACCGGTACCCCCTGTATATAGCCTCCACATTGACTCTGTACCGGTACCCCCTGTATATAGCCTCCACATTGACTCTGTACCGGTACCCCCTGTATATAGCCTCCACATTGACTCTGTACCGGTACTCCCCTGTATATAGCCTCCACATTGACTCTGTACCGTAATACCCTGTATATAGCCTCCACATTGACTCTGTACCGGTACCCCCTGTATATAGCCTCCACATTGACTCTGTACCGGTACCCCCTGTATATAGCCTCCACATTGACTCTGTACCGGTACCCCCTGTATATAGCCTCCACATTGACTCTGTACCGGTACCCCCTGTATATAGCCTCCACATTGACTCTGTACCGTAATACCCTGTATATAGCCTCCACATTGACTCTGTACCAGTACCCCCTGTATATAGCCTCCACATTGACTCTGTACCGGTACCCCCTGTATATAGTCTCCACATTGACTCTGTACCGGTACCCCCTGTATATAGCCTCCACATTGACTCTGTACCGGTACCCCCTGTATATAGCCTCCACATTGACTCTGTACCGGTACTCCCTGTATATAGCCTCCACATTGACTCTGTACCGGTACTCCCTGTATATAGTCACCACATTGACTCTGTACCGGTACTCCCTGTATATAGCCTCCACATTGACTCTGTACCGGTACCCCCTGTATATAGCCTCCACATTGACTCTGTACCGGTACCCCCTGTATATAGCCTCCACATTGACTCTGTACCGGTACCCCCTGTATATAGCCTCCACATTGACTCTGTACCGGTACCCCCTGTATATAGCCTCCACATTGACTCTGTACCGGTACCCCCTGTATATAGTCACCACATTGACTCTGTACCGGTACCCCCTGTATATAGCCTCCACATTGACTCTGTACCGGTACCCCCTGTATATAGCCTCCACATTGACTCTGTACCGGTACCCCCTGTATATAGCCTCCACATTGACTCTGTACCGTAATACCCTGTATATAGCCTCCACATTGACTCTGTACCGGTACCCCCTGTATATAGCCTCCATATTGACTCAGTAACAGTACCCCCTGTATATAGCCTCTTTATTGTTATTTTATTGTGTTACTTTTTATTATTTTTTACTTTAGTTAATTTGGTAAATATTTTTCTTAACTCTTCTTGAACTGAACTGTTGGATGAGGGCTTGTAAGCATTTCAAGGTCTATACTTGTATTTATTCGGCCCATAGAGACAAATAACGTTTAATTTGACCTCTGATGTCAGTGTAGCAACTTCAGCACATGGTCAGTTGGATGCATAAACACGAGCTGCTGTAGTTTAGGGTCTGCGCTGGCTACACACAAAAAACGTCTGGCTAAAAAAATATTGCACATTTCTACTACTCAACAACAACAACAACAACAACAACCCCAATCAGTGGTTGTTGTCAGTCACTAATCCCAGTCCGTGCACACCATTAGCCATACGACATCACAGTACCTGGCTGAGATAACGCGCTTTGCTCCAATCACCAACTTCCAGAGGCGGGTAAATGGATGTCGCGACCCCGACAGTAGACTACAATCAGAACTCCACAGTGACGGGGTTTTTTTGACGGAGGAATGCAGCTGTGTTGGTGAGAAAGGCTAAATGAATAGAAGACCCTACTGCACAAATTAGTAAATTACACGGGCATATAATAAGAAGGAATCGAAGACAACCCGCTGTCATCCTCCCAGGTAAACCCATTAAATCGAAAACGTTGTCAACGGCACGTTTTGTCTATTTCTGGAGCTGTCTCATTTGTGAATGTATGGGCAACGTCTGGCCAACGGTAGTCCGTTTTATCGTGTAGTTAAATGCTGTGGTGCAGTGGGTATATCATTTAGCAAAATGATATACTAGATATCTCGGGGAACACATTTTAGAGGGCTATGTTTTCATGTGCTCTGTGCTGACTATTTCACTGTCATTTTATGGGGTTTGTTTTGTCGTACGTCAGTCGGACACTGAGTCGGTCCTCTTTCCGTTCCTCCCGTCATAGTTTGTTCTAGAATTGTCAGTTAACGATGAGAGTATAGGCTAGGAAAGCCTAGGTAGGGTAAGTAGTCAGGTGGACTAGTGCATGGGAGCTAAATAAATCGGAGTGAAGAAGATTTCAAGTGGATTAGCCACCACTGGCACGGTAGCGCGCGCGCCTTTGGCTTTCATGCTATGGTTGTGACAGCTGTCGTCCGGTTCAGAGTTCCTGACGGTTAGAACGCTGGGCCACTAACCGAGTCGACAAGGTGAACACTGTCGTTGTGCTCTTGAGCAAAGCACTTATTAAGCCTAATTGCTTCGGGGTTGCAGTTGATAATGGCTGAGCCCCTCTCTGAGGGCGTTGGGATGAACGAACACCACATTGCCAAATTCACACATGCTTATAAACAAACGTGTACATGTATGAGGTAGGACAAATATAAGCAGCCACCTTATTATATATTATAATATGAGGGCCATGCGAAATAAATAACCCACACAGTGGAGGTGTGGTGTAGCCTATGCTAATAACGCGCATTTGACTGAGGATGCTTCAGTCGTGTGCATGGAATCTATGATAGGTCTACTATGGACCAAAAGTATAGGCTATTACTCCGCTTTGGTTTTACGTTCCTGTTATATTTTATCCACACACCGCCGGCGTGAGGGAACGTTAAGACTCATTGGCCTATTATATTTGCTGTCTGCTGCATAGATACAGTGGCTGTCTTCCGCGTTTCCAAGGCAGTCCGTTTCTGCTAATGCCAGCATCTCACCCCGCCTCTCTCGCGTCAGTCGGTGGCATCGCGTATTTCCCTTGCGGCGGACGCGGAAGGGAGGGAGGACGCACTTCAGTGGCCCAATGTAGGGTAGGCTGACAGCGCCGAGAAATTACGACTCTCATCCGCACCCTTATCCTCAGCCAGCGTCTACTCTCCTATTTTGGCAGACAGGCTCTTCGCTCGTCTGAGAAGCTTTTGTTTGCATCGTTTTAGGCCGCATCATTTATTGTCTACTCAAGGAACTGAAATGTATGATTAACACCTGCTTACCTGTCTGTCATACCTGTCAATAATATTATTATTGTCCCATATTTCCTTGTAAACAGGTAATACACTCAAATAGTTTAAGCCTGTAACATAACCATTGCTAATCATGAATACCCCCAATTATGTTAGGCAGGCCTACACATGCATGTTTTTGTAAGGTCAGAGAGAAGTTGACCCAGACACTGAGAACAGATGACCTTTGTGTGTTCAGGTGCTATGAAAAGTAAATTCTGACATCAGCTGTTTACCATCTAGAGACAAAACCTTCTCACACATCTGATCTGAAAATCAAGATAAACGTTCATAGGAAAAGACTCACTCAAGAAGTCAGTCTTCGTAGACTTCATCATTCATCATCTAACCTAGTCCTACTTTAAGTAGATCACTAACAGCAATCTGGAAGCTGATCACGTGATTGCTGCATCCTATTGGTGCCTCATTGCCAGTACAACCAAAACATCACAGTTTTGTGATGTCAACTTCCTCTATGGGAGTTTATCAAAATTGGATTTGTTTTTCAAATTCTTTGTGGGTCTCTGTAATCTGAGAGAAATATGTGTCTCTAAAATGGCAATAATGACCATATCAGAGACACATATTTACATCAGACTACACAGACCCACAAAGAATGTGAAAACAAATCCACTTTTGATAAACTCCCATATCTACTGGGTGAAATACCAGTGTGACATCACAGCAGCAAGATTTGTGACCTGTTGCCACAAGAAAAGGTCAACCAGTGAAGAACAAACACCATTGTAAATACAACCTATATTTATGTTGATTTATTTTCCCTTTTGTACTTCAACTATTTGCACATCATTATAACACTGCATATATACATAATATGACATTTGACATGTCTTTATTCTCTTGGAACTTTTGTGAGTGTAATGTTTACTGTTAATTTATGATTGTTTATTTCACTTTTGTTTATTATCTATTTCACTTGCTTTGGCAATGTAAACATAGGTGTCCTATGCCAATATAGCCCTTAGATTGAAATTGAGTTGAGAGTGGCAGAGAGTGAGACAGAGAGTGAGACAGAGAGTGAGACAGAGAGAGAGAGACAGAGAGAGAGACACAGAGATACAGAGAGAGAATGAGAGAGAGAGAGACAGAGAGAGAGAGACACAGAAAGAGAGAGAGAGAAACACACAGAGATAGAGTGAGACACAGAAAGAGACACAGAGAGAGAGAGAGAGACACAGAAAGACAGAGAGAGAGAGAGAGAGAGAGAGAGAGACACACAGAAAGAGAGAGAGAGAGACAGAGAGAGAGACACACAGAAAGAGAGAGAGAGAAACAGAGAGAGAGAGAGACACAGAAAGAGACAGAGAGAGAGAGAGAGAGAGTGAGAGAGACACAGAAAGCGACACAGAGAGAGAGACACACATAAGAGACAGAGAGAGAGTGAGTGAGAGAGAGAGAGAGAGAGACACAGAAAGAGAGAGAGACAGAAAGAGAGACAGATATATATCTCCCTCTCTCATTGTTTTTACACTCTCATGGAAACATACACCATGGTCTAATCTCCATTATTAACAGCTGGAGAGGACTTTTAGGATGTGTCCCAAATCGCACTCTTTCTGCCTACACGGTGCACTACTTTTGACCAGAGCCCCATGGGCCCTAAATGCACTATATGGGGAATAATGTGCCATTTGGTAAACATCCTTAGTGAAATAAACAGAACTAAGTGTAGAAGGAACTGCTGAGACAGGAGAAGAGACAGTAAGAAGATTTGCCCACTGACATGAACCATGAGCCATCTGTCCTTAACTTAATAGGAATTATATTCCATTCCTGACTACATTAAATATTGAGCACTGGGCTCTGTGGGCCTGATAAGAACAAGGTTGCCTCCTAAACTGAACTCTATTCCCTAAATAGTGCACTACTTTTGACCAGAGCCTATGGGGGTCCTCTTCAAAAGTAGTGCATTATGTAGGGAATAGGGTGCTATTTGGGACGTAGACCAAGTTCAAGTATTTATAGAGTAGTCGGAGCAGGCAGCTCTTTTCCTGCACTCTGATGAATCAGTTTGAAGTTAGCTCCACTAATGAGTTAGGACTTCTGACTCCTTCTGTGGTTCAGAGCAGGACTACCTCATTAAGACCCCGGATCTTCCTCCTCTTCTTGTAATCCATGTAATCCCTCTCAGCGTAGTATTTGGATAGTTAATGACGGGCTTCACCCCAAATGGCATCCTGTTACCTTTATAGGAATCGGGCTTCCGTTCGGAGATACCATTCAGTCTAATCTGAAGACACCATTCGGTTAGATTACAACAGCGATGATGAAGGGGGGAAATACATTGAAAAGAGAAAATAAGATTCTGCAGTTTAAGATCTTTGTATCGTCTCCCTCGTGGTATTCCCGTAAGCTACATAAAGTATTTATAGGGGAAGTATGCTTGGCTAGCTTCAGCACGCTTTTATATAGATGGATACACTGCACTCCTCTACGGAGGATTCTTTAGGTCAGTATAGATACACTGCACTCCTCTAAGGAGGATTCTTTAGGTCACTGCACTCCTCTACGGAGGATTCTTTAGGTCAGTATAGATACACTGCACTCCTCTAAGGAGGATTCTTTAGGTCACTGCACTCCTCTACGGAGGATTCTTTAGGTCAGTATAGATACACTGCACTCCTCTAAGGAGGATTCTTTAGGTCAGTATAGATACACTGCACTCCTCTAAGGAGGATTCTTTAGGTCACTGCACTCCTCCAAGGAGGATTCTTTAGGTCAGTATAGATACACTGCACTCCTCTAAGGAGGATTCTTTAGGTCACTGCACTCCTCTACGGAGGATTCTTTAGGTCAGTATAGATACACTGCACTCCTCTAAGGAGGATTCTTTAGGTCACTGCACTCCTCTACGGAGGATTCTTTAGGTCAGTATAGATACACTGCACTCATCTAAGGAGGATTCTTTAGGTCAGTATAGATACACTGCACTCCTCTAAGGGTAATTCTTTAGGTCAGTATAGACACTGCACTCCTCTAAGGAGCATTGTTTAGGTCAGTATAGATGGACACACTGCACTCCTCTAAGGAGCATTGTTTAGGTCAGTATAGATACACTACACTCCTCTAAGGAGCATTGTTTAGGTCAGTATAGATACACTACACTCCTCTAAGGAGGATTCTTTAGGTCAGTATAGATACACTACACTCCTCTAAGGAGCATTGTTTAGGTCAGTATAGATACTCTACACACCTCTAAGGAGCATTGTTTAGGTCAGTATAGATGGACACACTGCACTCCTCTAAGGAGCATTGTTTAGGTCAGTATAGATGGACACACTGCACTCTTGTTGATGAACATGCTCCAGTTGATAGAGAAGAAAGGATTACAGTAAATATTGATAATCAAAAACATGGTGATATAGTCCTGCTTGGCGGATCATTGTACTAGATTGTACTAGATTGTACTAGATTGTACTAGATTGTACTAGATTTTACTAGATTGTACTAGATTGTACTAGATTGAATTGTATTGTACTAGATTTTACTAGATTGTACTAGATTGTATTGGATTGTACTAGATTGTACTAGATTGTACTATATTGTATTGTACTAGATTGTACTAGATTGTACATTATACTGTACAACGTTATTGTAGCCTGGTCCCAGGTTCTCATGTCAACTCCTGTTTGGCACAGCAAGGAGTGGCATAATTACACAAACAGACTGGTACCCAGGATAACACCATTGTATTGTAAGTGGAATATCCAAATATCTAGGCTACAGTGTATGAGTTAGAATTGTCTGACCATGTATTTTTCTCTCCCTCTCTCACACACCCTGGACCCATGTACCCCTGGACCTATGTACCCCTGGCTGTCCACCTCCTCGGAAACTGTATCTCTGATATGTGGTGAGTATTTCATTTAATCCGCTTGGATGTTGATGAGAGGAAAGCTCAGCAGAAACTGCCACTTTGTTGTGATGGACATAGTGCACATATTGTTTGTGTGTGTGATCAGTGTGTGTGTGTGTACATGTGTGTGTACAGTGTGTGTATGTGTGGAGGTACAGTGTGTGTGTGTATAGTGTGTACAGTGTGTGTGTGTTTACAGTGTGTGTTTACAGTGTGTGATTGTGTTTACAGTGTGTGTGTGTTTACAGTGTGTTTGTGTGTGTTTACAGTGTGTTTGTGTGTGTACAGTGTGTGTGTGTTTACAGTGTGTGTGTGTTTACAGTGTGTGTGTGTGTGTTTACAGTGTGTTTGTGTGTGTACAGTGTGTGTGTGTTTACAGTGTGTGTTTACAGTGTGTGATTGTGTTTACAGTGTGTGTGTGTTTACAGTGTGTTTGTGTGTGTTTACAGTGTGTTTGTGTGTGTACAGTGTGTGTGTGTTTACAGTGTGTGTGTGTTTACAGTGTGTGTGTGTGTGTACAGTGTGTGTGTGTTTACAGTGTGTGTGTGTTTACAGTGTGTGTGTGTTTACAGTGTGTGTGTGTTTACAGTGTGTGTGTGTGTACAGTGTGTGTGTGTTTACAGTGTGTGTGTGTTTACAGTGTGTTTGTGTGTGTTTATGTAACGGATGTGAAACGGCTAGCTTAGTTAGCGGTGGTGCGCGCTAAATAGCGTTTCAATCGGTGACGTCACTTGCTCTGAGACCTTGAAGTAGTAGTTCCCCTTGCTCTGCAAGGGCCGTGGCTTTTGTGGAGCGATGGGTAACGATGCTTTGAGGGTGACTGTTGTTGATGTGTGCAGAGGGTCCCTGGTTCGCGCCCCGGTATGGGCGAGGGGAGGGACTAAAGTTATACGGTTACATTTACAGTGTGTTTGTGTGTGTACAATGTGTGTGTGTTTATAGTGTGTGGGTGTGTTTACAGTGTGTGTGTGTGTCTTCCTGACCTACACCGTTTTGATATAGTTCCTATTAACCTGTACACCCAAAAGGAGAGCACGTGCTTTCTGCTTCCCATTGATTTTATAACATGGCCTGCTGCTTCAGGAAGCAGTGTGGAAACAACAGGGGTAAAAACAGCTCTGAAAACAAGAGGTAATGTACTGTACCAAACTGCTGAGGCAGGGTTTTTCCTAACATCATCAGGGCACTTTCTGAACACTTCAGCCTGGTTTTCCCCACATCCCACTCTACCTCACTCAAGGTGTCAGTAGTTATGCCTCAGGGACTCAGTAGACCTACATTAAGAGATTTCAGCCACTTTTGTGTTGTTTTCCACACTCGAATGTGTTGAGATCAAAAGTCCTTCCCGGTGAAGAATCAGACAGCTGTGACTAATCTCTGGCATTTTCCTTTTGAGACCAAGGCCTCACATTCCCAAACTCAAAAGGTAGCACTCTGTTGTTTGTGTTGTGTCTGTTTATTTTCCAATGGTTCGAATCCAGGGCCGGACCACCACATCTGGGGCCCTGAAGGCACCTTCCTCCAGGCTAGAATCCTTTTTGGCAATTTTGATAAGAGAGAAGAAGAAAAGTTCAACGGCGGGTTCTCTTCAGATAGACAACTCTCCCAGCAAATCATCTTCAGATAGACAACTCTCCCAGCAAATCATCTTCAGATAGACAACTCTCCCAGCAAATCATCTTCAGATAGACAACTCTCCCAGCAAATCATCTTCAGATAGACAACTCTCCCAGCAAATCATCTTCAGATAGACAACTCTCCCAGCAAATCATCTTCAGATAGACAACTCTCCCAGCAAATCATCTTCAGATAGACAACTCTCCCAGCAAATCATCTTCAGATAGACAACTCTCTCAGCAAATCATCTTCAGATAGACAACTCTCCCAGCAAATCATCTTCAGATAGACAACTCTCCCAGCAAATCATCTTCAGATAGACAACTCTCCCAGCAAATCATCTTCAGATAGACAACTCTCCCAGCAAATCATCTTCAGATAGACAACTCTCCCAGCAAATCATCTTCAGATAGACAACTCTCCCAGCAAATCATCTTCAGATAGACAACCCTCCCAGCAAATCATCTTCAGATAGACAACCCTCCCAGCAAATCATCTTCAGATAGACAACTCTCCCAGCAAATCATCTTCAGATAGACAACTCTCCCAGCAAATCATCTTCAGATAGACAATTCTCCCAGCAAATCATCTTCAGATAGACAACTCTCTCAGCAAATCATCTTCAGATAGACAACTCTCCCAGCAAATCATCTTCAGATAGACAACTCTCCCAGCAAATCATCTTCAGATAGACAACCCTCCCAGAAAATCATCTTCAGATAGACAACTCTCCCAGCAAATCATCTTCAGATAGACAACCCTCCCAGCAAATCATCTTCAGATAGACAACTCTCCCAGCAAATCATCTTCAGATAGACAACTCTCCCAGCAAATCATCTTCAGATAGACAACTCTCCCAGCAAATCATCTTCAGATAGACAACTCTCCCAGCAAATCATCTTCAGATAGACAACCCTCCGAGCAAATCATCTTCAGATAGACAACTCTCCCAGCAAATCATCTTCAGATAGACAACTCTCCCAGCAAATCACGAGGCAGACATGCCAGAACGTTGCGATTCAAAAGCGAAGTTCGGCAGGCGGGTTCTCTTCAGATAGACAACTCTCCCAGCAAATCACGAGGCAGACATGCCAGAACGTTGCGATTCAACACCCTTTGCGATGATGGTAGCCACTCACTAAAATAACCTCTGTGATCTCCATATTCCTAGCTATTATTTTTTATTTTTTTCCCCCAAGCGGATCAGGTAGTGACGTTCAGATGTTGGATGTTGACTTTTTTCACGAATAATTTTCTTGCTGCATCTGTAAATAAAAAATAAAAAACAGCCTTGTGATTCCCTGAAAAAGAGCAGTTCTCTTTCTGACCATGTGGGGGCAGTCAAGTCACTAGTTGCTATCAAAATCACTTTCTCTCTCAAACGCGATAGGCACTATCACTGCAACATTCAGATGGTCAGAAAGGGATCAACAACTGTAGTTTTGTACAGCCTAATAACACTAGATACATATTGGTCTCCACTATGGCTACGACATACAAGTGCCAAGTGTATCCTAATGTCAAAATGTAGTTCAATCTTGGCCTGGGCTGGTGTAGCGGTTAGGTCTGCTGGCAAATATGGACAGTCAAATATAGACAGTCAAATATGGACAGTCAAATATAGACAGTCAAATATAGACAGTCAAATATAGACAGTCAAATATGGACAGTCAAATATGGACAGTCAAATATAGACAGTCAAATATAGACAGTCAAATATAGACAGTCAAATATAGACAGCCAAATATGGACAGTCACATATGGACAGTCAAATATAGACAGTCAAATATGGACAGTCCAGGGATATTTAACCCCCGATCTTGATAAGGAATGACCGTATCAGACACTGTTGGACAAAATAAATAGGAAACTAATCAAATAATAACACCAACATTAGTTTCCACTCATACAAAGTGTCTGGTAAATTGCCACAGTAGAGTTTCTGTGGTAAACAATGACATGCTTTATTTCTGTCGTTCAGAATTCTTGTCAAATAGATCCATCACCTGTAGTCTGTTCAAATAGGACGACGTTGTTCCGATTTACAATACCAATCAGAGGGCAAACATTTCTTGAAAGACTTTGGTTGTAAAGCAGGACTAAAGTAACGCCAACATCATGTTTCAGGGAGCGGTAATGAGGGGACCAGCAATGGTTGCAAATGAGATCAGCTGTGTTAGCACGTATTGATGGTTTAACGAAACATCAGCTGCCGATTGTCTCCTGCCGTCGATGGTTGCAATAGTGGTCGAATTAAGATCCGACATATGTAGGAAATGACGTAGGTCCTCTTTGCCAAAAGAGTCCATCATTGAAATCAGACCGTAGTCATTGAAGTCAGACTGTAGTCACCGAAGTCAGACTGTAGTCATTGAAGTCAGACCGCAGTCATTGAAATCAGACCGTAGTCACTGAAATCAGACCGTAGTCATTGAAGTCAGACCGCAGTCATTGAAATCAGACCGTAGTCACCGAAATCAGACCGTAGTCATTGAAGTCAGACCGTAGTCATTGAAGTCAGACCGTAGTCATTGAAATCAGACCGTAGTCACTGAAGTCAGACCGTAGTCATTGAAGTCAGACCGCAGTCATTGAAGTCAGACCGTAGTCATTGAAGTCAGACCGTAGTCATTGAAGTCAGACCGTAGTCACTGAAGTCAGACCGTAGTCATTGAAGTCAGACCGCAGTCATTGAAATCAGACCGTAGTCACTGAAATCAGACCGTAGTCATTGAAGTCAAACTGTAGTCATTGAAATCAGACCGTAGTCATTGAAATCAGACCGTAGTCACTGAAGTCAGACCGTAGTCACTGAAATCAGACCGCAGTCATTGAAGTCAGACCGTAGTCACTGAAGTCAGACCGTAGTCATTGAAGTCAGACCGTAGTCATTGAAGTCAGACCGTAGTCATTGCTGTTGCTTGTGTCGGTTTTTCACAGTGATGTAAAAATACTTTAAAGTATTAAACTAAACTACTTAAGTAGTTATTTTTACGTATGTACTTTACTTTACTATTTATATTTCTGACAACTTTTACTTCACTTCATTCCTAAAGAAAATAATGTACTTCTTACTCCATACATTTTCCAATGAATACATAGCAGGTCAGGAAAATTGCCTAATTCACACACTTATCAAGAGAATATCCCTGGTCATCCCTACTGCCTCTGATCTGGCAGACTCACTAAACAGAGAACATCCCTGGTCATCCCTACTGACTCTGATCTGGAGGACTCACTAAACAGAGAACATCCCTGGTCATCCCTACTGCCTCTGATCTGGCAGACTCACTAAACAGAGAACATCCCTGGTCATCCCTACTGACTCTGATCTGGAGGACTCACTAAACAGAGAACATCCCTGGTCATCCCTACTGCCTCTGATCTGGCAGACTCACTAAACAGAGAACATCCCTGGTCATCCCTACTGACTCTGATCTGGAGGACTCACTAAACAGAGAACATCCCTGGTCATCCCTACTGCCTCTGATCTGGAGGACTCACTAAACAGAGAACATCCCTGGTCATCCCTACTGCCTCTGATCTGGCGGACTCACTAAACAGAGAATATCCCTGGTCATCCCTACTGCCTCTGATCTGGAGGACTCACTAAACAGAGAACATCCCTGGTCATCCCTACTGCATCTGATCTGGCAGACTCACTAAACAGAGAATATCCCTGGTCATCCCTACTGCCTCTGATCTGGCAGACTCACTAAACAGAGAATATCACTGGTCATCCCTACTGCCTCTGATCTGGCAGACTCACTAAACAGAGAACATCCCTGGTCATCCCTACTGCCTCTGATCTGGCAGACTCACTAAACAGAGAATATCACTGGTCATCCCTACTGCCTCTGATCTGGAGGACTCACTAAACAGAGAATATCCCTGGTCATCCCTACTGCCTCTGATCTGGAGGACTCACTAAACAGAGAACATCCCTGGTCATCCCTACTACCTCTGATCTGGAGGACTCACTAAACAGAGAACATCCCTGGTCATCCCTACTACCTCTGATCTGGAGGACTCACTAAACAGAGAACATCCCAGGTCATCCCTACTGCCTCTGATCTGGAGGACTCACTAAACAGAGAACATCCCTGGTCATCCCTACTACCTCTGATCTGGAGGACTCACTAAACAGAAAACATCCCTGGTCATCCCTACTGCCTCTGATCTGGAGGACTCACTAAACAGAGAATATCCCTGGTCATCCCTACTGCCTCTGATCTGGCAGACTCACTAAACAGAGAACATCCCTGGTCATCCCTACTGCCTCTGATCTGGAGGACTCACTAAACAGAAAACATCCCTGGTCATCCCTACTGCCTCTGATCTGGCAGACTCATTAAACAGAGAACATCCCTGGTCATCCCTACTGCCTCTGATCTGCCTTTACTTCTCCTGTCTCTGGTCTCTTGTTCAGAGCTGGAGTGGAACAGCAGCACATCAAGAAGCCCCTCAGAGATGATGCGTCTAGAGGTTATCTAGATCACACAATGAATATACTTTGTTCTTTTGACAGTTGGGACAACTGTAAGTATAGTAGTACATACAGCTGCAGAATGTGATAGGAATTCAGTAGAAAATATGATATATATGATAAATATGATTGATATATGATAATATATCATAAGGATAAATTTAGGAGACATCTTTCAAGACTGGAACTTAACTTATCAGTGAGGGGGATTGATTGTTGCCTTTAGTGCCTTTAGGGAGACTGACAGAGGGAATTTTACCAAGTGAATATGAGGTTGTTGTATACAATATAAGGTTGTTGTATACATTATGAGGTTGTTGTTTACAATATGAGGTTGTTGTATACAATATGAGGTTGTTGTTTACAATATGAGGTTGTTGTATACAATATGAGGTTGTTGAATACAATATGAGGTTGTTGTATACAATATGAGGTTGTTGTTTACAATATGAGGTTGTTGTATACAATATGAGGTTGTTGTATACAATATGAGGTTGTTGTATACATTATGAGGTTGTTGTTTACAATATGAGGTTGTTGTTGTTTTTGTTGTTGTTAGTAAAGTTATATGTTTTCAAATGGACCACACTGCAGGATGTTGGCTAGTCTGAATTAACGTGAAAAATTATCTACACATTGAGCTACGCAATTTGTTAGATCTGGAGTGCAGACTAGTCAACAGACATATTGGGGCAGACTAGTCAACAGACATATTGGGGCAGACTAGTCAACAGACATATTGGTGCTGACTAGTCAACAGACATATTGGGGCAGACTAGTCAACAGACATATTGGGGCAGACTAGTCAACAGACATATTGGGGCAGACTAGTCAACAGACATATTGGTGCTGACTAGTCAACAGACATATTGGGGCAGACTAGTCAACAGACATATTGGGGCAGACTAGTCAACAGACATATTGGGGCAGACTAGTCAACAGACATATTGGGGTAGACTAGTCAACAGACATATTGGGGCAGACTAGTCAACAGACATATTGGGGCAGACTAGTCAATAGACATATTGGGGCAGACTAATCAACAGACATATTGGGGTAGACTAGTCAACAGACATATTGGGGCAGACTAGTCAACAGACATATTGGGGCAGACTAGTCAACAGACATATTGGGGCAGACTAGTCAACAGACATATTGGTGCTGACTAGTCAACAGACATATTGGGGCAGACTAGTCAACAGACATATTGGGGCAGACTAGTCAACAGACATATTGGTACAGACTAGTCAACAGACATATTGTGGCAGACTAGTCAACAGACATATTGGGGCAGACTAGTCAACTAGTCATTCTGAGATGATAATGAACTGTCTGTCAGACCAGTTGTCAGACCAGGAGGAGGTAGAGTAGTCAGACCAGGAGGAGGTAGAGTAGTCAGACCAGGAGGAGGTAGAGTAGTCAGACCAGTAGGAGGTAGAGTAGTCAGACCAGGAGGAGGTACAGTAGTCAGACCAGGAGGAGGTAGAGTAGTCAGACCAGGAGGAGGTAGAGTAGTCAGACCAGGAGGAGGTAGAGTAGTCCGACCAGGAGGAGGTAGAGTAGTCAGACCAGGAGGAGGTACAGTAGTCAGACCAGGAGGAGGTACAGTAGTCAGACCAGGAGGAGGTAGAGTAGTCAGACTAGGAGGAGGTACAGTAGTCAGACCAGTCGTCAGACCAGTGTTCAGACCAGTAGTGGTGGAGGTCTAGTAGGAAGTGGTGATGTCCAGTAAAAGGGCGGAGCCTGTGAGTTGTCATTATCTCCTCACAACAGACATTTCTGGGTGTGTCTCGTGACATCACAGCAGCAGGGGACAACCATAGAAATATAATCATCCTTCTTCTGTTGGGACACACAGCAATAGACAGAACACTGACACTCAGCTTCATTAATTGTGCAAAAATAGCCCCAAGTCTCTCTCTCTCTTATATTCAGAACGCTTGCAGGCACAGCTATACGATACCTGCAAATGAGAATATGTTCTCAGTAAATTTAGCTGGTAAAATAAGGTTGTCCTGTCCATTAATGGGAATGTATGGGAAATGATTCACCAAAGAAACACACAGACATGTAGTTCAGCATTCGGACAGCAGGGAGCAGCAGAGAGCCAGACTGGGAAACTGAACATGTGGTCACTGGCTCGGCCAATGGGATTGACAACATGAAACCAATGTCAACTTGGAGACGGGCATAGAGATGTATGAAACAGATCATCCCAGGAGAGAGAGGAGAAACAGTGTTTAAAAACCATAAATACTCTCCACCAAAATACAAAGAGAAATACAGAGAATAGAACACGTTCCTCTGATCTCCAGGACACCGTTTTTCAAAATGTATCTATCTGGATTTCGGAGAGTATTAAATGCATAGAAATATAATGAATAGAACTGGAGTTCCCGTTCAAGTCAGTGATTTGTCCGTTCTATTCATTCTATTTCTATGCAATTAATCCTATCCGAAATCCAGATAGATAACGTATTTAAAAACCGGGCCCAGGGAATCCTTATAACCCCAAATAAAGTGTACTAAATCCTAATCTCTGATTGGATGTTTGATACATAGGGCTATCACCTTTCAGACCATGTCTCTTGGGATGATGACACAGTTGTACTCTTGCTATTACAGAGGAATGGTTTGGAGGGGGGGGGGGGGGGGGGGGGGCATGAAGAGACACTGGGTTATGTTCTCTGGCATATTTTTACTAGTGAAATGAAGCATTACACCACAGACTGACGGACGGCCGGACGGACAGAGGCAGGCAGGCAGGCAGGCAGGCAGGCAGGCAGGCAGACAGACAGAGAGAAGGTAAAAGTAGAGGACATTTAGGAACAACAAATGAAACCTATCCGGCATCATAGTTTATTTAGCGATGTTGTACTCCCAGCAGAGGGAGACAACGTCGCGGCACGTACATCCCCTCTATCACCAACCCCCGGGGTCGACCTTCCGGGATAACACAGCTATTATAAAAGCAGCAAGGCATGCGAGGCAGTGCAGTATAATGGAGAGGAGAGGAGCAAGGTGGGATACTCTATCGCGTCGGGCCGAACAATGCCATTTACCTGTGACCGTATTTATGATACTCACACGCCTTAGTGCTTATTTAAAGCACTGCTGAATAGTATGAGGTCATGTGTTGGGGTACCATAGAAGTGATTGATTGCACCCCCAGTCGCAATATTGTTTTAGGGAGAGAAAGTGGAATTCAGATTGATTTAGGAGGTGTGATGCTTGTTAGTGACAGTTATTCCATCACTTATCACAGGTTTTAAGTAGGCTGCTATTTACATTGGGTATTGTATTGTATTGTCAGGGTGGTACAGTGGGTATTGTATTGTCAGAGTGGTAGGGTGGGTGTTGTATTGTCAGGCTGGTTCGGTGGGTATTGTATTGTCAGGGTGGTAGGTAGGGTATTTTCTTGTATTGACAGGCTGGTATGTTGGGTATTGTATTGTCAGGCTGGTAGGTAGGGTATTGTATTATCAGGCTGGTTCGGTGGGTATTGTATTGCCAGGGTGATAGGGTGGGTATTGTATTGCCAGGGTGATAGGGTGGGTATTGTATTGCCAGGGTGATAGGGTGGGTATTGTATTGCCAGGGTGGTAGGGTGAGTATTCTATTGTATTATCAGGCTGGTTTGGTGGGTATTGTATTGCCAGGGTGATAGGGTGGGTATGGTAATGCCAGGGTGATAGGGTGGGTATTGTATTGCCAGGGTGATAGGGTGGGTATTGTATTGCCAGGGTGATAGGGTGGGTATTGTATTGCCAGGGTGGTAGGGTGGGTATTCTATTGTATTATCAGGCTGGTTTGGTGGGTATTGTATTGCCAGGGTGATAGGTAAGGTATTGAATTGGTGGTAATAGTGGAAGTGGATGGAGGTAATTAAAGACCACATGCTCAGCTGGAGCGACAATCACAGCTATCAATGGAGGTGGGAGGGAGAGGAGGTTGGAGGGAGAAGAGGGAAAGGAGTGAGGAACGTTCTGGAATAGGTGGTGACGACGCAAGAGGGGAGGGAGGTGGGCCATTTTGTGTGTGTGTGTGTGTGTGTGTGCGTGTGCGTGTGCGTGTGCGTGTGTGTGTGTGTGTGTGTGTGTGTGATAGAGCGAGAGTGAGAGTAAGCGAGAGAGAGAGAGAGAGAGAGAACGAGAGAGCAAAAGAAAGAGAAAGTGTGTGCTTGTGTCAGTGTGTGTGTGCCTGCCTTCTGCTCCCCCTGCTCCCCTCCTCTCTGGGGACCCTGCTCCCCTCCTCTCTGCTCCCCCTGCTCCCCTCCTCTCTGGGGACCCTGCTCCCCTCCTCTCTGGGGACCCTGCTCCCCTCCTCTCTGCTCCCCCTGCTCCCCTCCGGGGACCCTGCTCCCCTCCTCTCCCCTCCCCCTGCTCCCCTCCTCTCTGGGGACCCTGCTCCCCTCCTCTCTGCTCCCCCTGCTCCCCTCCTCTCTGCTCCCCCTGCTCCCCTCCTCTCTGCTCCCCTGCTCCCCTCCTCTCTGGGGACCCTGCTCCTCTCCTCTCTGCTCCCCCTGCTCCCCTCCTCTCTAGGGACCCTGCTCCTCTCCTCTCTGGGGACCTGCTCCTCTCCTTCTCTGGGGACCCTGCTCCTCTCCTTCTCTGCTCCCCCTGCTCCCCTCCTCTCTGGGGACCCTGCTCCCCTCCTCTCTGCTCCCCCTGCTCCCCTCCTCTCTAGGGACCCTGATCCTCTCCTCTCTGGGGACCCTGCTCCCCTCCTCTCTGTTCCCCCTGCTCCCCTCCTCTCTAGGGACCCTGCTCCTCTCCTCTCTGGGGACCCTGCTCTCCTCCTCTCTAGGGACCCTGCTCCTGTCCTCTCTAGGGACCCTGCTCCCCTCCTCTCTGGGGACCATGCTCCTCTCCTCTCTGGGGACCCTGCTCCCCTCTCTGGGGACCCTGCTCCTCTCCTCTCTGGGGACCCTGCTCCTCTCTGCTCCCCCTGCTCCTCTCCTATCTGGGGACCCTGCTGCTCTCCTCTCTGGGGACCCTGCTCCTCTCCTCTCTGGGGACCCTGCTCCTCTCCTATCTGGGGACCCTGCTGCTCTCCTCTTTGAGGACCCTGCTCCTCTCCTCTCTGGGGACCCTGCTCCCCTCCTCTCTGCTCCCCCTGCTCCTCTCCTCTCTGGGGACCCTGCTCCTCTCCTCTCTGGGGACCCGGTCTGGTGGGTGCTGTCATTTCACATCACTAGAGAGACGGCCCGCATGCACCTGCTCTTTACATTAGAGATGGGGGAGGTGTAACATTATGAGGCTAAAGAAAAGAAAACCAAAGATGGTCTATTATATTGACAAGATAGTCAAGTGACTGCTCTAACAATGGAAATACATGCAGGAGGCCAGATCAGGTGGAACCATTCTAGCCAATGAGAGGGCAGATACAAGTGTGGAAAAAAACAGGCCATAGAGATGGATAGAGGACGTGACCCCACTGAAGGTCTGTACCTTGGGGAAACCTTACCCCTGAGTATGTTTTGGAGAAAATGAGTGTCTAGGCTGTGTGAGATTGCCATTATATGTCACAGGAGCTCACAATGAGGACTGCTGATCATACAGCAATTTAACCATAGTAGCCTGACCTAGTGGCCATTCTGTTTCCACTGAATATTCCCCTAAGTACTTGGCTAAAAGTGTCAGATATGCCAGGTACTTTCACACTGCGCCCTTCAAGAGACTATGTCGACCCCTACGCAAATCTCCTCACCGAAGTTAGGTTGGTAGTCATTTATTTTAAGGGATCTCACGGTTTGTATTACACGTAGACTGCACAATACACACACGTGTTCTGGGGATTTAGCTTTAGCAAACCCTCCACCTGAGTGAGAAGGACTTTTTTGAGTGTGTTTAATGTTATTCATTATTAATTGATGGCTGAAAGGAACAAGGAGGGTCTTTGGGAGACGTGGATTCATTCACCTGATTCACCACATGAATGTAGGCCTAAAGGTGGGAAAGTCCGTCGCTGAGGGAATGGAACGCGTTGTATTCTATTCGAATATGAGCGCTGTTCTGTGCGCATCAGTGCGGTTTCCCCGAGCTGTGCGGAGCAGCTCTATCGTCACATCACGCTGTGTAGATGCTCCAGGGTTGCGGGCCTTGAACAATCACTCTTTTAGCAACCATGCTGTGAAAATGTACCTCTCGGACATTGAATTGATTCAGGTTAATTCCCTAGACCTATATACAATCAATGTTAAATTATGTAGGCTATATATAGGCTGCGTGCTTTCTTTACAAGCAATGTAGGTTTTGTTTTTTTGTCTATGTTATATAATCTGCTACATTTATCCCTGGAAATATATACATTGATTTTCTTAGCAAATGAACACATCATCTGTGTCCTTGGTTACGATGGTGCAGCCTTGGCGCTTGCCATCGAACACCAACCTCGAAACAGCCTGATTGGATTAGGCTGGTCTCTGCCCCGTTGCCCATTGGCCACTGCAATAAATACACATATCTCATTGCATACGAAGCCACCTCCTTTTTGCTAGAACCTAAACACATTTTAAAAAACATAGCCCGGATAATAACACACATGGAATTGCCACTCTGTTTATCCAATGCGTGAAAGTGATAGGCAACCAACCGTCGATATTCACTGAGGAGTATTTCTTTATTTTCATAACATATATAGAAAAAGGTAAGTGCAATGTGAAACTTTGCACATTAACAATGGATTATGTATTGTGTGATGCGAGGAAATAAATATGTTGAAATTTTTGTTCACATTCGGCGCCATTTTCGGACAGACCTTTTAAACACCTGCCGTCCGCCTGTTCTCGACACGTCTCCGGTGCTCGGATTGATTTTTATAAAACAACGTTGCATTCTAACCGATACATGTTTACCCGTTTCATTGATCGAAGGCGTGAGAATAGAAGTGATTTGTGCACCTCACAATAAAGATAATTATAGAATAATCTAGAATACGGCTGCTGATTTGAGGGTATGCATTGTGTTCGGCGTGGCAAAGTTCACAAATAGGAAACGTTGAAACAAATATGTAACATTTCTACTGATTCACAAATATTGGAAAATATTTCAAGTGTATTGGGGATAAGGGAAACGCGACTGTATAGCGATCCCATCAGATCAAAGAACTATGAATGGACCACCGCAATAGGACCGACCACATTGTAGTCAATGTCAAAACACTGCGTGTGTTGATAAAGATATTCTCACCTTCATATCAAATTATTTCTGTAATCAAAGGTTAAAAACTATCAAAGATTGTCTCGATTGGCTAATTATTGTCCCAATTAAACAGAGAAAATGAGATATCCTACATTCTTTTTTTTATTTTCTCTTTGTCTTCTTCTTTGACTCTCTTTTGCTAACATTTCACTGTGGCTTTGTGTAGCTTTCAAAATACTAATTTAATTATCCAGGCATTGAAAAGCCCAATCGCCTCTGTGATAATATCCTTTATTAAG